>NC_041218.1:38050882-38126240 GCF_002837175.3 Physeter macrocephalus
GACACTGATGAAAGAAATTAAAGATGATACAAACAGATGGAGAGATATACCACGTTCTTGGATTGGAAGAATCAACATCATGAAAATGACTCTACTACCCAACGCAATCTACAGATTCAATGCAATCCCTATCAAACTACCACTGGCATTTTTCACAGAACTAGAACAAAAATTTTCACAATTTGTATGGAAACACAAAAGACCCCGATTAGCCAAAGCAATATTGAGAAAGAAAAACAAGCTGAAGGAATCAGGCTCCCTGACTTCAGACTATACTACAAAGCTACATTAATCAAGACTGTAGGGTAGTGGCAATGAAACTTAAAAGCTTTTGCACAGCAAAGGAAACCATAAACAAGACCAAAAGACAACCCTCAGACTGGGAGAAAATATTTGCAAACGAAGCAACTGAAAAAGGATTAATCTCCAAAATATACAAGCTGCTCATGCAGCTCTATATCAAAAAAACAAACAACTCAATCCAAAAATGGGCAGAAGGTCTAAATAGACATTTCTCCAAAGAAGATATACAGATTGCCAACAAACACATGAAAGGATGGTCAACCTCACTAATCATTAGAGGAATGCAAATCAAAACTACAATGAGGTATCACTTCACACCGGTCAGAATGGCCATCATCAAAAAATCTACAAACAATAAATGCTAGAGTGGGTATGGAGAAAAGGGAACCCTCTTGCACTGTTGATGGGAATGTAAATTGATACAGCCACTATGGAGAACAGTATGTAGGTTCCTTAAGAAACTAAAAATAGAACTACCATATGACCCAGAAATCCCACTATTGGGCATATACCCTGAGAAAACCATAATTCAAAAATAGTCATGTACCACAGTGTTCATTGTAGCTCTATTTACAGTAGCCAGGATGTGGAAGGAACCTAAGTGTCCATCGACAGATGAATGGATAAAGAAGATGTGGCATATAAATACAATGGAATATTACTCAGCCATAAAAAGAAATGAAATTGAGTTATTTGTAGTGAGGTGGATGGACCTAGAGTGTGTCATACAGAATTAAGTAAGTCAAAAAGAGAAAAGTAAATACTGTATGCTAACACATATATATGTAATCAAAAAAAAAAAAAAAAGAAATGGTTCTCATGAACGTAGGGACAGGACAGGAATAAAGATGCAGGTGTAGAGAATGGACTTGAGGACACGAGGAAGGGCAAGGGTAAGCTGGGAGGAATTTAGAGAGTAGCATTGACATATATACACCACCAAATGTAAAATAGATAGTGGGAAGCAGCTGCATTGCAGGGGAGATCAGCTGGGTGCTTTGTGACCACCTAGAGGGGTGGGATAGGGAGGGAGGGAGATGCAAGAGGGAGGGCATATGGGGATATATGTATACATATAGCTGATTCACTTTGTTATACAGCAGAAACTAACACACCATTGTAAAGCAATTATACTCCAATAAAGATGTTAAAAAAACAAATACAGTAATTGGCTGGTCTGTACAAAATACACGGTTTTCTATTTTGATTCCGAAAAAGTCCAATAAGGGCATTGTTTGTATGAGCTTTTTTTTCCTAATAAACTGAAAGCCATTAAAAGTTTTGTATTGTTAATAATGGGAAGGTAAAATAAGAGGTGATGCAGACAGAATTGCATTACTGTAGGAGGGAAGAGCAAAACTCCCAGCCCCGAGTTGCTTTCAAAATCATGACCAAATAGAACATTGCAGCGTCAAGGGGAGATCTTCCGACAGGGGTTCACGGACCCTTAGGCTATTGATGAGTACGAGGTCGTGGTGAGGGGTATGAGCGGATTTCAGGGAATGTATTTCTAGATCTCAACTTTCATATGTGTTCTTTCTTTATTACCTGTAGTCTCCTTTCCCACCGTACTCCTTTCCCTGATAGATCTACCTCTGGACAAGAGAAAGGCCAATCTCCCACCCATCTCTAATCTTACTAGGGAACCCTTCAGACCCCGAGGTAGAAAAACTCCTGTGTTCCAAACAAAAGGTTGATTGAAATAGTGTTGTTGGTGTTGATGAAAATTAATGACTCTAATGACAGGATAACAAATACTTTTGCAATTCAGGTGGCGTCCAATCCTTTATTTTCCACAAATTGAAAGAGGACTTAATTGAGTTTTCAGTTGATCATTAAAAATAATTTTGATGACAGATCACCCTGAGATTATTTTTGGCATATGTCCCAGAAGGAATTCAAACTATTGAGGAAAATTACTACAACAAATTTGAATTTCCATGTAGTTATTTGTGTGAAAAAGATTTATCAGCTTTTAGATTAAAAAAGGGGGAGAGCCAGATAGGAATAAAACTAATGCTGAATTTTGTCTCATTTTAGCAATATTTATGTACAGATGCATAATTTAATTGGAAAAAGTGGCTCATTCATCTCATTAAGTGATGCATTTCTAGCAACTAGTTTTTATTTTAATAATCATTTATAAAATTATAATGTTTATGGTTTTATCAGTTGTATATAACTAATAACTAATGTACATCAATTCAGATAAAAAATGAGACTTATGGTTACAGGAAACTTAGATATTCACATTTGTATTTTTATGTATGTAAATTTAAAAAGATCCTGTCACCACACAATATTTATATTTATATGTAAATTTTTAAAGTTTCTTGAGACCATAAGATATTTACATATATATAAAATTTTCTGTAAATTATGCATATATATTGTTCATACTTAATTTGCAGAGATATATGATAGAATGACTGATAAAATTTTCAAAAATATTTATGTTAAGATAAATTTCTGTGGGAATGCTGGAATGGACATATAAATTCAAAGGGAATAAGGAACAATGAAAATTTTTGTTATACAAGAGCTTCTCAGCTTTTTTTTTTTTTAGCTCTCAGCTTTTTTAAAATGAATAGTGGTATATAGCAAATAGCTCCGATGTTTTGATTCAGTTGGATACATTTTAGAGAATCATGTTACACTTTAAGTTTCAAATGTCATTATATGATTCCTTGGAAATTAGATTCTTTCAGCTATTGAAATTTGAGATGAAAAAACTTAAGTGTCAACTTAAACATGTGCAAGGGGAAACATAGTTGTCGTGTTCTTTTAGCAGACATACAAGAGAAAACTCTGGAAAACGTTGAGATAAAGCATCATCTAGTGAGAACCAGGTGCCAGTCATCCTCGAATATAATACGGAAGTGACAGAACCTTAAGATCAGGAGATGTTAGAAGTCTCTGGAGCCCTTTACGGTCACATAAAGAAAGGTGCTGGGAGAAGCATCTTTTACTCTCCTAAGGAGGTGGTGAAAACTTCTAATTAAAATAGTAATAATAATAATTATTATTATTGCTGTTATTTAAGACCTGCCTTTATTCCCTAAAATCATGCTTTCTTTCATATATATGGACGTGTGTGTGTGTGTGTGTGTGTATGTGTATGTGTGTGTGTGTGTGTGTGTTTGTGTCATTGTTTGGTGTGATGGTACATAGAAGGTTTTGGGGTCCTTTTACCAAAAGTAAAAAAACAGTGTGTTTGTGATTGCGTGTGACGTGGCACCCACATACCTCTCTGTGATGGAATGTCCACAGCTGACCCTTAGTCAGTGAGTTGGAAGAGCTTCTCAGTCATTAAGGTCTTAGGGGGAGAACAGATCAAGCTAGGAAAGGCAGAGTGCGATTCAAGGATCATGGCAGTCTTTTCCAGATGATGCTTGCATCTGTGAACAGTTTCTGTTTTTAGATGATAGGGGCCATCTCAGATTGTGTACTAATGTCTGATGGGATCCCTCAGTCTCTCCCGGCCAGCTGAAAGGTTGAAGGGCTTCAGCTGGTCAAGACTGGGAGTCTGCAGGTGGCATGGTCCTGGCCGTGGTCCAAACCATACCTGGCAGGCCAGAGCGGAGCAGGACAGAGGTGAAGAACCAGGAGGGAATTGGTGTAGAGGAGGGGAGGTAGGGAAAGGCAAAGAGGACGGGAAAGCCTGCATTGAGAGGGCCAGAGCTGTCCTCTCTGAGGTGTCCTGTGGGTCACTTGTTGGGTTTGCTCCTGGAGGCCCAGTCCCCCTGTTGTCAGGTTGTACAGATACCCTGCTTGCTCTCTTGACTAATTTTAGTCACTGTATTGTTGGATGTAACGCTGCTTAGGTAACTTTCTTGGGGGCCATTTTCCACTTGGAATTGCCGGTGGAAAGTGTCTTGCTGTGGGGTTGTGCTGGGCCAGCGCCTGCCCTTGGGCGTTTCCAAGCCTTCCCTCAGCTGGTATAGCTATGACTCGGGCCTCTGGCACGTCTTTGTAGTGTATTCAGAGTGTTCGGTAGCCTTTGGAAGCAGGTGATTTCTAAATATTGTCCAACTAATAACTATTTGGAAAGCCAGACTGGATCCCAGTGGAACACTTTTGAACTAAGTGCTGCCTGCCTTTAAAAGAGCAGTGTAAGCTTCAAAGCCACTTCTGTTTGGCTCTGTTATTAATCTCTTTAGGAAGTGATTCCTTAGGGATGCGGGTTAAGAGGACCTGCTGCCTACAAGACAGCTGCCTCGCCACTGAGTCTTTAGAAAGAGACAATGGAAAATAATCTAGTACAACAAGGGCTATTGTCCAGAAGTGACATTTCCCTCCTTCCCTTGAGTTGAAACAGTTGTGTTGAAACATGGAAAAGTAATTATAAATTGCGGCATGGGGGGCATCATCCCTTTTGCTGTTTCTTTCTTGCCCAATGCACAAGGGAGATCATGCTTTTTAGCGGTTTGTTTCCTCCCTGGTTTTTGAACAGAATCCCCGTAAAAATCTGACACTAAATTAATCAGGCAAATGTATAGAATATCAGAGGGATTACATTGGATTCTGGGTAATCATTGGTTGGCCTTTGAGCTGTTGACATGCCAGATGTCTTTGTATCAGTGAAATGATAAATGTCCATGTGATCAGACTGGTTGTCATGAAAGGCTCACAGGAGGTGATTAAGCTTCTTTCTGGTTCCCAGATTTTGTTTGGATATGAGACTGTGTCCTCTGGGCTAAGGTCTACCCTGAGGGTCCTTCAGGACAGTAGGCTGTCATCTTGACCTGTGCATCCATATAGCTGAAAATAAGATTTAACACTTCATGTATGAAAATGTGAAACTATCAAAAAGTGTAAAGAAGAGAGATCAAAATCTATCTGTGATCCCACCACCAGAAGTAACCTACTGTTATTTTTTAAGGTCTATTCTTCTGTTCTTCTGTCTTTGTGTTTTTTATTTCTATATTTGATGTATTCTCTCTAGTAACAGTATTGTATAATATTTACCATTTGGTATTATGGTTCTTCCACTTAACGATAGATTGCAAGCTAATGAATTTATCTCTATTGCAGAAGATAAACACTTGAAAATGTGAATTACTGTAATTTTAGTTAATTAGCGTAGCCTGGCTTTGGAGGGAGCAATCTGCCCTGATTTTTACCTCTGTTTCTAACACTGACAGTGAGGAACTAAAAGTCACTTGTTTTCTTCATACACTGGAAATGGCATTACGTGGCCTTTATTTGAGATCACGTGCTTCCAGTGATTTGCTGTCTAACGGAGGTAGAGAGAGGATAGATCTCAGAGATTTGGTCAAAACCCTCTTCTTACAGGGACCTACTATAAGACCCAAAGAGAGAGGCTGGCACAGTAAAGTAAGCCCACAAAGAAGAGATATATTTTTCTTATTCTGGAAGTGCTTCTCTTGTTTTTGTGGGCATTTCTTGTGGCTGAATGAATGTTAGCCTTCTAGATGGGACATTTCCTTAACTCGCTTTGAAGAATCCTGAGATGCACAGCACCAGAAACTCACTGGAATATTTGCTTTGAATTTCATTTGGGCAGTGGTATGGGATGAATTGTGTCCCCCCAAAATTTATATGCTGCAGCCCTCATTCCCAGTACCTCAGAATGTATCATTAACTGTCTTTGGAGACAGAGCCTTGAAAGAGATGATTAAGTTAAATGAGGCCTTAGAGTGGGCCCTAATCTGATCTGACTGGTGTCCTTATAAGGAGAGGAAATTTGGATACACGCAGAGACTCCAGTGGTGTGCTTGCACAGAGGGACGGCCATGTGAAGACACAGTAATAAGAATGTGGCCGTCTGCAAGCCAAGGAGAGAGACCTCAGAGGAAACCAACCCTACCAACTGCCTTGACCTTGGACTTCCAGCCTTCAGAACTGTGAGAAAATAAATTTCTGTTGTTTAAGCCGTAGAGTCTGTGGGTTTTTTTGTGTTTTTGTTTTTTATGGCAGCCCAAGCAAACTAATAACGCAGGTAGAAGAATTGTTTGAAATATTTGGTAGTAAATTTTCCAAATATAATAATATGGGAACATTTCTATGTGGATGTGAACAAATCACCTTAGGCGCCAGGGGTCAGGGAGAGGTGTACCTGGATGATGCAGGTTTTTGGTAAAGCTCCACCTCCTGGATCCTGTGGTCTCTTCATTGTGTTCCATGGCATTATCATGCTTTATAACTTACATCTTTTTAACATTATGTTATTTTCCATGATCAAACATTATATTAAAGATAAAGAAAAAAACCCACTAAATATAAAAAAAGAAAAAAACATATTTATATGGATTATATTTAGTGAAATAAAATATGACATGGTCAGACTACTTTCTCATTGCTATCATTTACATAGGTTTTCTTTTCAATAGCTAGTCTGTTCTGTCATGCAAGTCATAGTGGTATTCATCAGTTATTTCTTTATGGGGAATAGATTAGTTATTTTTCCATTTAAGGAGAAAATTAATATCAGAAGTGAGCCATTCAGCCTTGCCAATGTGATATGAAAGTGCAGAAGCTTATGCCGTTGAAGCGTGATCCTAAAATATCTGCTGTGAAGGAGGGTCAGGACTGTTTATGAAAGTTTTTCTAACATTTAGAATTGAAACTATTTCCCATAACCTGGAGAGTAAGGTGTCAGGGTGTGGGTATTTAGTGAAAGGGGGTCCAATCCACATTCATGTCAGTTTAGCCTTTTTTTGGTACCGTGACTCTAGAGATTTCGCACATTGATAAATCACATTTGAAATTCATGGCAGTGGTTTCAAGGTAGAATTGACTGGATCATTGTGCTTGAAAAACACCCCTTTTGGCACATATGGTACTGCTTCTGAGGATTCTATCCTCTGAGGCAGTAGCTGACAACATTTCTGCGTATCTCAATAGCTAGGTAATTATTCATAGGGAGCTTTGGGCTTTAACATTTCTTAGATTACTAACATTTCTTAGATTAAAGCATTTTATCAGGCTTTCTGGATACCTAAGTTTCTCCCTTTAGCACCCTAATTTCAAAATATGTCTTAAGAAAATTTTTGTAAAACATGTTAATTATCCTTTCCCTCTTAGCTATTCTGAATGTAGCTTGACCTTTTGTGTAATTAATCAAGATCATCATTATTTATGAAAGCAACTCTTGTCCTGCAATATAGTGATGTCTTTGGAGGTACTGAGATCAGTAGAGTTTGCTCCTACAATAAATAACCCTAAATATATATGATTTTTGAATGTTTTCCTTGCCCTTTTACTTTTTTCCTTTCCCATTTTGTTATCAGATTATCACTTGGAATTTTCTTTGCCGCTTTTTGTAGCCGCTTCCCTCCTTGTAGTTTGCTGCTTCTGCTTTGCTTATGGGGATGGAGATTGTAATAATTGAACTTACAGTGGTTGTGTATAAATCAGTGACCTGAGAGGCCTAAGAAACTCTGCTTCAGGAAGAAGTGCTGATGGACTTTGTGGTATCTAGTTGAGTCGCTCACCTGTTCAGATTAATATAACTTCTACTGGGTGCCTGTTATAGGTGATCCCCACCCAGTGCTGGCGCTGGTCAGCTCCCTGAATTGGAGCTGGTGAAGCACAGAGGTGATCTGTCTCCCTGCTCTCTTATTAGCTACGACCGTTTATGCAGCTGAAAAATAAAAGTTTCTGCTTCTCTCAGTCTTGATTTGTACTTTGGAATAGAGGCCAAAAGTCTCATCCAAGGGTATAAGGGAAAGGCCTTAAATGGTCCACAATGCATAATTTAGACTTATCTGCCTAATTCCACATCCCTTAGCTATTGGCATATTTTTCAAAAATTTCTTCCAGGAATAAACCACAGAATAGTTTATAATCTTCCTCCATAGAAAGTGCTTCCTTTAAAAGATCAAATATTTGGGCTGTAAAATTCTCATTTTAATCCTAAGACTTAAATGAGCTTGTTCTAAGAGGCATCTTAATTTCGGTTTATAAAATTTCATTCTTCAAGCTGTGTTACTGATGTTTTACTTGGAAAACTATAGCTTTGGAGTGATATTGATAACATAAATGTATGTGTGTGTACCTGCCTAAAAAGGACCACCCAGGGTACTGGGTTTTTTTTCACATCACCATGGTTAACTTGCAATTTTTCGTGGACTTCTGACCCAAATGGGGGAAAACAGATGTACTTGATTTTCTTCTTCAGTGATTTACAAATATAGCTGTAAGTAGAATTAAAAATTATTCTTTTCATCAGCCATGGGCAGCACTTACCTTGCCTAATTCCTTGTATTGCTTAACCGTGTTTATAGAGGAACATCTTGTAAACGTGCTGGCAGTTCGTCCAAAACCGATGAGTCTCTTTCTCTGGACACTTTGACTTATACAGCTCCAAACAGTATATCCAGACACCAGAATGGGTGTGATGGGTCTAAGATGTTGCATTTAAAACTTGATTAATACTTGGGGTTTTTTTTTTTTACTAGGAAGTACCAGATAGGTTTTATTCCAAACTGAGAGATTATCTTCAAATACTTATGAAGAGTAGTATTTTTCTGCCTGAGAATGTAATGTGTGATGGATTCAATGATTCAAAACTGTGGTATGGTTCTCAAATTTTAATTTAAGTGAACCATGATCATGACTGTATTATGCATCCTAGTCAATAGGTTTTAAAGTGTAGGACAGTTGTTATGTAGAGGCATGGAGAGTGAGGAGGGGCCGGTGAGGAATTTGCTGGCATAGGAGAAAGTCAACATGTTTTAATTTTATAATGATGAAATGGAAAGGCTTGAACAAGTCATAGTGATTATTTAGTCTAGTGCAGCTGACCCTTGAACAATGAAGGAGTTTGGGTGCCGACCCTCTGTGCAGCCGAAAATCCAAGTATAATTTATAACTGGCCCTCCGTATCTGCAATTCGGAATTTGCTGATTCATTCAATCAACTGCAGATCCTATGGTACTGCAGTATTTGAAAAAAATCTGCGTACGTGTGGACAAGTGAAGTTCAAAGCCCTGTTGTTCAAAGGTCAATTGTACCTCATTTTTTTCTTTTTTCTGAAGAAACTATCAAGGCCCAGAGTGTGGTAATGGAATTTCTTAAGTTTGCACAGGTATGTGTGAACCAGCGATCAAGGCAACAATACAAAGTCCTAGAGGCACGTAAAAGGAACTATGAACTGTATAAAGGATGATCACTAAGAGTGAGGGATGGACAGATGGACAGTTTTGATGATTGATATCTTAAAATAAATTCCTTGAGTATAAATTACCCATCCCCACCAAGAATTTCTGTGCATCTTTGCTGTTCCTTCTTTTGCCATGAGCATTTTAAATCAATGGGCTGATCTTCTAATGGCCATTATGACACTAGCAGATTCTAGGTTCAGGTGTGTGTTTTCTTGGCCATGCCTTTTCTTGTCTTTCACAAGCATTTTTCTAAAATTTATTTCTTTATGTATTTATTTATGTGTCTATTTATTTATGGCTGAGTTGGGTCTTCATTGCTGCGCGCGGGCTTTCTCTAGTTGCGGAGAGCGGGGGCTACTCTTTGTTGCGGTGCGCGGGCTTCTCACTGCGGTACACAAGCATTTTCTTGTAAAGGAAGGACTGGCCACTGTACAGCTGTGCATTGGGGAGTCACTGGTGACCTTGGCCAAGACAGAAGTCAGGCCATCTGGCTACTGGCTAGAACCTTGCCAGTTTAGCTACTTGACCACCTGCTTCTGTTTTTCTGTTCCACCTGCAAATGGAGGTTGTTTGTTGTTGTTCGGGCATCAACATCAGTTTCCAAAAAATTCCTTGGAAGAACTTGGAAAGGGGAGCCAAAAGGTTGATCGTTGTTCCTGGCTTTGTTCCCTGAAGAATAACAACTCTTAATTGAGACCCCGGGACATTGGTCCAGCTATAGGCCATTTGACTGAATGAAATTTTGTCCACTAAGGAATTCTTTTGTAGTTGTGAACTATTGGAGATGTATCTGATGGAAACCTTGAAAATTATAAACCATTTCACCTGTTTTTCTTCTACACCTGCCTCAATAAATATGCAGTAGGTTTCATTAAAGTAATGAGAATTTAAATAGTTATAATTATCAGAATTTATTCTTCCAAGCAACTATTGTGACCTAAGAGAAGTTACTTTAAATATTTAATATGTTTTTCATTGCTACTGCCATTATTGAAAACAGAAGAACTTTTAAAAATTGAAGTATAGTTGCTGTACAATATTATATGTTATAGGTGTACAATATAGTCATTCACAATTTTTTTTTTTTTGCGGTACGCGGGCCTCTCGCTGTTGTGGCCTCTTCCGTTGCAGAGCACAGGCTCCGGACGCGCAGGCTCAGCGGCCATAGCTCACGGGCCCAGCCGCTCCGTGGCATGTGGGATCCTGCTGGACCGGGGCACGAACCCGTGTGCCCTGCACTGGCAGGCGGACTCTCAACCACTGCGCCACCAGGGAAGCCCCAATCATTCACAATTTTTAAAGGTTATACTCCATTTATAGTTATTATAAAGTATTGGCTGTATTGTACAATATATCCTTGTAGCTTATTTTATACTTAATAGTTTATACTTCTTAATCTTGTACCCCTGTATTGCCCCTCCCCACTTCCCTCTCCTCACAGATAACCACTGGTTTGTTCTCTATATCTGTGAGTCTGCTTCTTTTTTGTTATATATATATATATATTAACTAGTTTGTTGTACTTTTTAGATCCCACATATAAGTGATATCATACAGTATTTGTCTTTCTCTGACTTATTTCACTTAGCATAATGCCCTCCAAGTTCATCCATGTTGCTGCAAATGGCAAAATTTCATTCTTTCTTATGGCTGAGTAGTATTCCATTGTATATATCTATACATCTTCTTTATCCATTCATTTGTTGATGGATACTTGGGTTGCTTCCATATCTTGACAATTGTAATTAATGCTGCTATGAACATTGGGTGCATTATCTTTTCAAATTAGTGTTTTTGTTTTTTTCATCTATATACACAGGAGTGGAATTGCTGGGTCATATGGTAGTTCTCCTTTTAGTTTTTTGAGGAACCTCCACACTGTTTTCCATAGTGGTTGCACCAATTTACATTCCCACCAACAGTGTAGGAGGGTTCCCTTTTCTCCATATCCTCTCCATTACATTACATTACATTAATAATTACTCATTATTATGAGTAATCTCATAGTGGAGTTTATCACCCAAAGAAAGCAATCCACTTTATAGACCATGTAGTGGACAATTTTTGTCTGTATTCTTAGACTGAAGCCCAAGGTTATACTCTGCTTAATATTAATTAAGTAATAGTCATATTAACTAATATGACTATTAATATTAATTAGGCAGTTTATGCTGATGATAGTATTTAGAAAGATAAAGATTATTTTACGCCTTAGCAGATAGTTCTTTGTCCCATGAGGTTGTAATAACATGTCTATCACAGTGGGTGACATTTTCCCGATAGTCTATAGTGGAGCTCAAGCAGATCCTGGTTTGTATTCTGGCTTTGCCGCTTACTAGGTGTTTGAGCCTTAGCTTCCTCATCTGTATAAAGGAATAATAGTACTCGCCTCAGCATGGGCATGAATGTTACATGAAGTAAGACATGTAACGCATTTAATACATTGTGGGGCACGCTATGGAAAGGTTTTTTAAATTAATTGTAAATAATGAGCATGAGATAGGCTCTCAGGACAGTTGCAAGATTGGGTAGATTAGATGTCCATCTATTGAACTTTAGATAGAGCACATAGGCTTGGAGTATATATGTATAAATTAAAGAATGCACACTTAGTATAGTTCTTGACAGAGTGACTAAGTAATCCAGATAGGTTAGAGCAACAACTCTGATTGTTGTTATTTATTCAGTTTTTCGGAAGTCTAACAAATGCATATCTTACTAATATGGCTATATATAGACTATAGAACAAGAATAAAAGTATGTATTTAAAACACACTAAGTGTGCTACAGAACCAATAAAGATGAGCAGGGTAATCTTAATATGATCAGATATAAACTCCTTCAAGGCAAGGTCTTTGTGTGTTTTGTTCACTGCTGTCTCCTCAGAGACTAAAATGTGTCTGGCACATAATAGATGCTCAAAAAGTTTGAATGAGTGAATGAATGAATGGGTGAATGAATGTACACTAAAGTCATTTCAGAATGTGTGCATGTCCAGCTTCATGCAGTCCTAACTGATCGTGAAATTTTCTGTGGCTTAGTGATTAACAGTGTAAATTCTTCCCCCAAGACAGTGTCATCTCAGATCCACTTATTGACTGTGAACCTTGGGGCAATTATTTACTTCTGTATGCCTCAGTTTTCTCATCTATATAATGGGAAAATAAGTGTACCTACCTCCTTGGTTTATTATGAGTATTAAATTAATGAATATTTGAAGAGCACTTAGAAAAGTATTTGCCTTGCCTCTACTAAGTTCTGTATAAATGTTTGCTAAATAAATTATTAAATAAATAATGAATGAGTAAATAAAAGGGACCTCTCTTTGGCTACCACTGATAGTATCCAGGTGGACACACAAGCCAGAGATAGCTGTCCATAAGCTGATTTTGGGTGATGTTGGCAGGATGTTGGTCTAGCTCAAAAAGAAGAGGTAAACCACATTCCTCTTCTAGGAAGTTACCCCTGGGAAGCTGAGAAATGAAGCCAATTAGCTGTGAGAAAGGTGATTCACCGCCCAGAGAAGGGTGGCCATTAGAGGCAACAAGGGCTGCCACCGGCCTGGGCAGTGGTGAGGGTGGTACGTGTTGTGCAGACAGAAGCAGATGGGGGGCAGAAGGTGGGGGGCTGGGCTCTGTTACAGTGGCTGCCTTTGGGTAGCCTGTACTTCCTGCCCCCCAGCATCTTTTTGTTTGTTTGTTTGTCGTTTAACTTGAGTGAAGCTCTGTTCCTTGTGTAAACAAAGGGCGGGGTGTGATTAGTCATTCAGAGCAACTAGCTTGGCATGTCTTAATTTATTCCCCTTTAGTAAATGGTTTCTGGTCAGTAAATGGTCTGTTGTCGTGGGATATGGCAATAGAGGCAGCTACAAGGGAGGACAAATTCACACCTGGCTCCCACACACTCAGGCAGTGTTATGTTGCTTACAATGTCATAAACACAGGACTCTGTTACAAAGCAGTACTGACCTATGTAGTGAAGAGTCAGTTATCCCTGGATAATACAGTAGGGCTCGAGAATATCATATGTTACGATGTAAGTGACTAGATCAATAAGAAAAGGTTAATTTATGTTGACTATGGCTTTTTTTTTTTTAAAACTAAGGTAGAGAAGCATGCAGTTTGTTTGGGGAAGTGTTCCTGTAACATCAGGTAAATTTTAAATCAGATGAAGTCTAGACATTGAATCACAATTCTTTTAGTTGCAAGCGATAAAAACCCATCTTGAAAATGCTGATCATGTAACTACTAGTTCAAAGGCGTGGCTAGCTTGGGACAAAGCAGTACTCCGGAGGTTAAGTGGAATTTCTTAGGGTTCTGTTGTTTTTGCTCCAAATCTACAAGGTTGGGGCTTTTGGATAAAGAAGAAAACAAACTCTCTTCCTCTCAATGTCCATACACAAAATTAAGTGAAAGGGCACAGACCTTGTTTGGGTCACATGCCTACTTCTAGATGTACCACGATATCCAGGGAGTGTTGGCTGTGATTGGTCCAGTTTGGGTCACATGCTACTTCTGAGGCCAGGTGACTGAGATGCCATGAGTGACAGCCAGCCTGGCCAGGCAGAGTGGAGGAGGGGAGGCACAGAAGGGAAGAGTGCTGGCAGGAGAGATACTTCCACTCCAGGCAAATGAATGGCAGAGTGTTTGTTATTCAGGAAACCACTCCTCCAGACTCTACTCTCTTGATGCCAGATAAATAAGGTTTCACACTGTTTGGAGTTACTCCCTTTGGGAACATGCAAAATAAAAATTGTGATGCATTAAAAAAAATTACACTATCATTTTAAATCAAACTTTATTACATATAGTATAATGGAAAGTGAACCTTTTTTCACGAGCTTTTTAACCACTACATTGGAAATGATGTACGAGGCCTCTTTCCACCCTCCAAATCTTAAGAGAAAAGTTGAAACCAGTCTGGGTGGGTGTAGCAACTATGACTTCAGTATACTGTACCCTTTAGTTAGCATGCTCAGGATGAAGGCTTTTGTCATCCTTTTCTTACAGTCACAGAGGAAAAAATTACTTTGGCGTAAAGATCCTCCAGTTTTGTTATGCCACATTAACCAAGATGTGTAAATGTCGTAAGTGAACTATTGATATTGCTTAAGTGGTCCAGAGCAACTGTTCCAGAGCTGAAGTTGTTACCTCCGGAGAGCTTAACCTACCTTCCTTCCATAAATAAAGCATCCCTTACATCACGTAAATTAGCCCAATCTCTCTAGACAGTCAGCATGGACTGCATTTTGTTTTAGCCTAAAAGGCTTTGCTGTATGAAATTGGAATGCAGAAGTAATAAGCTGCTTTTGTGTTATACAGGTTGATACTGTGATAAAGACAGATCCCAGGATCAAAGCAAAATCCTCTGATTTCCCTTTCTCGTCTAATTAGAATTTATAGGAAATGTAGCCTTCCATTAGATTTTCCATGCCAGGCATGAAAGATGTATTTAGCTTTCCTTCCTGTTACTGTGTGCCTAGCCAGATTGTTTCGTGCTATTAGCTACTAGGTTACGCGGTAAAGTGAAGTAAACTGTCTTATTTGGATTCTGCAACAGGCGTATGTGCTATTCAGTTTTCTAAACAAGTACAGCAAGCTTACTAGTCCACAGAAGTGTTTTCTCAACCTTTTCTTTTATATTAAACTTATATAGGTAGTGATAAGCATGTTATACAAATATTCTAAAAATATTTGTGTATGGGGTATTTTTGGAGACTAGCTAGCTATCACCATGTAGACATAACAGGAAAGGAAACAATAGGAAATTTGCCACTGATTGGCCTTTTCTGTACGTCTGCTTTCAAAGCTATTTTTTCGTAATTAAAATCCTGTGACTCACCTTAGTTGTTAATTCTGTCTTCCTGCAAATATTAGTTCAATGTCTATATCGGAGGAAATGCAAGATCATGGTGGTGATCCTGATGGTGGGCTTCGGGTCCTGCTTTACAGAACCCAGAGTCCATGTTGGCCCACGAAAATATTTGCTAAGCCTGCACTCTCAGGAAGAAGTTGTGAAATGCAAGCTGATGAATGCAATGATAGGTTCTTTAATAGAGGCCGTAGCCAAGTACAAGTAAGTCATTTAGAAAGATAAGTGTATAGAAAGCTAAAGTTTAACAAATTTATTGTTGTTCCCCACTGAAGGAACATTCTGTTTCCTTTCCTGCAGTGGCTGCTGACCTCTGGCTGGGGCAGTGGTGGTGCTTGTCTAAGGAGACCACCAGTGCTGTTCCAAAGATTTCTAAGTAACCTCCGATTGCTGTGTTCAGATTCTCGATGACTAACTAGGGGATTAAGATGTTTCAGAGAGGCTGGGCAGGCTTGGTAGGTTTCCTTTGTCCTAGCTGCTCCTCTTCAGTTTGTTAATAGAGATCCTATACCTCCCTCAGGGCTTACCTCAAATTCTTCTCTCCAGAGAAATCTTTCCCCAGGAATCCTGTGGAGCCAGGAGTGGTCCTTGCTCTCTTGGAATTCTTGTGCCATCTGATACCATTAGAGCTTGAGGGCATGCGGTCTTGTTGGGTCTCTGTTATTGTGTGAATGCACATTTGCCTCCCCAATTATGTTATCCTTCCAATTCAATTTGTAGAGTGTTTTCAAAAGAAATATTTTGTTATGTCATTTGAAGTTCACCAAAGCCCTTTGAGAGAGGTGCCACAGGAGCCTAGTTTGCAGAGGCACTGAGGCCCAGAGATGTGGTTCCTGGGGTTAGGCATTTATGGAGAATTACTCTCAATGCAAGTGCGCTGTGCTGAACAGATGGATGGGTGTTGTTAAGTGTGACACACAATCCTTGTTGTGTAGAAGCTTACAGGCACACCAAGAAGAGACGTGTGCACAGTTATCTGAAATACGTGACAATTTACTTTGTGGAAAGTGGGGAGGAGATTGTTTATTGGGATAAGGAAGTCTCTTGGGGGAGAAGGGGGTCATACATGTGCTAGATCTCAATAGATGGGTAAGACTTTCACAGATGCAGGGCATCATTGTCAGGGAGGAAACAGAGCAAAAGAAATATGGAAGCAAAAGACATGTTTTGATCAGAGGAAGTAGGACAGTTTGGCTGGAGTGAAGAGTTTGGAGAAGCAGGAAGGAACTAGGTCAGAAATTCAGGTTAGGATCAAATGATGACGGACCTTGGTTGCCAGATCAAGCCTCTCGGTTGGCCCAGGAATGTGTGTGAGGGAGAGAGTGGTGTGATAAAGGCTGTGCAGTGGGAGTGCAGCAGGGAGCTTCTGGGGAAGAGGAGAAAGATAAGGGACAGCCGCAGAGGCCTGCCTGATAGATACTGATGATGGAGATGATGGGAGCTGGGGGGCGGCGGGGGGGGGGGGGGGGGAGTGCAGATGTCAAGGAAAAAAAGACAGCCCCAGGCAAGTGATGGGGGGGGCGCGTTGTGTAATTTGTAGAGTGGTTTGGACTTGGAAAGGTCCTGGAACTTCATTCCAAGGGAAGATAACATATTTCAGAGAAGGACGTGTTTGTGGAGATACACCTATTGGTAGAATACCAAAGGGATCTGGTAACGCTGCTCACAGAGCTGAATTGTCACTGACTTTCTCTTTGGCTTCTGTAATCTCCATAGCAGCCAGCACAGAGCAGGCCACCTTACAAATACATGTGGACTTCAGTAGTGGGCTTTTAGTTGGCTTGTAGTAACTTAGATGAAGCTGGGCTAAATCTTACCTAAGTGTCAACTTTACACTGTGGTTATAGTAAATGAGAACGGACCAGAATACTTAAAATATTATGGAAACAAATGCTTTTTTTAAGTGCTGTCAGGAGCTAGAGAAAAAACCATTTATTACTAAACTATTGAGATGCTAATTGAAAATAGTTTTCAGCCATTTATTACAAAAGCTTCCCTAAAAACTTTTTCCTGGGCAATTCTTTGAACTGTGCTGAGTTTGTTAAAAGTGATAGTTTCTTTGAAGTTTTCAGTGTTTGACACTGTGAGCCTTAATAATAGAGAGATTCCTTATATATGAATAAAAAGGATTCAGCATTTTCACAGATTGCCCAAGAATTATTTTGAAAGGTAAATGTGTACTCTTGAGTGTTTATCTTATTTATAGAGGGATATAACTGGCAACTTGAAGGCCATTTTTTGAATCTAACAAGGACTTGTAAATTAGATCTAAACAGTGTAATCCGCTGTCGTTAGGACTTCCAAGGATTACAGAAAAAGCATAACAAAAACCAAATGAAGGTATAACTTAGCCAAACATTAAGCACTAAATTCACTATTGTATCTGTACTGCTGCTTCATTTGTTCACAAAGTATTTATTGAATTCATACAGTGTACCAAGCTATACGCTCTAGGGATACAGAGGTAAGCAAGCATATCAGTAGTACCAAGTCCACTTAGGTTTCTAGCCAGAAACCTGGGCATCGCCCTAGTACAATGGTTCCTAAGTGTGTTCCCCAGGCCAGCACCATCAGCATCATGGGAACTTGGAGGTGGGGGCCAGGAATCTGTTTTATTTCTTAATTGAGGTGTAGTTGATGTACAATGTTTTATAAGTTTCAGGTGTACAACCTAGTAATTCACAATTTTTAAAGGGTATATTCCATTTATAGTTATAAAATATTGGCTATATTCCTTGTGTTGTGCAATATACCCTTGTAGCTTATTTAACCAGCAGTCTGTTTTTAACAAGCGCTCCTGGGGTTTCCCTGGTGGCGCAGTGGTTGAGAATCCGTCTGCCGATGCAGGGGACACGGGTTCATGCCCCGTTTCGGGAAGGTCCCACATGCCACAGAGCGGCTGGGCCCGTGAGCCATGGCCGCTGAGCCTGCGCGTCCGGAGCCTGTGCTCCGCAACGGGAGAGGCCACGGCAGTGGGAGGCCCCGCGTACCGCAAAGGAAAAAAAAAAAAAAAAAAAAAAAAAAGGACATCTCAACAAGCGCTCCTAGTGATTCTGAGATGGACTAAATGTTGAAAGCCATAGGCTCTTAGGGCTTCCATGGGGAGAACTGTATTTTGGTGTTATTAGTTTCTCTTAATTCTACGTGTTTTATTTTATGCACTTAAAAACATTTTGAGAAACATTCTTGGCCTCACCACTACAAAAGCGGTTCATGGCACAGAAGAGCTTGGTTAGGAATCCCGTGGGCATACATTCCTTCCATTCTCCCTCCTCCTTTTCTCTCTTATCTATCAGTTCATCACATCCTGTGGATTCTACTATTGAGGTATCTCTCAAATCTGCCCTTTCTTCTTTATCCCCACTTGTTTGTTTAGCTTAAGACTCATTTCCTTCTTAAACTATTGCAGTCACAACCTAAGTACCCTGCCTCTCAGCAGGCTCTCTACTCCCCCAACTCATCCTCCCCACTGCAGCGGAAGGGATGGTTCTTAGTGGCCAATTATTTAACTCCTTCAAATCAGTCACGGATCAGATGGGATCAAGTCCAAATTCATTAGAATGGCTTGCAAGAAGTTTTCGTGGCCTAGACGTTGTCTGCATTTCCAGGTTCCCTTCTTAGGCTTTTCAGATTTTCACCTTGCACCTTGGCTTCAGCCGAAGCTACTCCACGGTTCTTTGACTGTCCTGTGACATCTCGCCTTTGCACTGACTGTTCCTCTACCTGGAACATTCCTCCCTTTCTTCCTTGCCTGGGGAACTTATATTCACACAGAAGTTCTATAGCCAGGTATTCCTCAGCAGCCCAAGCTGGGTTAGAAGCTCCATTCTCTGAGCTCTTATAGTGGTTTTCCTCCAAACAGTCATTCCAAAAATTATTAGACCACAGACTTCCTATTTTAAAAAACTTTGGGACCCAATGGAGACTTTTCAGGCAGGCTACTTAGGTGTGTAGTTGCTATAGGAGGGCACTTCTTCACCCTTAATATGTTCCTATCTCTGGGGAGCAAGCCAACAGCTGGTGCAGAACCTGGTGTGCCAACATTCAGGGCAGGGAGGAGAAGGTGATGTTGCCAGCGGTGGCCACGGGGAGGGTATGGGCTGAGCGCTCTGTAATCGCTCTCATTGCCTGGTTGCCAGGCTGCAGGGGACCAAAACATATTTGAGGTATTGTGGTTTGAGCGCTTGTCTTTCCTCAGTATGGTGAGCTGCTTTCAAATGATGGGAAACAAAGATGACTGGGGCTCCACCAAAATGAGTAACTTTAAAAGCATCTGTGCCCCACCGCCCACTCTCAAAGTCATACGTATTCATTACCGAAATCTCGGAAGATAGATGTGTGAGGGAAAAATTATATGTTCCTCCATCTCTTAATGAAAACAGCTGTTATTATTAATCTTTTCACCTTTTTTTCTATGTATATTTTTAATTTAAAGAATTATGCTGTATATAATTTTATAATCTTATTTCTTTATTATACCGTAAGCCTCTCATTATAAACTCTTAATGATGACACGAAATTCCATTGAATGAAGGTCTCTTTGCTTACTTACATAATTCCACCGTAGTGGAATGCTAAAGTTGTTGTCCACTTTATTCATTGTAAATAAAACTACACTGAATATCGTGACTAATGTACGTGTGTGTGAATAGTCTTTTAATAATCGCTAAGGCCAGGTATACAGTTAAGGATGTCAGTAATTACTCTTGAACTTTATCTATTTTACAATCAATCAAACATTTATTGAGCGCTAGAGCAATGCTGGATAGTTCATCCCTTACACGGGAATGTAGAGAATTTTCAATATACTTCTTGTGAAGACTGTATCATATAAAGTAACGTTTAAACAACATTATGTGGTTTTTATAGTCTCTATTATAGAATGTTATGCTTTGTGAGATAAGAGAAGAGCATGCTTTAGCTTTCTGGCTCATTACTAAAGCGCAGTTGTAATTAACCAAATATTGAAAAACGAGTACAGTTTATAATGCTTTGATGCCATAAAACTTTTTGCCAAGTTAAGATGTAAGCCCAGATGTGATTTTCTTTTTTCTTTCTTAGCTTACTTCTAAGAAGCTCAGATGTTTTTATGGATTGTTCATGACATTATATCTCATAATTACCTGGTAGGTTCCAAGTGTACAGTTCTTTTGGACTGAGAGGATGAGGGGGGCGTGGTAGGGGAGAGAGACTAATGTTTTACAGTGTTTTGTGTGGTAGACATAGTGGGAGGGAAGCCCTTTCCTCCCAACCATCCTGAGAAATTGGTGTTGAGATCCCCACTATAGAGATGGAGAAGCTGAGGCTCAGTACAGTAAACTTTCAAGGTGGTACAGCTTGTAAGAGACCCTAGTCTGCCAGCCTCCAAAGCCCAAGCTCATTTCGTTACATGAGTCTCAGCCCTGTGATAACAAACGGGGCTGTGCTTCCTGTGTAGAGTGATGTCATTACTCTTGAGAGGGGCTTTTCATATGTGGGTCTTTACATTTAAATTTAAGTTAAGTAAATTTACATGAAATTGAAAATTTATTGGGTTAGCCAAAAAGTGCCTTCGGTTTTTAACAAAAAATAAAAGACACATTTTTCATTTTCACCAAGGACTTTATTGAACAGTGTACTCACTCTTTTGTTCCACTACCTTCTGCCATTTTTCAGGCAACTTCATAATTCCATCTTCCCAAAACTTTTTATCTTTTTGAGCAAAGAACTGTTCCAGGTGCCTTTTACAGTCTTCCAGGGAATTGAATTTTTTTCCATTAGGAGAATTTTGTAAAGACCGAAATAAATGGAAGTCCAAGGTGCAGTGTCTGGCGAGTATGGCGGTTGAATCAGAACTTCCCAGCCAAGCTGTAACAGGTTTTGCCTGGTCATCAAAGAAACATGTGGTCTTGTATTATCCTGCTGGAAGATTATGCGTTTTCCATCGCCTTATTCCAGACGTTTTTCGTCAAGTGCCGCTTTCAGTTGGTCTAATTGGGAGCAGTACTTGTTGGAATTAATCGTTTGGTTTTCTGGAAGGAGCTCATAATAGAGGACTTCCTTCCAATCCCGCCATATACACAACATCACCTTCTTTGGATGAAGACCGGCCTTTGGTGTGGTTGGTGGTGGTTCATTTCGCTTGCCCCATGATCTCTTCCATTCCACATTATTGTACAGTATCCACTTTTCATCACACGTCACAATTTGTTTTAAAAATGGAACGTTTTCATTGCGTTTAAATAGAGAATCACATCCGGAAATATGGTCAAGAGGTTTTTTTCACTTAACTTATATGGAACCCAAACATCAAAGTGGTTCACATAACCAAGCTGGTGCAAGTGATTTTCAACACTTGATTTGGATATTTTGAGTATGTCGGCTATCTCCTGCATGGTATAACGTTGATTGTTCTCAATTAATGTCTCGATTTGATCGCTATCAACTTCAACTGGTCTACCTGACCATGAAGGATAGTCCAGAGAGAAATCTCCAGCATGGAACTTCGCAAACCACTTTTGAAACGTTTGATCAGTCACAGCACCTTCTCCATACACTGCACAAATCTTTTTTTGCAGTTGTGTTTTTACCTTTCTTGAAATAATAAAGTGTAATAGGCTGAAAAAGTTACTTTTTTTCTTCCATCTTCAATATTAAAATGGTTACACAAAAATCCACCAATTTTGATGTCCTTTTTTTAAAATGCATGCTGATATGACAGCTGTCACAATACAGTCTAGCAAAATTGTTTGGAATGAAGTTAAAGACAACTAAGCTCTACTAGACCCATCTTATGGAAAAAAACGAATGAACTTTTTGGCCAACCCAATAGTTTTCTGCCGCACTAACCATATTTCAAGCTCTCAGTAGTCACGTGTCGCTAGGGAGTACTACATTGGATACTGCAGATATGGAGCATTTCCCTTGTCACAGAAAGTTCTGTTGGACAAGGCTGGCCTGGAGGCTGCCTCTGGAAAAGCCCTTATAGGCTACCATCCACTATCTTCATTGGTAGATTGCTAATACACCTAGAAATACTATTTGGGACTCTGAGTTCTACTCACTCTTAGCTGCTCATGCACTCTCATATCTCTTTGAACTCTGGAATCTACATTGTCCATAGTCTGGAGCCTCCTGACTGAGGAGGGGTGAGGGCTTGCATAACCCACTGGTTGGGGATTGCAGCATAACCATAATAACCATAATACTAGTATATGTGGAATATTACCCAAAGAGCATTTTTATTTTGAGTAGGTCAGACCATGAGAAGAGTAATGATTTGTTTCTTTGCCCGATAAATGATAAACTGTGTAAAACCAGATAAACTGTGATAAACCAGATACAAATTATTCTTCTATTCTTTTACATTTGCTTAATGCTTTCTCAACATGGGGTCTTAATTCAGTTGGGGAAGGATAAACCAAAATGGGGAAGAATTAGTGAGAACTGAAATTCGGAGTGTACTCTGGTGAATACTAAAATCCTTAGCATTCTCCTCAGGAAATTTTTCTGATACAGGGAACGGACTTTTTATTTTTTATTTTTTTTAAATTTATTTATTTATTTTTGGCTCTGTTGGGTTTTCGTTGCTGTGAGCGGGCTTTCTCTAGTTGTGGCGAGCGGGGGCTACTCTTCCTTGCGGTGCGCGGGCTTCTCATTGTGGTGGCTTCTTTTGTTGCGAAGCACAGACTCTAGGTGCACGGGCTCAGTAGTTGTGGCACGCGGGCTCAGTAGTCGTGGCTCGCGGGCTCTAGAGCGCAGGCTCAGTAGTTGTGGCGCACGGGCTTAGTTGCTCCGTGGCATGTGGGATCTTCCCGGACCAAGGCTTGAACCTGTGTCCCCTGCATTGGCAGGCAGATTCTTAACCACTGAGCCACCAGGGAAGCCCTGGGATAGACTACTTACTTATTTATTTATTTATTTAATTTTTTTGTGGTACGCGGGCCTCTCACTGCTGTGGCCTCTCCCGTTGCAGAGCACAGGCTCCGGACGCGCAGGCTCAGCGGCCATGGCTCACGGGCCTAGCCGCTCCCGGCACGTGGGATCTTCCCGGACCAGGGCCCGAACCCGTGTCCCCTGCATTGGCAGGCAGACTCTCAACCACTGCGCCACCAGGGAAGCCTGGGATAGACTTTTTAAAGGACTTTTTTTGGGAGGGTGGTTACATAAAGGGAGTTTTAACCTAATGTCTATGTATTTTATTATTATGGCTTTCAAAAGTAGTTCAGTAAAAGAGATCATTTTGACAAGTGAGACAGTGTCCTATAAAAGCAAAAATGCTTTACTATGGATCTCTAAGAAGTCATTTAACTCCTCTAAGGTTTATCAATTTCCTTATCCATTTCTTCATCAATAAATTGGAACAATAATGTCTGCCTTGCTTGTCAGTCATTGGAGACTCAAATGAAGTGATGTTTGTGGTAGTGCTTGGGAAATTACCGGTGCTTTGCAGATGTCAATATGGCATCATGTCATGGATCCTTTATTTTCTGAATCCTTTTAAAATCTAAAGAACAGCAAGGTTTTGCATGAGGTCCAACTCTCCTTCAGGGCACTCTGTTGTTTCATGTTCTGGCATGCACTTGCAGTGATAGATCTTGTTCTTGAGAGAGGGTCAGTAGTGATACGATTGACATGATGAAAAATGCTTTGGGAAGGAGGAGTCTAGATGCCATGGACTACATGAGCTGTCTTCACTTTATTAACTCGTTCACCCTGAGCCAGTGTTTCTGGGAGATGGGAGAGTCTTTCTCTCATGGAGGAATAAATACCAGTCTCCATCTTAGCACATGTATAGCAGAGAACAGTTTTCTTGATATATAGTAGACAGTGCTCTGTGTAGTAGCTGCCAACTTCATTCATGAAAGGGGGGAGTTATCTAATACTTTCACTAGTTAGGCCTAGAAGGATGTGTGACAAATGTAGAACAACATTGTAGAATTTCCCAGTGATCTGTATTTCAGAAAGCAAGTGCAAAGGAAAAGGAGTCATTCAGACAAAAATCTAAGCAGAATGGAGACGTTGCTCTTAGCTGGGAAGGCAGCAGAGTCTTAATTAGCGATAACTGTAACTCTCAAACCTGGGTTTTCTTCAGGTATGGTGTTATTTAAAGATTACTTATTCTTTTAACCTAGAAGAATATTAAAAATTTGCTACATCATTATTTTGACAGGAAGTTTGTTATCCCTATCTCAGTGGTTCGTTTTTATTATTTCCAGCTTTTAAACTGAAGGCTGACTCTGCCGAAATATTATTGCTTTGGATCCTCCAAGGTACCTCGTATGATGCCTTGCACACATCGCTTGCTGATTCAATAACTGCGGTTGGTAGAAATTGGAGGGCGATCTCTTTGTTTTGCTAGGACAATGTGTCCTTCACACACAACCCGCATTCTATATTGGAACTGGCAATTAATTTTCCAGTTGGAATAATATTATAAATAATGGGTTCCCAGAATGGTCCACCAAGCTAAATTAACCCATAATATGGTTTAGCTGAAGGAGAAACATATTTGCTAGAATCTGGAGGTGCTCTCAAAAACTGACTCAGAGCTAAATTTTACACAGCTAATAACTTAATGTTGGTAAGTTGGGAATTGCCTGTTCAGTTTTATAATATGATTTACAAATAACTATCTTATCTCTTACATTTTAAGTTATTTCTGACTTCTCAGTGTATGAATTACCTTCCTTCATAGGAACTTTAACCTGCAATCTAAAACAAACCAAAATTTAGCAACTGGTGGATGCTGAGCTAAATTTAATGTTGCCTGTTTATTTGTCAAAGTTTTGCTAAAAACTAGCGCTGTGGTTTTTCAGTTTTTTTCTGCCTTGTCATTAGATATAATTTTAAAATGGTCTCACTTCATTGATTTACACTGTTTTTCCTTTGTTGTAAAGAGAATTCCTTAAAAATTCAACAAGACAATACATAGTAGTGGTAGCAAAGACATAAATCTGAGAATTTATTGTGCTACATGCTGAAAAGATAAATACAGTTTATTGTAAAATAATGTTGATCTATAAAGGCTACTTTATATAGATATTTCCCGTCTGCCATTCCAAACTGTAGTCCTTAAATTACTCTTGAAACTGACATCAGTATCCTGTGTGAATACTGATCCTATTTGTGACATGTTTTTGAAACGGCTCAGCATGAAAATATGTTTAAATTCTTATTACATCATAGACTCTATACATTTACTCTCACAGGACCTTAGTTTGAATAAATGTTGATGGTTTCATTTTTTACTACTTAAGATATATCCTTCAGCTTGATGGATATAAACTGCAAAAGTAGTCTTAAGAGTCAATCTTTGGCATGTTTTGAGTAACAGATGAGTTTTTGTGGTTTAAAATCTGTGATGGGGACATTGGGACTGCATATACCCCCATTTGCTTAGTTTTAGTTGAGTTGAGGAGACAGAGCCTTTTCAATACTGCAAGCTAAGAATTGCTGTACACACGGTCTTCCTGTGGGGCTCTGTGGCTTGCCCCCCATCACACCACCGAGCTTTGTCCTTAGGAGGCACGTGGGCCCAATTATCATCCTCGTGACGATTTCACTTGATGGAAAAATCTGTAGTAAATCAAGAATATTAAGGCTGTTTGTTAATACTGAAGTCTTCAGAAGCCAGCTGTGCTGAAACTGTTCATTGCTTATATTTATAGAAGAGTTTGTTAAATGCTAATATTCTCTGTCATGGAATGGTCTAATTGTCCATTTTCTGAGATTGTTACTTACATAGTAAATGGAAGAGTTATTTTTTTTCTTGAGGTCTTCTCAACTTAAAGTTGAGCATGTGCCTTTATATAAATAGAGTATTTGGGAACATAGCATTCGTTTTTCATTTGTACGTCTTTGAATGGATTTTAGTTTTCCCCTCTGTCTCAAATACAACTAGGCATCAACTTATTGCATAATAGCTTCAATCAGTTGGAGTTTGTTTTCTAACAAATCAGCAGCAGTTTGGTGCTGTAGTTAAATATATTCTACATTCTGCATTTGTGTGTGACTGCTTACAGCCAGACATGGGTCCTTTTTTCATGATCAGGTTTGTGTAGGTGGTTGGTTCTTAGAAACCTTTATGTTCAACCACATGCCTGCAGTTTGCTGAACTTTCCTCATTATTGAGAAAAGATATCCATTTGATAAAAGCAAAAACAGCAGAGCCCTCTGCGAGAAAAGCATTTAGAGGCCCACCATAACAGAAGTTTATGTTTGCTGGATTTAACCTCGGCATGAAAGCGGGATTTGGGAAAAGATGCTCCGCTACTGTGCATGACTCAGAGGTGTGTGTTGGTGGTGAGCTCCAGACACAGGGGTGTCCATCTGCATCTCGAATGTGCCTGCCTCCCCACTGAACTAAAAGTTAAATGAATCTTGCAGGTGTCTTTCTTACCCTGGCTCTGTGACCCTTGTGGGGCAGTGTATATGTATTTTTAAACAACTGCTAGTAAGTAATATCTGCTATATTTTGAGTGTTAAGTACCTAACATACATTATTTTATTTGCTCTCTACAGTCCTATAAGGTAGGTATTTTTATTACTGCCATTGTACACGTGAGGAAACTGAGGCTGCAAGAAACTAAGGTAGTTGCTGAGTATGGGCTACCCGCTCAGGTTCAGGTGCCATAGCCTCAGACTTCAGCCACTAAACTGACCTAGCTGTCAGTGCAGATCTTTGCTGTTGTAAAACTGCTTCAGAGATGGCTATTGCATCATCCCTCCTAAGAACTGGCTCCAGGGTATAGTAAAAGTATCCAGAATTAAGTTATTCCCCACGTAGTTGAATGCCACTTACTTTATATTGTGCTGTGCTCTAGATATAGAAGTGGTGTTCCTACCCTCTACTTAATAACTCTGCAAGGCTAATCTTGAAGATATCCCTTCCTAAGGTTTTCAGTCTGGCTGGTGTCAAGCGGTGCCTTGTAAATAAGTTGTGAAGATGATGTTAGTCTTGTTAATGTTTTAGAAGAAAGTGGCTAGGAATTGGCATCTGAACGAATGGAAGCCCCGAGAAGGCACTGTTAGTCCCACATTGGGGCTTTGAAGGTTCTGGGGAGGTTAGGGATGGGGTTTGTTAAGTCTTCTGGAGCTTAGGGCTGTGAGGCATGCTGGAGCAGAGGACTTGGAGCCATTCAGAAACTAGGCTCAAGGGCTGAGCAATAGGGTAAGCTGACCAGATGCTGGGAAAGTGGGGAAGGTCTGTGAGTGGAAACTAGGATGCTGAGCAGTCCCACATCAGAAGGTTTGCAAGCGAGAGCAAGATTGACTTGCTGTTGAAATGGTGGACTTTGTTTCTGTTTTTGAAGCAAACAGTTCATTACAGGACTCTGTGAGGGGTAAAGCAAGACTAGACAAGGTGGGACTTCCCTGGTGGCGCAGTGGCTAAGAATCCACCTGCCAATTCAGGGAACACAGGTTCAATCCCTGGTCCGGGAAGATCCCACATGCTGTGGAGCAGCTAAGCCTGTGCGCCACAACTACTGAGGCTGCGCTCTAGAGCCCGCGAGCCACAGCTACTGAGTCCGCAAGCCACAACTACTGAGCCTTCATGCCACAACTACTGAAGCCCGCTTGCCTAGAGCTCATGCTCCGCAACAAGAGAAGCCACCGCAATGAGAAGCCCATGCACCACAGCGAAGAGTAACCCCTGCTCGCTGCAGTTAGAGAAAGCCCGTGCGCGGCAAGGAAGACCCAAAGCAGCCCCCAAAAAAAGACTAGACAAGGTTATCTTTAAGGATGGGGGTGGAGGTTTTTTAAATTTTTATTTATTTTTTATTATTTATTTATTTATTTTGGTGTGCCGGGTCTTAGTTGCAACATGTGGACTCAGTTGCGCCATGTGTGTGGGATCTAGTTCCCCAACTAGGGATGGAACCAGGCCCCCTGCATTGGGAGCAGGGAGTCCCACCCACTGGGCCATGAGGGAAGTCCCTGGAACCAGTGTTGACAGGAAAAATTCTTCCTTCTTTCCTTTCTTCCTCCCTCCCTCCCTCCCTCCCTTCCTTCCTTCCTTCCTTCCCCTTCTTCCTATACTCCATTATAGGCTATTACTAGATAATTGCTATAGTTCTCTGTGCAGTATATACAGTATATCCTTGCTGCTTATCTATTTTATACATTATAGTTTGTATCTGTTAATCCCATACCCCTAATTTGTCCCTCCCCACTTCCCTCTCCCCTTTGGTAACCACACGTTTGTTTTCTGTAAAAGTCTTTGAGTCTGTTTCTGTTTTGCGTATACATTCATTTATATATATATTTTAGATTCCACATAGAAGGGATATCGTACAGTATTTGTCTGACTTATTTCACTAAGCATAACATTCTCTAGGTCCATCCACGTTGCTGCAAATGACAGTATTTCATTCTTTTTTTACGGCTAAGTAATAATTCCATTGTATAGCTGTACCACATCTTCTTAATCTAATTGTGTGTTGATGGGTATTTGGTTTGCTTTCATATTTTGGCTGTTGTAAATAGTGCTGCTATGAATATTGGGGTGCATATATCTCTTCAATTTAGGGTTTTTGTTTTTTTCCAGATATATACCCAGGATTGGAATTGCTGAGTCATATGGTAGTTCTATTTTCAGTTTTTCTGAGGGAACTATACTGTTTTACACAGTGGCATGAGGGTTCCCTTTTCTCCACATCCTCTCCAACATTTGTTATTTGTACACTTTTTGATAATAGCCATTCTGACAGGTGTGAGGTGATATCTCATTGTTGTTTTGATTTGCATTTCTCAGAAAGACTCATTCTTTTTTAAACAGTTTTTTAAAAAATTGAAGTTAGTTAACTTAAAATGTGTTAGCTTCAGGTATACAGGAAAATGATTCAGTTATATACATATATTCTTTTTCAGATTCTTTTCCATTATAGTTTATTACAAGACATTGAGTATAGTTCCCTATACAGTAGGTCCTTGTTATTTATCTATTTTATACATAGTGGTGTGTATATGTTAATCCCAATCTCCTATTTTATCCCCTAAGTCCCCCTTCCCCCCACCGACACACCACACTGTCCCCTCAGGTAACCATCAGTTTGTTTTCTATGTCTGTGAAAAAAAGACTCATTCTTGAAGTAAAGATAATTGAGAATATTGAAACCGTTTATCCATAAACTACCTAATCTGATATTTCTGCCAATATAATAAAACATTTGCATGTTTTTATGCATTTACCACTGCAATTGCAATATGCAGTGGTCATTTTGGGAGATGCTTGGTTAAAAAGGTAGTGTTAGGGTCCTAGGAGGAGAAATTCCTCAGGCAGGGAAGTATTTCAAAGCTTTGGAGTCCCAGTTAGGTTCAAATCCAGACCTAGGCTCTTACTAGTATTGTTATTTTCAGAAGATTACTTAACTTCTCTTAAGTCAATGTTTTCTTTTCTAAAATGGTGGACAGTAGCACTTTTGTGAGGATTAGATAGTGCATGTGAAGCACTTGGTACCTTGCCTGGCCCACAGTAAATGTTCAGTGAACGTCAGCAGCTATTGCCTTTTCCCATCCTCACCGAGGATGTGCCAAGCACATGCCGTTGAACCTGACCCAGACACCTCTGGGGGTTGCCCTTAGGGCATATTTCAGAAGCCTCTGCGTACTTGCCAAGCAGATCTGGTGGCTTGGCCAGATTCTATTCTATTCTGTTCCTATTTTCTCTAGCAGTATTTTTCATCCTTCTTCCAGATGTACTGAATCCAGGGAATAGGTACCTTAGAAACGATGTCTTCTAATATGAGATTAATCTTCTTTTCCCAGCTTATGTGAACTTCTGTTCCCCTGTCGGTGATAGTAGTCTTATTTTCTGCAAAATAAGGATACTCTGTATACTTTTTATAATGTTGTTTTCTTCTCCTTTTCTTTTAATTTTCCTTGTAAGATGTTTCTTTCTTTTCTATAGAAACTTTAAGACCCGATATTTTTATACACAGAGAGACAGACCCATGTTGGCATGTGATAACAGAGAAGTTATTATGTGTGCTCTAAATCTGTACTCTGAAGGGCCCAACTGCTGAAAACATGATTGTTTTGCATTTTCCCCCCTTAGTGCCTGGGTTATATCAGTCTACGGGCTCAATCCTTGAGCATAGAAATAGTGATATATTCAAGTGGGAAGCCAAGAATTCATAATGACAAAGGGACCCCAATGACACTCTCTTGCAGAGCCTGGGACTGGTCCTGCAGCTGCACCATTTCTTACTCCACAGATGTTAAAGAGTCATAAATCCTTGTTGACTGGCATGAAAAATTTCCATGGAGAGTCTCTCTATCCACATGCCAGAGAGAGAAGTGTTAGCAAATAGCACTTCTTAAAATGTGAGAAAAAGAGATTAAAAAGTGTTGTTCAAATAACCAGGAACCGAGCAAGACAAAGCAATAGAGCATAACTGAGAATGTGGACGCTGCAGCCATACTGCCTGGGTTCGAATCAAGTTCTGCAACTTAGTAGCTGCATGACCCTGAGCTAGGCATTTGACCTTTGTGTGCCCTATCATACAGATGAGGATGTTAGCTATTATCTCATAGTCTTATCTTGAAAATTAACTGGGTTAACATTTATAAAGTGTTTAGAATGATACCTGGCACTATATAAGTATTTGTTAAATATTAAATACTGAAAATGATAATAATGGGTATTTGCTGAGCTGATTGGTTGGCATGTTTCTGCGTAAGACTAAAACACAATTAAGCTTTGGTTAAATAGATTCCATGATTCATAAAATCTATTGGCTAATATTTTGAAACTTCATACATTACACTTCTCAAATATCTTCAGCCTAAGCACAATATTTGGCATACTCAGAATAACATAAAATCATTTATATTTTTTATTCAATTCTAAGTCTGAGGCATTCTGCTCCTTGCCACAATCTTTTTATTGTTTTATTATTTTTGGCTGCACCGGGTCTTAGTTGTGGCATGTGGGATCTGCGTTGCGGCACGTGGGATCTTTTGTTGTGGCGTGTGGGCTTCTCTCTAGTTGTGGCGTGTGGGTTGGGTTTTCTCTCTCTAGTTGAGGCCTGCGGGCTCATTAGTTGTGGCACGGGCTTAGTTGCCCCGTGGCATGTGGGATCTTAGTTCCCCGACCCAGGGATTGAACCTGCGTCCCCTTCATTGGAAGGCGGATTCTTTACCACTCGAACACCAGGGAAGTTCCCCCACAATCTTTAATGTCTGAAAATTGTATGTATCTTAAAATCCATAGATGTACTTAATGTAGTGTTCCCTCTGCCCCCATAAAGCTCTTATTTAATTAATGTTGCAATTTTTAAAAAAAATTGATCTTGTCTTTGAATAGGAAACATAGTGATTCATGAGTCCACACAAATGTGCTCATGTATCTTCAGTTGGAAAGGACAAAATTAATGTCTAGGAATAAGGGAGTTGACACACCTACCTGTTGAAGGGGGGGGCAGCATACTCAGTGGCCAGAGCCTTCACCTTAGTTCTAGTGCATCAGACTTTAGAGCTCCAGAGGCTTCACTGTATTCACAAAACCCTAGAGTTAATGTTACACCTTTTGGTCCAGTAGTTGTGAGACCCATAATCACTGAATTGGATGTGGCAATGGATTTGTATTGACATGAACCTAGAGGTCATTCCTTTAAGAACTTTAATCATTTTAGGATCTGGGAAGAATAACTGTGGCAGGGTTCATAATCAGGGAGCCCATGGATAGAATTCTAGAGTCTCTGAACCTGGATGGGAAAAAAAAAAAATCTTCGTTTTCACTAATTCCTAAATAAAAACTTAGAATTTACTTTAAGTGTGAATGTAGGCAACAATCATAGTAGCATTTAGCCTTTGAAATTATAGTACTTATGAAATATGCTACTACATCCTGTTATTCACTGTGGCAATAAAGAAGCACAAATACAACTATATTAGAATTTGTTCTTTTAAAATAATTTTATAACTGTGTTTCAATGTAATTGTGTTCCTTTTTAATCCTGTGTTTTTTATGCTTGTAAAAACATTACTCTGAGAAGTGGTCCCTAGATTTCACCAGATTGCCAAAGGGCTCTGGGGTAAAAAAGTTAAGAACCCTGTTTTCTGGTAGTTTGCTTCTCTGTTGGTCCTGATTCTTAGCCATGCTTGTTTTCTTCTGCACAGTGTCTCTCTGCCTGCACTCTGGAGAGCTGAGATACGGACTTTGAAAAGTTCAGCATCAATCCCATCTCTAGAATCTGTTCTATATTCTTGACTCTGGCAACAAGGATTCTTTGTCTGGCTTTGCCTGTGGTTTACATGTCTTAAATAAGAGGAGACTTTAGCTTTTCTGCCTCTCTAGGACAGTACTGTCTACAGAAACTTCTAGTGAAAGGTGTTGATTCATGACAGTTTATTGGAAAGCTGGACGCTGTGAAAGCAAGACACAGAAAGCAGAGAACATTTAGCCATGGGAGTGTGGAGGAGGGGAGCGAGAGTGTGTGCTTGTACAAAGGGATAATATGAGGCCCGAGGGGAGAGCTGGTGGAGGCTGTGAAATGAGATGGGGAAATAGGAAGTCGGGTGGAATAATAAGAAGATGGAGAGGTAATTAAATTGAGGCTTTCCAGCCTACTCCTGATGGAGACTTCTTATCAAAATCTACATTTGTTCCTGGGAACTGTTCCTGTGTAGTTAAGGATGGATTCTTCACCTGTGTCTATAATTACTTCAGTATGGAGCTTTTGTGACTCAAGGCTTTCTGTGAAGGCTCTCTTACCTTCCAGATAACTCCCTTATTTTAGCTCACGTTGCCAGAATCTTCTGATGTAGTATTATCAGATTTTATACCAAACCGGGCAAAATAGGCAAACCATTGACTTGTAGGAAATATTGTCTACCTTTGAGGGTATTTCAAGGTATTGGACATGGAAATGGGTAAGAAATAATTCCAGAAGAAAATATTTTTAGGCAGACTATCCAGTAACAATAAGAATGTTGAGTCTTTGTGAAGCTAAAAGAGAAAAGTTACAGGTCAATTGGGTGAGGCCAGAATGTAAACTGACACGCATGTACAGATATATCTATAAATGGCTGTGCTTAAAAATTAATTCTAGGGATTAATTATTCTAGGAATTAAAAAAATGTTTATTCCAGTAATAGCAATGTTTATTCTAGTAATAGATCTGAGCCTAGGTTCAGATCTCCTTGAAATTCCTGCCTTTTGTTTGGCATTCCTGAAGTTGGGGTGACCAGAAAGGAGGGGGATCAAGTTTTGCCAGTTTATTAAGGAAAGCCTTGGTAAACCTCTTGCAGGATCACCAAGCTCTGGGGACTTCTGTAGCTTTGTGATGGAGATTTCAAAACTCCTCCCCATGCAAGCCTTATGAAAAGGCTGATTTTACAAAATCTTTCTGGCGAAGCATTTAATATCCAACTGCTTCCCAAAGCTGAGTCCCTCTGTAAAGTCACCTTGGATTCCTGCTGCAAAAACTGATGGATGTTGTAAGTGTGATAAATGCTGCCACACTGTGATTTTAGATGTCAGATCTTCGGATTTGTTACGTGGGCCACTCACTGTAGGAGGCACATTTTATCCTGTTAGACTATTATGTCTTCCAGTCTATTTCATTTTCTGTTTTGGAAATAAACATTTGAACACATTCTAATGAAGTATGCAGTTTAAGAGAAGCTAGATGACTTCAAATAATAGATTGTCACAAATATATTTTTGCATACTTGCTCTCCTACCCTTCCCCCACTTTGTTTTAATTTTTTGACTTGGATGCTGTGACCTGGGCTTCCGACTTGAAAGGCAAAGTCAGATGAAAATAAGCATTTCCGTGCAAATCATGTTTCTAAAATCATCCCTGGAGTGCCTGTATGTCTAGTGGAATGCAAAGCTTACTAGAGAAAAGGATGAAATTAGGTGAGCCTGAAGGAAGTATAAAAATCCAGTTTAATGACCCTGTTAGGTTTTTATACAGATTAACTGTTATCAAGTAAGGAATGCTAAGTCCGTCTGGAATTTCTCATCCTCTGAATAGCCAGTTTTGGCACTATAAACTGAGAGGACTTCTGTTGTATCTCTGAATATATAACACGGCAGTACTGGAAACCCTGAGGCCCTTTTCCTGAACAACATATGCTTGCATGTAGCTCGGTTTTACGTGAGCTGAACCAATCTCAGGTCTGGGATGGGAGTTTATTAGTCTGTGTGTATGTGCCTGTGTATGTTGTTGAAGAGAGGTTTTAAGGCCTGGAGTAATGAGACGTGGCCAGTTAGAGCAAAGCATTGCTTAGGGGTGTGGTTTCATGATCACAGCCGGATCCTGAACACTTATGTTTACGGAATACCCTCATTACAGACCTTGAGTAGACGAGCTTTCTTTCATTCACGCTTGCCTCGCCTTTCTGCACTGCTTTCTTGCTGCTGGTTCCCTCCCCTCTGACACCTACTACCTTTATTGCTTCCCAAGGTGCCCAGTCCCTGCCTCGGCTCCTACAGTGTCCCTCCTTCTCACAACATAAATATTGTTTCCTCACAGAGGGAGCTGCCCTTACAGAGGCACAAGAAGAGGTCTGAGTTTATAGCTTATAAAGTATAGCACTCTTTAAAATTTTAACAAGCAAAAGTGTTTCATAATCCAGTAGGAAATAAATCTCTGATGATGAAACCCAGGCTTTTGGAAAAGGAGGTTGTTTGGGGGTGGGATCCCTCTTTTCACACCTTGGTGCTTTGTCTGTCCTGATAGTCCCAATAGCTTCCTTGATGTTGGCAAGCATTCCAAGGAGGGTGAGCATACCGCAGAGTGATTCAGAAGGATGGCATTTCGGAGTAGGGCACGATTACGGGATACCTCTGATGGAAAGACACTTGGTTCCAAAACCACCAGGGTATTTTCCCAGCTGTGCCAGAAATCTGGGTAAATGAGCATTAGATTATTAGTTTTGGCATGATGGCGCTGAACCACAAAGCTCTGTGGCCGCTGCTCTTGCTACTTGCTGACCTGGCATCCTGGAGAACCCCTGGTCCTCCTGGACCTGACTCAGGCTGCAGCTGTGAGCTGGGTGCCTGCTACCATCCGCATTGGCAAGTGCGGGAAATGCCAGGCGGCCTGGCAAGTTTTAGTGTGGCCTTTGGATCCTCACTGAGCCATATGGTGCTAAAATGTCAAACTGTTCCTGAGTGTGGGCCACGATTGAGGAGGCTAGATAGAAAAAACACACTTCACATAAAAGATCGGCTGAGATTGTTTATTCCCCAGCCACTGGCTTTATCACTTGGTTACTTTAACCAACATTTATTAAGTAGTCTTTGGTTGATAGTGAGCTACTTATATTGTGGGAGGTATCAAAAAATAAAATCATCTGATGTTTCTTATTGGCAAGGATTATATCTCCCAGGGTTCATGTATCTTGCATGTAATAAACTGTCAGCAGCAGAGGTGAAATGAATGGATGATTTATAAATAGAATCGAATGGAAAACAATCGTATTAGAAACTGAAGAAAGATCTTGAAGTAACTAAGTCCCCACAAAGATGATAACATACTTAGGCTGTGGTTGCAGAGATCTTACTGGAAACCACGCCTTCTCCTCGTTTCCAGTTCGGCTTCTTTCTGCTGTATTCTGGCAATTGACCTTGTTGATGGATTGACATAGTGCCTTGAGAAGTTTACAGTCTGTGTAGGAAGAGAAAACATAACAGGGACTTACAGATGATCCAAATCCAAACATCTACAAGTGCTAAGTGATTGAGGCCAAAGGGAATGTGCAAGTCCGAAGGGAGAGAGGAGGAGCTGAGTGATGTGGTTCAGATGAGGTTAGTCCTGGCAGCCTTCCTAGGGGAGGTGGCTGGGCTTGGATTTGGCCCATTAGCTCTTCTCAGTCCCTCTCTCTGGACCTTTACATAAACACAATTTTCTCATAGCACAAGGAATCTGCCTGGTTGGAAAGAAGAGGAAGAAAAAGATGTTTGAACTCAGAGGGTTTTTTCCCCCCTCATACTTTAGGGGACCTTAAATGTGCCCCTACATGCATAGAGTTACATCTTAGATTCAGTTTAACCCTATGAAAAAGGCAAGTCATTACATATATTGGACAGAGAAGTGCTATAACTTGAGAGGATTTTTGACTCTAATGAATTTTTGCTGTCTTTTCAATTTAAATAACTTCTTCCTGTCTTGGTTCATAAATATTCAAAGAATTGCTTTGATTTTTTACTTAACATACGTAAGCTCATATGTAAGCTTGACCATATGTAAGCTCAACTATTTGAGGCGTTCTAAACAGCCGTGTTCACATGGCGGAGTTGTGACATTTCTGGGCTTGGGTGCTGAGGAGCTAGCCTCTTCCTGTTCACAGGCCTAGTCTGTGTCTGGTATTTAGCCCACAGCTTTGTAGTCGTATGGGGAGATTGCTTTGAGTGGCCCCAAAGAATGTGTTCTTTTCCTTTTTTAAAAACTGTTTATTTTGAACTAATTTTAAGATTACAGAATTGCAAAATTATACAGAATCCCCTTACATCTCTCACTCGTTACCATAGTATAATTGTCACCTCCACTTGTCCACCCCCAGAGGAAGCCTCATACTTGTCCACAAGAAGACGCGTGTAAGAATGTGCTTTCTTGCATTGTGCATAATGTGAACTAAATATCTAATAGCAAACAAATGGATAAATACCCTGTGTTATTTTCATGCCATGGAATGTTATGCAATACAGAAAGAAATAATGTCAAACGCATCACAGCGAGAAAATAAAAGCAAGTTGCAGAAGGGTGTATACACCTTACGATACCATTTACTTCAGGCTTAAAAGCATGCAAAGTGGTATTAGATGCTATACGTGCGTGTGAAGTAACGGTGTAAACCCTGCCACAGACATGTGAATGATACACACAAAACTCAGGATTCCGGTTTTTTCTATAAGTGGTAAATACTTAAGAGCATGGTGCACCTTCTGAGTTGAAAGGCAGAGGAGAGAGGCGTCAGTTGAATTACTGGCTCATTTACATGGGTGAGCCCTTCAGTATGTCTTTAGTTTTCTGTGTCACATTCTCTCCACCTGTAAAGTTTAAATGGCTGCCTTTACGAGCCTATTATAACATCCAGAAATGAAAAGTCAGAGCATTAAACGCTTCAGGATGAGGACTGTAGACAAAAGGTAAGCAAAATTGTCTGTGGCCCTGTATTCTGCCAGAATTGATGTCCTGGCTGCCCCACTTACTAGTCATGTGACCTTACCTTCTATGCCGCAGTTTCCTGATCTGCAAAAAGGGCATAATATTAGTACCTGCCTATGGCTATGTTTTCAAGACTAAATGAATTACTGCATGTAGAATCCATAGAGCCTGTTTTCCTCCTCTCTCCCATCTGGCTTACAGACTTGTTTTATTTGATCTCCGTAGGACTGGATTACAGGATGCGTTAAATTTGACTGGGGGGAGGTTACCTTTAAAAAGTATGGATTTCTGGTTTCTCTTGAACAAATGGAACATCTACTGGCACTGGTTCCCCATTGCAGCCTGGCAACACTGCTGTCCCCTGTAGGTAGAAGTGTCCACTGTTCAGTGTAACTCCCAGCAACTCCCTCATGTCTTCTGGGCACTGAGGCAGCCTGTTCATTGCTATCTGATGTCTAACAGCCACTCTCCCCAGTGACATTACCTACTTGGCCCGCATTGGCATTTGTGTTTACAATCCTGATTTTAAAAGGTCTGTAGTGATGCAAATAGGGAACTGGATTATGTATCAGTAATGGGGCTTTCCAAAGAAATAGAACTGGTGAGATATATATATATATACATATATATATATATTTGTTTATTTATATACATATATATATTTATATTTATATTTATGTTATATCCCTTTATATATAAGGAAACCCTTGGACAAGAGTTGATGCTGCAGTTTTGAGGCAGAATTTCTTCAGGACCTCAGTGTTTTCTTTTAAGGCCTTTCAAATGGTCAGATGGGGGCCCATCCCCATTATCAAGAATAATTGTCTTAAAGTCATCTCATTGCAGATATTACCATATCCACAAAATACCTTCAGAGCAGTTAGTTTTGATTAGATCAGTGTTTGATTGGATAACTGGGTACTATAGCCTAGCCAAGTTGACACCTGAAACTAACCATCACAGATTATATTTTTTAGAGCAGTCTTATGATATATATATGTGGCACCTATAGACTTTTTTCTGTTCTTTATAGTAGAGGAGGGTGGTGGCATTTAGGATGTTTTGAAGGAGTTGAGTGTAAAAAACTCTAAGAACCTCCGAGCTTTGCAAATAAAGCTGTTATGTCTGGGTTGGGATCTAAGAGGCTGCATGTTGGTGATTGATGATGCAGAATGCTTCTTCCAGGTGGGGTGTGACAGGAGATCCTGGGTTTGGCAGCACTGCCTATGCCACTCAGGGCTGGAAATAATCATGCATAGACTCTCAGGGGAGTTTTGAAGGAAAACAGGGCGTTTAGGAAGAACTAGATTTCTATACCAGTTGTAGAGCCTCCTACAAACCAGGTGTACAGGTGTGTGCTGTTCCTGCTTCAGGTCAGGTATTAATGCAGGTTCTGAGTACCTGTGTCCACTGTTAGCCTCATATGGCTTCGTGCATTGGAAGGCTGCTAACAAAGCTCAGAGGGAATTCTCCCAAAGCCTTCTTTGTTTCTCAGAGCTTTTTGCAAAGCTGCTAAAGAGAAGCTGAAAGGCAAGGCAGAAACAATCTTCCATGTGTGTTTGTCTCTGCATTATTACTTTTTGTAATGCATCAGGTAAGATGATTTTGAGCTTAGTTTTTTATTTGCAGAGAGTAGGTGAATAGGGAGTTTGAATAAAGCCTCCAGACTCCGTTCCTACATGTCTTGTGCTAATTCACGACAACTTAAATTCCTGACTATTTGTGTTTTATTTCTGTGAAAAAATAGACTGGCTAGAAGATCCAAAGTTAATCTTAAGGAATGACACAAAACCCCCAGCAGCTCAGCCTCAGAGTTTTAATCTCAAAAAGCAAGTTCTGTGTGGGACATACTAAGGCGCCGAGGAGCAAGCGTGTAGGAGTCAAGTTCGTGGCCTCTGGGTGTAGTCTGGACATCGGCTGCTTGGCGTGAGGGATAGTGTCCTACAGATAGCGGGTAGAGGCACCAATGTTTCTACATTCCAGAGCTGCCTGTTCGAGGGGAGAGCATAGAGCCTTGTATTGTAACTGATCTTCTACTTGTATCCTTCATTAGAACCATGCAGGTTAGCCTTGATTTTTCTTGGGAGAATTCCCAACTGCATTAATTTTTAAAAAATAATTAATTAATTAAATTTTGGCTGTGTTGGGTCTTCGTTTCTGTGCGAGGGCTTTCGCTAGTTGTGGCAAGCGGGGGCCACTCTTCATCGCGGTGCGCGGACCTCTCACTATCGCGGACTCTCTTGTGGCGGAGCACAGGCTCCAGACGCGCAGGCTCAGTAGTTGTGGCTCACGGGCCCAGTTGCTCCGCGGCATGTGGGATCTTCCCAGACCAGGGCTCGAACCCGTGTCCCCTGCACTGGCAGGCAGACTCTCAACCACTGCACCACCAGGGAAGCCCTGCATTAATTTTTATTCTTGGACTAGGTCAGTAGGAAGGAAAGGCAGTGAATTTGGACTTGGGAGCTGGGTGTCCTGTCTCGGCTTGAGTGGTACCTTAACTTCGCAGCCTTAGGCAGGTCACTTGGGCCTTTCCTTCCTCTTCTTAAGCACAAGGGGGTTGAATGGGATGGTAACTAAAATTCTGGAGATACTGTATTTTCCTTGCTCTATAAACTGCGCCTTGGCAAAAACCTGTAGATTGGTTGGAGCCTCTCACAGTCCCTTGATTCCTCTACTTTTCCTTTGGCTAACATCCTCTCTTTATTTAGTGGTGACCTGTGGTCTAGCACATCAACTGCTCTCTTGTCAGTATTTCCATTCTCTTGCTCTCTTCAAGCCCCAGACTCAGCTATCTCCGTTTCTCCTCCTCAAGGACTTTACTGTCCTTTCAGGATATCTTTGTTGGTTCCCTTAGTTGTATGGCTTTGACTCCCCACCGCCGCCCCCTCCCCCCCCAGGAAAACTTTTAATTATCACTGTTAACCTGTAAAGCACTCACTGTTTTGTCACACCAAGCTACAGAATTATCAGCCTGCTGCTGAATTTGTTAATGTGATACTTTTCCCATTCCCTCTCATTTTCGATTAGATAAAATGAAATTGCATTCTCACGTATTCTAAGGTTAGACTTAACTATTGCCCTTTTCCTAAGCTGTGTCTTGTCCACATGTTGTCCTTAATATTTCAGAAATGATACTTTTGAGGACACTGCTGCCTAAAGAAACAATGGGAGTGCCTGCTATTGTGATTAATGGTTACTGGAACTAGAACTTCTTTTTTCTTGTGGCAGACTGCCTGGCTTTGGGGACTCATAATGGTTTTATTCAAAGGGATCACCCCTCTTGGGGGGTATTTTCGTGCTTCCTACTTTACACCCAGGAGGTAGCTTCTTTGTCAGTTTAGAGGTAGCTAGACTTCATGCCATTTGCAGTTTGTTTCCTGAATCCCTGAGAACCGGTTTTTTTTGTTTGTTTGTTTTTTAGAAAGTGACATAGGTGCTTCTATTGTCTCCACTTTACAAAGACCGTTACTGAGGCATGGAGGGGCTTCTTGGCATGGCGAAGGTCAGAGTCAGCAGAACCCTTCTCGGGGTTGTTAGGCAGGTGAAATGACATATGGAATGAAAACTGCTTATTGAACTGTTGTTCTGTCTGCTTCAGCCAGGGCTGAGCAAGCTTCACATGTTCTGTTTTTTCTAGTCTAGATATACCATCTGGCCTGAGACCCTGGCACCTTTATGAAGTCCTGTTTGGACTTAGCTGACTATCTAGGTGGGTGTTGGAAGCCAGTCTGTCATGTAGGCCCTGGACTTACCATCCTCTTGCAATGGCCCAGGAGTCGCTGCTTGTCTGACTTCAGAGCTGCTACCAGCTGGAAGCTGAGGTTTTGAATGTGTGTAAATTGGTTGCAGGAGCTGCTCCTGCTGGTGGTGCTGCCAGCTTCTTGCAGGGCAGGCAGTTGTGGTGGAGTTGGGTGTGGCCAGGGATGCTGCGAGCGGCTCCTCTCACAATCGGGATGCGTAATGAGCTTTTCCAATCTATCTGGAGTCAGCAACCACTCATGGCCTCTTCCTGTAGGGTGTTCTGCCATTCTGGTATTCATCCTTGAGCTCCACGTGTGTCACCTGAATATATAAATTGTAACATTTCTTCTGCAGATTCTCCCTTGGTCTTCCTACATTAGCTCTACCAAAGAGAATAAAGCCCGTGCTCTCTATTCAGTGTCAAGAGTAAGGGCAATAATTGTCCTTTTGTATAATATTCCAGCCAAACCACTGAGGGTATATTGGTTCCTTTTTGGATAAAACATATCTTAGGAGGATGTTGACAGGTTGGAGTGACCTAGAAGTGGGCAGGTGTTTTATTAGAAACCATGTCATGTGGAGGATGATTGTAGGAAGGGGATTATTTAGTCTAGAGGTAGATGATGATAATGGCTAACACTTTACTGAACGTTGATTGTGTGTCAAGCAGTGTGCAAAGGATTTTACGTGTGTTATCCCATGTACTGATCATACAAAAAGCCTGTGAGGCAGGTATGGCTGTTAGCCCCATTATGCAGATGAGGGAACTGAAGTACTGAGTTCCATTTTTCTTTCTGGTAAAGTTCAGACTTTTTGGCTCTGCGCTGGGGATATTCTACACTTGCACTCACCTCATCTTGTTTGCCTTTTTGCTTCTTTGCCAGATCCTACAGCTGAATCCCGTTGTGCTTCCCCATTGAAAAGGAATTATGAGATATCATAAATAAAAGCTCATAGCCCAGTGTCAGCATACATACTAGACCTCTGGGAAATGTCAGTGGTCTCTTCTCATTTTTCAAATTATCCATCCATCTCTGCTTTTCAAAATCCTGTTCATCCTTCAGGACCCAATTTAAATGTGATCTCCTCCAGAAAACCCTGCCTGATCGCATAAACCGGTGATAATCTGCCTCTTCTTGACTCCTAGAGTGCTTTGTTTATTTCATCCTGATGGCCTTTACAGCATTTGACCTTGAACTCTCATTTCCGGTCTTTTGTCCACCACCTGATTATAAACTCGGAGGGGCGGAGGCAAATCTTGTTGCCCACATCATCCTCCAGCAGAGACCTTGACACGTAGCAGGTGTCACAGAGATATGTGGATAAGTGAATGAGTTATGGCATTTCATGACAGACTTATCTTTTCATAAATGTCTGGATTAAGCTAACAAAAATTATCTTGTGTTCCCTGAGTGCATTGTACTTGTCTGTGGGAGTGGGAATCGTGGCATGATTTTAGGCTGAGTGATTTACAAGCCAGTCTGGGATTGCAGACATGAAATAAACCACAGAGAGAAAAATCCACAAGCAGATAATGGCTTTTTGTGTGTTGCTAGTCCTTCATAGTTTCTATTTAAAAAATATATATATGAAAACACTTCTGTTAGACATAAAACAAGTTTCATTTATTTTGTTCTCAATTTCTTCGGAGCTTTGAAATTATGCAAGCTATTGATTTGGGTTATAAACTACAGTGAGCTAAAAACTTCTGAGGGTATGTTTAATTTACAGTGACATCTTTGGAAATTGGCCCAAATAATTCTCCTTTAAACCTATGGCAGTGGTGTATGACACGAGAGAAAAATCTGATTAGTTCTTGACTGTTGCCTAAATGCTTGGTTTTCTCCTTTTGGATGCAGATTTAGATGATTATTTGGGGGCAGGTGGCCTGTGATTAGGATGAATGTGGAAGAGAACTGATAGGGATGGTTGATGTTTTATATTATTTTCTATACCGATTGGCCTTTTCAGTTGGCCTTTCACATATTCCTGGGAAAGCAACAAAATTGTTTTTCATCATTATATATTTGGGGTAATTTAGAGTGGTTTAATTTTTTGATGGGAGGAATGATTAGAATTTTATAACCCTTGGAAAAGAGAGTTAGAAAAAGCTTTTTTGTTTGCTTTTTAAACATTTCTGGTGGTTGAATTTCTATTCTATATGCTCTTTAATTCCTTGCATAATAGTCTGCATGCAGCTTAAGACAGCAGGCTGTCAACTGAGTGGATATAATAGTCAATGCTTGGATTGATGGCTTTCTGTTGATTAAAGGAGATAGGATGTAGAGTGAATAAGAACTTGCTTTAGGGAATAAAATTTAATAAATAAGTTAGGCTAATTGGATATTAGAATAAATTTAATGTGTCTTATGTAAGCTTTCCATTCAGAAAGTAATTTTTTTCTCAAATACCTACTATATATATGTTGTATGTCAGAGAAGTGTAAAGAAAGAGATAGATGATAGTTAGATAGATAAATAGATAGATAGATAGCTAGGGGTATTTTAATGCCCTAGTTTTGACAAAAGCGAGAAAGGAAAAGCTTAAATAGATAATAATAAGCCATTTACTTCCATGGTTTTAGCTATCTTTAAATGACTTAAAGTTCAGTCCTTCTGAATCAATGAGCTTTATCAATAAGCTTGAATCATATTTACTTGAAAAATACACTGACTTTTAATTTAGCAATGTAAAAGAATCAATTTAAAGAGCCCCAATCAGAATAATTATGTCGTAGTTAAAGCAAATTATGTCCTAGTTAAGGCAAAATTGATTGACTAAGGATTTAGAAATAGTGAATTATAAAGAAAGGACTTTATTCAATAAAGATTGTATTTTTATTTAAAGTTTATTTGTGTATATATGTTCTAAGGGTGAAACAAGTTTTATAGCAATCAAGGGTAAATGATTAAGAAAATTATGGAAGTAAATATTTTCTTATCATGACACATTACTGCTACTCTGAGATATGCCTGATTGAATCATAGGTCAGGCATTTTTCTTACTAAAAAGATAACACACATGAGGATTTTTGAAACATACCTTGATATACTTAACCATTTTAGTATCCACTTCTTTACTTTTCTGGTCTTAGATATTTTATCTATTTTAATTTTTTAAAGTCATTTGAAATATTAGTAAAAACCCTTCTACAGTTCATTGGGTCAGTTCCACAGTTCCTGGGGTCAGGATGCAATGTTCAAGTCTGATGTCTTTAGAACAAATCGCTTTAAGCGGTATTGGATCTTGATGGTTTTGGATGGTGGATTTACCCCTTCTTCAATTTGTTGCTGTTATGCAGGCTTTCCACGCCTCAGGGACGAGGAATGTTGTTATTGTTGTAAAGGCTCAGCCTATTTTATTAATTTTCTTTATCTTGAGACTAAAGTGTAAAGCGTTTGGGGCTTTGTCTAATTACAGCTGAAATGATTCTGAAACATCATAATGGAGTGAAGAATTCAAAGTAACGTGAATAGTATGAATAGTGCATTTATATTTTTCAAAATGTCAAGTTGACATCATCCAAAGTAGTGACTTTTTATTTTAAAAACCAAATCTTGTTCAGCACTATGGTAAAAGTTTCACCAAATAATAGTTAACCTGACAATATGTGATACATTCTAATATTTTCCTTTCCATTCTATTCCATTCCATTGCACTTTATGCTGTTCAAAAGGTTGATTTCACGAACCATTTTAGGAACCATCAAAGAGATACAACTCACAGTTTGAGAACCATCGATTCAGAGTAATAAACACCTGCCTGTATATGATGCTTTTCCGAAAAGCAATCTTTGTCCTTTAAAAGTGTACCTCCAAGCAGCCTTTTTATACCATATTGTTTTTTCATTCAGGCAAGGAGATGTAAGATCCAAAGTCTCATTATAAGATTAAACAAGAAAGCATGGCTTATGTATTTGAGGAAGTTTGAGAAGACTCATGACAGAAACGTTTATGGACTGGCAAGATACATTCTGCCTCCGTCAGTCCTGGATTCCACTCTGGTTTCTTTCTAGACATGCTTCTGCATGTTGGAGGCTTGGTGGCTCCCGCAGGTAGCCACATCTTCCTCATCCTCTAACACTTGAGAGAAAGAGATATGACCTGTGTCCGTATTCGGGGAATTAGGTTGGAATGAAGAAATAGAAGTCCCAGGGGTACTTCAGTATTAGAGATGTCAATAATTCTTCTGAAATTCAAGGGTATGTGGTGATTCTGGAATTTGGGATTCTAAATTCTAGGGAACCTGAATACTAAACGTCTGGATTCATCCACTTCACTTCCATCCATTGTCAATTGAAACTTGGGAGTAAAACTTGGAACTTCTGACGAAGAATAAGGACGGGTTTGTGTGCGCCTCTCTGCCTAATGAATCCTGCAGGGAGACCGGGTCTGTCCAGCCGTGGGACCAAGTGCCCATGGAGGAGTATAAACCAGGAATAAATGTCCCTAAGGTCAGAGAGTATTCTGCTCATCCTTCAGTAATCTTCCTCTGTCTGTCCCATGCTCCCTCCTACTTTGTAACCAAGCATATTGAATGTAGGTGAAATAGCAAAACCAAAGGCCTTTTTTTTTTTTCTTTCTTTAAAGCATTTCTCCAAACGTCTTGCTGTGTGCATGCATGCCTGTGGTCTGCAGCTTCCTCCTTCAAGGTCCTTTCAGGGGAGGGATGCCATCAATCTTTGTGCTGTTTCTAGATACCATCTCCATGTGAATGTTTGTTGATTCTATTTTTAACATTGCATCCTTTGTGTGAGCTGCCACCAGTCTGGGATGACCAAATGTCCTGTTTTCTCCCCCAGGTTTTTCCTGGTTAAGTTCCATTCTTTTGTTCATGATAGCTCGAAGTCCTTTTGGGATGGCAATCTGTTTTTTGACTGTGTTGAACCGAATTTCAAGCAAAACTGTGCCTTTGAAATTGTGTGGCTGAAACCTCTTTAAGAATCCTTTGGTTAAGACAAACTGACCACAGAGAAAATGACCTCTGGTTCTGAAGTAGGGGGCCAATGTACATGGGGTTAAGGGATCCTATCAAAATGAGACTCCTAAACCAGACACCACGACAGGCCGCTGTTTTCCTAGTGGTCTGAGGAGCTGCCAGCCCCCCTCCCCACATTCCTTTTATCTTAGCCCTCATGCAGTATTAATAAATACTTCTGAAATGAGATGTTTAAAGCTTTCAGACCCGTGGTGATGATGAAGGCCCTTTGTGTGTGAGTTAGTCTTCTGCCCCTAGACCCTGCATGTTCTCCTCCCCACAGGACATCAGCCTCTTTCCAGGGACAGAATTTAAAAGCATCTCCTTTTGCCCCTGTAGCAGTATATCAGTTTGAAATCATGACATTTGTTCGAACCATACTTAGTCCTTTTCCCTTTCTCCTCTCTTGGGTCCTATCTTTCTCTGCTGTCACCTATCTGCTCTCTCCTATTGTCTCTTCCTCATTAGCTAGGATGGTACTTGGCCCATTACAAGCACCTGATAAATGTTTATAACAAAAATAAGTGAATTAATAATGTATGTACCACCTTTTAACTTTTTTTGCATTGCACCATGCATGCATTCATTCTATCAGTCACCCATTTAGTCCACACACATGTATTGAGCGACATCATATGAGGGACAGAGAATATGAAGAGGGATAAGACTTATTCCTAATGAAGCCCGTGGTTTATTAGATGTGAAGGTAGTTGGTTCCTATCTTTCTTATAAAGCTGGGGGCCATTTAGTGCCGCACATAGGTGAATGACCCACTCTGATGTTTGACCCTTAAGTTGGCATACCTGGGCTTCCCTGGTGGCACAGCGGTTGAGAGTCCGCCTGCCGATGCAGGGGACGCGGGTTCGTGCCCCGGTCCGGGAAGATCCCACGTGCCGCGGAGCGGCTGGGAGCCTGTGCTCCGCAACGGGAGAGGCCACAGCGGGGAGGGGCCCGCGTACCGCAAAAAAAAAAAAAAAAAAAAAAAAGTTGGCATCCCTGTATCCTGTTGGAATTGCTTGCTTCCAGGTAGACAGGATCACATGACTGCATGTACCTGGTGCTCTCTAGTCATTGCAGAGTGACTGATCAATCACGGGCCAAAGCACATTTGAAAACAATCTAAAGTGCTGAACATAGAGCTGATCTCATTCAGCACACAGCATATATTTCATACTCGGAGTTTTAGGCTAATTCAAAGAGCAGAAGACACCTCAAACACTACAAGAAGCCGAATCACATTTGTTAGTTTTGAAACATATTTATGACATATGGCATGCCATTTCTTTGATATCATGGAGGTTTGCACTATTATAAGCCTGTGTATTTCAAAGCTAACTTGACATCGGGAGAAATGGCTCTATTTATTGTCTAAAATACTGGAAGTCAAAAGGATTTATTTTTGGTAACTTTTACTGATGTAGTGACTTGACATAAAATAAAGACTCTTCCAGAAATTGTGAATTACTGCCCATGTGAATTCAACTTTGCAATGCCATTAATATTTTACTGCCACAGTGAACAAAGCTGTTAAATTTAAATCAAGAATTATTGGTTCCTTTTGGTAGGATGTTCTCTGTATTTTTACTCACCCCCTGTACATTTTTTTTTCCAATTTACTAACTTAAATCATGGCTTATGTTTATTTTGCGAGTATAGACAAGCTTTGAGAAAGGACAAGACTGAATAAAAATAAATATGCTTGGAATATGTTACATGAGATTCCTTTAGCTTTTGTGTATGATTTGGGGTAGTGATTTTGATATCATTCCTCCTTGGCTTAATTTTACTTCCCCAGAAGAATCTACTTGCTTTGCTTAGAAGACAAACTGACAAAGCATCACATTATCATAATTATTGGGAGAATTGTTAGAACCATGATATCTTGTTTATCTTAACTAGCAGAAGGGATGCATGTGAGGAAAAGAAATATCATGCGGGTATTGTAAACAAAATATAAAGAGAAGAAGTGTTAAGAGACTTCCTGTCATCAATGGAGTGTGGTCGGTGTGTGACCTTGAACTTTAAAACTTTCTGCCTTTAATACAGCACTATGGACCTTTAAGACCTGGTGCCTGCTTCTTTCCCACGGCTACGTTGCACTTTTGTCATACCCTCTTCCCTCTTCCTTGCAGCCTTCTAAACCTGGGGTGCTGTCCCAGGCCTGTTGCTTCCTGGAATGCTCTTTCCTTCCAGTTCTGCCAGGTGACGTCCTACTTAACCTTCAAACTTAGCTCAAATTTCTCTTCTTGGAACAAGCCTCCCCTGACCTTTTCAGGCTGAGTCAATTGCTTCCAAGTCTAGATGTATTCAAGGGCTTGTTCATTTGGGTACGGATTCCCAAGGACTTGACACCAAGGGAATGGCATTACTGAAAGCCAGAGACTATGGCTATGTTAATACGTTTGTGTTTTCACTGTCTTCCATTATAAAAGGTGTGATGGAGAACTGGATGGTGAGTTAGGTGGCATGGCTTCTAGTCTCCAGGCTGCTGCTAGTTTGAGGAGTTTTGGGGAAATTGCAACCTCATAAAAAGAGGAATGCTGCTCAGGCTGTTTAAAGGTATCCACATAAGGATGAGCTAAAAAGCTGCTTGGGATTTTTTTTTTTTTTTTACTTTTACTTTTGAAATAATTATAATTATAGACTCATAGAAGGTTACTCCTACATGAAGAGGCCCATGTTCCCTTCACCCAGTTCCCCCAATGATGACATCTTATGTAGCTGTAATACAGTATTGAAACCAGAACATTGACATTGGCATGTGCCTTGTTCAGTTTGCACATGTGCTAGTGTATATGTATATAGTTCTGTGCAATTTAATCCCATGTGTAGATTCATGTAACCACCACCATAATCAGGATAATGGACCGTTTCATCACCACAAAGGACCTCCCTTAAGCTTCCCTCTTCCTTGCAGCCTTCTAAACCTGGGGTGCTGTCCCAGGCCTGTTGCTTCCTGGAATGCTCTTTCCTTCCAGTTCTGCCAGGTGACGTCCTACTTAACCTTCAAACTTAGCTCAAATTTCTCTTCTTGGAACAAGCCTCCCCTGACCTTTTCAGGCTGAGTCAATTGCTTCCAAGTCTAGATGTATTCAAGGGCTTGTTCATTTGGGTACGGATTCCCAAGGACTTGACACCAAGGGAATGGCATTACTGAAAGCCAGAGACTATGGCTATGTTAATACGTTTGTGTTTTCACTGTCTTCCATTATAAAAGGTGTGATGGAGAACTGGATGGTGAGTTAGGTGGCATGGCTTCTAGTCTCCAGGCTGCTGCTAGTTTGAGGAGTTTTGGGGAAATTGCAACCTCATAAAAAGAGGAATGCTGCTCAGGCTGTTTAAAGGTATCCACATAAGGATGAGCTAAAAAGCTGCTTGGGATTTTTTTTTTTTTTTTACTTTTACTTTTGAAATAATTATAATTATAGACTCATAGAAGGTTACTCCTACATGAAGAGGCCCATGTTCCCTTCACCCAGTTCCCCCAATGATGACATCTTATGTAGCTGTAATACAGTATTGAAACCAGAACATTGACATTGGCATGTGCCTTGTTCAGTTTGCACATGTGCTAGTGTATATGTATATAGTTCTGTGCAATTTAATCCCATGTGTAGATTCATGTAACCACCACCATAATCAGGATAATGGACCGTTTCATCACCACAAAGGACCTCCCTTAAGCTTCGCCTTTATAGAATCACCCATCTCTCCCCTGGCCCTGGCCTCTGGTAACTACTTGTCTGTTCTCCATCTGTATAATTCTGTCATTTTGAAGATGGTATCTAATTGGAATCATACTGTATATAACCTTTTTTTTTTTTTTTTTTTTGTAGCACGCGGGCCTCTCACTGTTGTGGCCTCTCCCGTTGCGGAGCACAGGCTCCAGACGCACAGGCTCAGCGGCTATGGCTCACGGGCCCAGCCGCTCTGCGGCATGTGGGATCTTCCCGGACCGGGGTACGAACCCGTGTCCCCTGCATCGGCAGGCGGACTCTCAACCACTGTGCCACCAGGGAAGCCCAATACTGTATATAACCTTTAGAGATTGGCTTTTTTTTTTTTTTTTTTTTAAGTAAGCATAATGCCTTGAGATCCATCCAGGTTGTTGCACAGATCAATAGTTCATCCCTATTTATTGCAGAGTACTGATCCATAGTATGGCTGTACCAGAATTTGTTTAAGCATTCATCCCTTGAGGGACATTTGGGTTGTTTCTAGTTTGGGGCTATAAGGAATAAAGCTGAAATGAGTGTTCATATACAAGTTCTTCTTTTTTTAAAAATTAATTTATTGATTGATTGATTTTTTTTGGCTGCTTTGGGTCTCCGTTGCTGTGAGCAGGCTTTCTCTAGTTGCGGCGAGCGGGGCTACACTTCGTTGTGGTGCGCGGCCTTCTTATTGCGGTGGCTTCTCTTGTTGCAGAGCACAGGCTCTAGGCACACGGGCTTCAGTAGTTGTGGCTCATGGACTCTAGAGTGCAGGCTCAGTAGTTGTGGTGCACAGGCTTAGTTGCTCCATGGCATGTGGGATCTTCTCGGACCAGAACTGGAAACTATGTCCCCTGCATTGGCAGGTGGATTCTTAACCACTGCACCACCAGCGAAGTCCCCATATACAAGTTCTTGTGTGCACATAAGTTTTTATTTCTCTGGGGTAAGTGCTCAGAAGTACAGTTACTAGGTAATATTGTAAGTGCATGTTTAGTTGTATAAGAAACTGCCAAACTGCTTTCCAGAGTGACTCTAACATTTTAAATTTTCGCCAGCAATGTATGAGAGGGCTCAGTTTTCAAGGTGGTAGTAATTTGTGCACTAAGAAAGTCATCTGGGTACAGGATTCAGAATCTTCTAGGATTAGAGAAGGATAGTACTGGAATCTTCCCTTGCCAGGAGATATTAAGGGACTGTCTAAATTATGTGTTTATGGTGCTGTTTGTCTAATTGAATGTTGCTTTAAGTAAGTGAGCCATAGCTTAGACTTTCTTTACAAAGACACATGTTCACGTACTTGTTGGTTATATAATATTGATTTATTTTGTTGCTATTATTCAGTGTTTTCATTGGCAAACATTTAGTCTAATATGCTAGTATCAGACACCAAGGGGGCAACCTGATTTCATGTGCGGATATAGATTTGGGAGTGAAAGAGATGGTGTTTAACTCACAGCTCTTCCCCATTTTAGTTGTGGTTATTTATCTGAGTTTTAGCTTCATCTTTAATTTGGAGATGATAATACCTCATTCACTGGGCTCTTGGGAGGATTAAGCAGGGTAACAGCCTGTTTTCCTGGATTATGGTAGGTACTCAGAGATTCTCTGTCTTTGAGGATTTCAGTGTTATGCCTTTTTGATTAATTTTTATGGTGATTAGAAATAGCTAATATTTTGATTAGCTCTAGTTTTCCAGAAGAGAGAAAAATTCACTGATGATTCTTTACGATAAGAATAGTGATGATGATGGACTTCCCTGGTGGCGCAGTGGTTAGAAATCCACCTGCCAATGCAGGCGACATGAGTTCGAGCCCTGGTCTGGGAAGATCCCACATGCTGCGGAGCAACTAACCCCATGCACTACAACTACTGAGCCTGCAATCTAGAGCCCGCGCACCATTAACTACTGAAGCCCGCATGCCTAGAGCCCGTGCTCCGCAACAAGAGAAGCCACTACAATGAGAAGTGGTTGCCGCAACTAGAGAAAGCCTGCGCACAGCAACGAAGACCCATCTCAGCCAAAAAAAATTTTTTTTAAAGAAAAAATAAAAAGAATTGTGATGATGACCCTTCCATTATTGGTAGCATATTGAATGTGATGCCATGCTTGATGAGTGGGAATTACCTGTCTCATTTAAGCTTCACAGCAGATCCATGGCTAGGTATTCTTATAATACCCATTTTTCAGATGAGGGAAACTGAGGCATAGAGAGGTTAATTAACTTGACAAAGGTTACATATCTTGGGAAGCTGGAATTTGAACCTAGACAGTCTGAGTCTAGTTCTCTCATCATTAACCTGTACCTCTTCCTTAGCGTCAGTTGCTTTTTCAAATGCAGTTCTCTGCACGGTGTAGTGATAACTGAAGTGCCAGGTACACTTGCTGCCTTCATTAGGAGCCAACTCCACTAAGAAGTGCTTTTAAGCTTTGTCTACAGGTCGGTGGAAGCAACCACACATACAAAATCAGCTCACGTTTCAGAAAGAAAGAAACCATCTAACCTTAGTATTTTTTAAATAGCTGGTTTGGATTTTTGAGAGGCAAGATAATTGCTCTAAATGATGTGATAGAGAAGGCTTTGGGTCACCCTGTTGGGGTGGGGGAGGGAGGCATTGTCTCTAAAACATATGATTTTTCCCACACACTGTAATTTAAGTCATAAAGATATTATAGAAAGTACTAGATATTACAATTACCTGAGAGTCAACTCACCCATCTTTTTATCAGGCACAGAACTTTTAAAATGTATAATTCAAAAAAAAATGTATAATTCACTCTTGTTTATAATTTCAAACTTGGTGGAGCTGTGGGCTTTCAGGTTTATTCTTTTCACAGGGAGGCCTGGTTTAACTCAGTGATTTAGGGCTGTGCTCACGCAGGAAGCTTCCTTACGAAAAGAGGTTTTGATACTTGGTAAGCCAAACTCATTTTTGGTATGAATGTCTCATCTAAGTCTGTTCATTTCTTATCATTTATCAGCATGCTAATAGATTCAAATACAGCCTATCTTTTTTTTTTAAGTGATTCAGTTATACATGTATCTGTTCTTTTTCAAATTCTTTTCCCATTTAGATTGTTACATAATACCGAGCAGAGTTTTCTGTGCTACGCAGTAGGTCCTTGTTGGTTATCCATTTTAAATATAGCAGTGTGTACATGTCAGTCCCAAACTCCCTAACTATCCCTTCCCCCCCCCCCCCCCCCCCAAGTTAATTAACTTGACAAAGGTTACATATCTTGGGAAGCTGGAATTTGAACCTAGACAGTCTGAGTCTAGTTCTCTCATCATTAACCTGTACCTCTTCCTTAGCGTCAGTTGCTTTTTCAAATGCAGTTCTCTGCACGGTGTAGTGATAACTGAAGTGCCAGGTACACTTGCTGCCTTCATTAGGAGCCAACTCCACTAAGAAGTGCTTTTAAGCTTTGTCTACAGGTCGGTGGAAGCAACCACACATACAAAATCAGCTCACGTTTCAGAAAGAAAGAAACCATCTAACCTTAGTATTTTTTAAATAGCTGGTTTGGATTTTTGAGAGGCAAGATAATTGCTCTAAATGATGTGATAGAGAAGGCTTTGGGTCACCCTGTTGGGGTGGGGGAGGGAGGCATTGTCTCTAAAACATATGATTTTTCCCACACACTGTAATTTAAGTCATAAAGATATTATAGAAAGTACTAGATATTACAATTACCTGAGAGTCAACTCACCCATCTTTTTATCAGGCACAGAACTTTTAAAATGTATAATTCAAAAAAAAATGTATAATTCACTCTTGTTTATAATTTCAAACTTGGTGGAGCTGTGGGCTTTCAGGTTTATTCTTTTCACAGGGAGGCCTGGTTTAACTCAGTGATTTAGGGCTGTGCTCACGCAGGAAGCTTCCTTACGAAAAGAGGTTTTGATACTTGGTAAGCCAAACTCATTTTTGGTATGAATGTCTCATCTAAGTCTGTTCATTTCTTATCATTTATCAGCATGCTAATAGATTCAAATACAGCCTATCTTTTTTTTTTAAGTGATTCAGTTATACATGTATCTGTTCTTTTTCAAATTCTTTTCCCATTTAGATTGTTACATAATACCGAGCAGAGTTTTCTGTGCTACGCAGTAGGTCCTTGTTGGTTATCCATTTTAAATATAGCAGTGTGTACATGTCAGTCCCAAACTCCCTAACTATCCCTTCCCCCCACCCCGTCACCCTAAGTTCGTTCTCTAAGTCTGTGAGTCTGTTTCTGTTTTGTAAATAAGTTCATTTGAAAACACAGCCTATCTTTTAAAAGATTGAGCAGGTTGTAGTTAGGAAAGTGACGGGAAAAAAAAAAGGAATCTAAGTTATACATGAAATGTGTCAGTGAAGGTATACCTTAATGAATGTGAGTTTGTTCTTTATATTAAAAACAAGGAAATTGACCAAGTGTTGTTTATTTTTTAAGAAACAGTATTTAATGAATACCTGCTATGGGCCAGGCACCATACTACGTGGTCGATAATACGTTGTTTTATTTTATCCTTAAAACGACCTTATGAAGTAGTTGGTAATATTATATCCTCATTTTATAAATGAGAAAACGAGGTTTCCCAAGTCATGTGGCCAGTGTGTGTGGCTAAACCTTTCTTCATTTATTGTTCTGTTTCCAGGCCATGATCTTCCCTCTGTTACACTGGAGGAAGCAGAAATAGAGCTGGGATTTGGTCCTTGGCCAAAAGAGGCTGGTGGAGTATCCTTTAATGTGGTCACGAGGTCACAGGTGGAATACTCTAACCAATTCATTTCTTATCTAAATGATAGTGACAAAATGTGTCCACGTTACCACTTCTCACTTATCCGATGTGTTACACATAAAAATAAGTTGTAGAGAATGTTGGTTTATGATGTCACCTAAAATGTCTTCTCCATGATCAGAAAAACGGATACCCTGTTCTCATGATAAACTCCTGATTGTAATTAGTACCAGCACAGAGCAGTAGGGGTGCCACCTAACTGTGGATGTCCCTTCTATTACTTCTAGACAAATTCCTTCTATCTATCTAGACAGAATCCTTCTATTAGGATTTAGAATATATTCTTTAGTTTTTTGGGTTTTTGTTTGTTTGTTTTTTGTGGTACGCGGGCCTCTCACTGCTGTGGCCTCTCCCGTTGCGGAGCACAGGCTCCGGACGCACAGGCTCAGCGGCCATGGCTCACGGGCCCAGCTGCTCCGCGGCATGTGGGATCCTCCCAGACTGGTGCACAAACCCGCGTCCCCTGAATCCGCAGGTGGATTCTCAACCGCTGCGCCACCAGGGAAGCCCTAGTCTTTAGTTTTTAGAGCAGATTTTCCTTCCCTGTTACAGCTGATTTAGGGGAGAATGAAAATTAGTTTGACTACCTTGAATTCTAACAGAAGGACATAGTAAGAAGATAGTTCAAGGGCATACTGGATCCAGCAAGTATAATTTACCATGAATATTCCATGGGTAAATGGTGGACAACTTATTGAGTAGATAATTGATACAGTGGGTAGAGTCATTTAGAAAATTATTTCCTCTTCTATACAGGGGTAAGAGGTTTCCTATCTTGATAGGTAAAACTCCAGATGCTATTTTCTTGAATTGTAGAAATGATTGATGGAAACTAAATTTAGTTAACTAGACCTTTATTTTGATTTTGGGTCAAAAGTTTGCTCATGGTCCTTTTTACAAAGACCATCCCTTCAGGTCACTCTTTTGTGATCCTAAATTTCTTATCCCTGACTGTGAGGCAATTGCAAGTGATCTTGCTCTTGACTTCATCATTAGAGGGTTTAGTGTCTATTTGAGAACTTAAAGATAGCCACCAGTAAAATAAAAACAAGATTTCAACTTCCAAAAGACGAAAGTAAATAAAAGCAGACAAAAACCTAGTCTTTATAATGAAGTGGAAGATAAAGTCCATAGTGTATAAACACACAAAAAGGATTCAATACAATATCAAAAATAAATGCAAACATATCTGTCATCTTAATAAATGTATTTGGGCTAAACACTAGAAGGTTCAGACTTAGATTGGGTTTTAAAAAATCCAACTAAATACTGTTTATAAGACACAGTCTTAAAACATAATGACTCAACTCTTAAGTAATCAAATTAATAGAACTAGAAAGTAGAATGGTGGTTTCCAGGGGGTGGGGGGAAGGAAGGAAGGAATGGGGACTTGCTGTCTAACGAGTATAGAGTTTCAGATTTGCAGGATGAACAAGTCCTGGAGATCTGTTTCACAACAATATGCATATACTTTACACACTGCACTGACACTTAAAATTGGTAAAGATGGAAAATTTTATGTTGTATTTTTTGCCACAAGTAGACAAATAAAATGACATGTCAAAATTTGAAAGACCAGTTAAGCTTTATTAGCAGTGACCAGTGAGAATCAAATGTGACAATATTAATATCAGACAAAGCAGAATTTAATTAATATTGCTTGCAGCATTTTTTTTTTTTACTTAGGAATAAGTGTAGATCAAATACTAATAGAAGTAGATGGAGAAATTGATCAAAGTATAGTAGTGCTGGAGAACTTTTTTTTTTTTTTTTTTCGGTACCCGGGCCTCTCACCACTGCGGCCTCTCCCGTTGCGGAGCATAGGCTCCAGACGCGCAGGCTCAGCGACCATGGCTCACGGGCCCAGCCACTCCGCGGCACGTGGGATCGTCCCGGACCAGGGCACGAACCCGTGTCCCCTGCATCGGCAGGTGGACTCTCAACCACTGCGCCACCAGGGAAGCCCTGGAGAACTTTTATACTCTATATTCAAATACAGGGTAACTTCATCTATGTTAAATAAGAGTTATCATTTTGCACCAGAACATCATCCGCGACTTTGGTGAGAGCAGTTTTGGTGGATGAGCGGGGTCAAGACCACATGCCTTATACCCTGAGAAAACCATAATTCAAGAAGAGTCACGTACCACAGTGTTCATTGCAGCTCTGTTTACAATAGCCAGGACATGGAAGCAACCTAAGTGTTCTACAGATGAATGGATAAAGAAAATGTGGCACATATATACAATGGAATATTACTCAGCCATAAAAAGAAACGAAATTGAGTTATTTGTAGTGAGGTGGATGGACCTAGAGTCTGTCATACAGAGTGAAGTAAGTCAGAAAGAGAAAAACAAATTCCATATGCTAACGCATATATATGGAATCTAAAAGAAAATAAAATGGTTCTGAAGAACCTAGGGGCAGGACAGGAATAAAGATGCAGACGTAGAGAATGGACTTGAGGACACAGGGAAGGGGAAAGTTAAGCTGGGACGAAATGAGAGAGCGGCATGGACATATATACACTACCAAATGTAAAACAGATAGCTAGTGGGAAGCAGCCGCATAGCACAGGGAGATCAGCTTGGTGCTTTGTGACCAGCTAGAGGGGTGGGATAGGGAGGGTGGGAGGGAGACGCAAGAGGGAGGAGATATGGGGATATATGTATACATGTAGCTGATTCACTTTGTTATAAAGCAGAAACTAACACCATTGTAAAGCAATTATACTCCAATAAAGATGTTTAAAAAACCACATGCCTCACGTAGAGGAATGAAGGGGAACCATAAAGAAGGGACCCACAAACGAAAATATCTACATATTGGTCTGTGAGTCTTCCTGCCTAGCATTATCCTCTACTGATCTGTGCAAATGCAATCTAATTTGTGAACAGTAAAGGTCTTCAAACAGTGTGTTTCTGTTCTCTCTCATGTAAGAGTAGGTGAGGGTTCCTAGACAAGGAGGATGAAATAATAGAAGTGAGAAGTTTCTGAAAGTTCAAGGGAATCGAACCTAATGCCAACAGGTTTGTGACTGTGAGAGCGTGAAGTGGACAAAAGGAGAAGTGTTGCCCCCCGTGGATTTGTAGGAAACTGTGCAAAACATTTTGTCAGTGTTGACAAAATGTCTGAGAGTGCGTGTGGACCTCCTTAATCAGTGCTTGGACCCTGTGCTCAGCAGAGCACAGAGGAGGACTCATTGAATCTAATTGCAGGATGAAGTCCTTCTCCTGTCCCCAGAAGGAAGAAGACCGCTTGGAGCTTAGAGACTCTTTCCTGAGAGATACAGAAGCTATCATATATAATGTAGAAATGCTATTTGAGACAGGAAGGAGGCATGAGATTTGAAGTCAGGTTGACCAAGTTCAAATCCCAGCTTTGCCATTTTCTACATATGTGATGTAGGACAAGTTACTTAATCTTGCAGTTTGATTATGAAGATAGAACATATATAACACATCTAGTGTGGTGTCTGGTATACAGTAGGTGCTCAATATGCGAGTGCTGCTAGTTCACTAATCCATCCTTTGTAAGTTGACTGCCTGAAGCCAAGGCCACAGAGGGTGGAGCTAGAAACTGAACCCATGCTGTCTGACTTCAGAGCCCACACTTCATCACCGCCCTGACTGCTTTTATATGAAAGGACTGCGTTTCCAAAATTCATTTAGGATGCAGTTGAATGGATTTGGCACACATGTTGCCGTAGACGCTGTGTTCTGATCAGTGTTAGGTTCTTGGGCCAGCCTTAACATTTCTGAGGCATCCAAGTGTCAACAGCACCATAGATCTTAAAGCCATTCTGATATCCTGAGACGGTGTTTGCTTTTTCACTTTGGAGGGCCAGGAGCTACTCTCTCTACAGTGCTATCCCGTTCCCAGGCATTTCTACCTTCTCTTGCACTCCTCCACCTACTGCCTGGGCTGGTGGTGGTCTACTGCAGCAGAGGAGTGGGGACAGAGGCTAAGGGCTCTGGGCTTTGGTGGGAGTGGGATGTAGGCTTCTAACAAAGCCTCTGGGGCTCTGCAGTTCAGTCAATGCCCTATCTTCCTCTGCTTTTATTCTCCTTTGCGTTTTCTGCTATGGTTTCCACTTCTTCTCTTGAGTGGAATTCCTTTCTCCTGTCCCGGGGCCTTGATGAACTGACATAACTCCTTGGCTGTTGTCTAAGGATGTTTCTACTGCCAACGATTATTGGAAACAGGCAGCTAACAGGACTGACTATCTCTGGCCCCATCCCATCTCTTTTTAGATGCACAAGGTCATTAGGAAAAGATGAAGACATATGAGAGCCATCTGTGGGCACTGAACATTTCGATTTCTGGGGAAAGACACATCTACATTGTGGGGAAAATGAAGATTTTGTGCAATCTTCTGGGTAGTCATTGAAGCAGTTGGGCTGCAACTCCATGTACACAGCAGATGTAAAGTTTGGGAAGCAGCAGGAGGGGTGGAGTAGAGGACTGACAATTACCAGAGCTTTCTCCCCTCCTTGCCGCTGCCTGTGTTTGCCAGATAGGCCTGTTTGATCTATAGGTTGAAGACAGGCCCTGGACTGGGGTTCTAGGAGTTAGAAAAGATGATAGTCTTAACCTCTTGGGCTGCAGAGAGCAGGAAGGCAGGAGGGGAATTCGCAGTAAGCAGAGAAGTCCTAGTGGCCACCCGACTATGAGGTCTAGGAGGAAGGCTTTTGGGGCAGTTATTACTGTGTATGATGTAGAGCCATTGAGTATTTTTTACTCTACTTTTATATGAAGTATGAATTTCATTTAAGTGGAATATTTGGGTACAGTGCGAGGATGAAATGTTCTTCCCAAATTAATCTGAAATCTCTAATTGTCACCTTGCCTCTCTCTGGATGATTTTCATTTGAAGTAGTCCAATTAAGTCTTGTTAAGTGTGGCAATAAATTATGCAATAAATTCTCTAAAATTTAAGAAGGAGAAAATGGAGTACGGTATAAGTAAGCCCCAGGGATTTTCAGAGAAACGATTTTTTAAATTTTGTGTCTGTGGTTCTGCTGTCACTCCTTTGTAAACAAGAGATCTGCAAGCAGATCACAGATTTTGTGGAAAACGGGGATGATTTGATAAGCGCGAAGAGTTTCTTCACACAACAGCACTGCATCTTGTGCAGGAGAAATCCTGCACGGATTTTTCTGACTGTGGAGGAGGAGGCCGTTCCTACTTATGGTGATGTGAAAATAAGTTTTAAAGTGAGTTGAATGTACTTTTAATAAGTGCAGTGACATCTTTGTTTGGATGTCCAGGACTGAGTCAAAGGAAGAAGCAGGTCATGAAAACTTGGTCTTGGACCGAAGCTTCTACTTTGAAGTAAAAGCCATCCAGTCAGGGCTTCCCTGGTGGTGCAGTGGTTGGGAGTCCGCCTGCCGATGCAGGGGACGCGGGTTCGTGCCCCGGTCTGGGAAGATCCCACATGCCGCGGAGTGTCTAGGCCCGTGAGCCATGGCCGCTGAGCCTGCGCGTCCGGAGCCTGTGCTCCGCAACGGGAGAGACCACAGCGGTGAGAGGCCCGCGTACTGCAAAAAAAAAAAAAAAAAAAAAAAAAAGCCATCCAGTCAGTTCTGCTATAATGCAACTTCTGCCTTCCCCCAAATCACCATGCTGCACAAAGTTGCACAATCCAAACCACAGCACTTATGGGAAAAATTGGGACCCAACATTCAAAAACGTAATCAATGACACATTTTTTAAAAAGATAGGAACCAAATAAAAATGGGGCATGGTTTTACACGTGTTAAACGGTTAAGACATGCATAAATACTACAAAAAATATGGCACTTTCACTTGACAAAGACCTGAAGTTTGCTTGTGAAGGTCAGCCTCAGAGGGCTACAGTGTGGGAGTTATTGTAGAAGGAAAGATATGAGAACTCTGAGGGAAGTCATCGATGTGTGTGGCTTATATCTATCATATATCATATGGAGATATATAAAATATATTATACAGTTGACCCCTGAATTGTGGGGGTCAGGGCACCTACCTTCCACATAGTTGAGAATCCACATATAATTTATAGTTGGCCCTCTACCTGGGTGCCTCTGTATCTGAGGTTCCTCATCCTTGGATTCAACTGCCAGTGGATCGTGTAGTACTGTTGTATTTACAATTGAAGAAAATCTACATATAAGTGGACCCTTGCAGTTCAAACTTATGTTGTTCAAGGGTCAACTGTATATACACATGTTGGCATATATACCGTATCTCTGTATAATCCACAGAGACAACAAATTAGTGGTTGCCAGGGGATGGGGGAGGTAGGGTATGGGGAATGACTGCTAATGGATATGGGGTTTCCATTTGGGGTAATGAGAATGTTCTGGAACTAGAGAGTTGTGATGGTTGCAACAGCATGGTGATTGTACTTTGTCCTACTGAATTGTATACTTTAAAATGGTTAAAATGGTAAACTTTATGTGATGTGTACTTCACCACAAAAAAAAAAAAAAAAAAGCAACAGCATATCTTTAATCTGTGTCCTGGGCAGGGCTCTGTCCTTGTCACTACAGGGAACACAGTGAGGAGTGTGGTGAGGTGCTGTCTCAAAGGATTGTTTGGCTTAGTTGGGAGATGAGATAAACGGAACAAGAGCTAGATTACAAGGCAGAAATGAAATATGCCACAGAGGGGGTGAGATTAGTCAGCTGCAGGTATGCAAAAAAAAAGTGCATCTTTTCTTCTGGAGGAATCTAAAAGGCTTTCCTTTAGGCAGTCGCACATAAGATGGAATCACTGGGTCTCAACTGAGTATCACCTAGGAAGCTCTAACAAATACCTACCCCTGGGCCTGGCCCCCATTCAAATAAAATCAAAATCTCTGGAAGGAGGGGCTTAGTAATAGACCCCTATGGGATTCTTATATGCAGCTGGAGTGAGGACCACAGGTTTAAGGAACAGTGGGATATTGACAGGTGCAGTCCGAGCAGAGGAAATTAAGGAAGCAAATGCCCAGCTGGGAAGAACCTAAGTTCTGTTTGACTAGAGAGGATATGAATGCAAAAGATGGGGGAGCTAGGCAGGAAAAGCAGCTTAAGCAACCTCACTGGGCATCTTTCATGTCAGTGTGGGAATCTGCAGTTAATTTTGTTGTCAGTGGGAAGGACTCAAATGATTTTGATGGGGGAGGGAGGAATAGATATCCGTACTTGTGCTTTAGATAGGTGAATCTGGCAGCATTTTGAGATAAAAATGATCTGCTGTATAGATCACTGGAGAAAGGAAGGCCCGTAAGGGATGAATTTTAAGGGTCTAGACCCGAGTTTCTCAAAGTAAAATCTGCAGGCTCCTAGGGGTCCCCCTAGACCCTTTTTGGGGAGGGTCTGCAAAGACAAAGCTATTTTCATAACACTAAGATGTTATTTGCCTTTTCCACTGGGTTTGGCATTTGTGTTGATGGTGCAAAAGCAATGCTGGGAGAACTTTTGGTGCCTTAGTACAAATCAAGGCCATGGCGTGGAGCTGTAGTCCTTGTATTTTTCACTTCCATGCACCTACAGAAAAAAATACTAGTTTCACTTAAGAATATCCTTGATGGACCAGTAAAAATCTCAAATCTCAGGTTGACATCTTTTTAATATTCTGTGTGACAAAATGGGAAACACTTCCAAAGCACTTTTTTTGTTGTTGTTGCGCCGCGTGTGGCATGCGGGATCTTAGTTCCCTGACCAGGGAGTGAACCTGTGCCCCCCTGCATTGGAAGCATGGAGTCCTAACCATTGGACCACGAGGGAATTCCCTCCTAAAGCCCTTCTGCTGCATGCTAAACAACATTGGCTGTCTTGAGGAAAAGCACGTCTGCAAATGTTTGAGTTGCAAGCTGAACTAGCTGCTTTTTTCCAAGGAACATCCTTTTTACGTGGAAGACAAACCGACGTATTTTAGTCCCTCAGTCTTGGGTATTTGGCAGACATTTTCTTGGAAATGAACATCACGAGCCTGTCACTTCAAGACATTTGACAGCAGTTATTGCCAATGATAAAATTTGCCCTCTTGAGAAAAATTAGAGTTAAAAAAGTTTTGTATCTGCCTCTGTGATCCTATTGCGTACCAATATTTTAAAACTTTTCGGATGAGATTTGTGATATTTTGATATTGTATAATGCGATGCATCAGCATTTGCAAGCGCTGTATTACTAAGTGAACCAGTGTTTTCTAATATTAGTCATTGGGAGTGACTGTGTCACGAGGGCTTGACCGGGATGTCTTGTGTATTCGTGCCTTAGTTCGGGGAACACAATGAGGTAGGTCAAATTTGCAGGATTTGGCCCCTGCATGGGGGATGGTCAGTCAGAAAGCCCAAAACCACACAGATGTTTTGACCTCCTGGACTTAGAAAGCAGTAGTCCTTTTAATGAAAAATGGAAGTCAACCAAGGGAGCTGGAGGGGGAGGAGGGAGGGTAAAGGAAAATGATGTTCTGCTTTTGGCTGGATCCTGATATGAAATTTTCTTAATCCTTCATCAAATCTTCTGAAAAGAAGCTAAACTTATGGAAGCTTTTCTGTTTGGGGATGACTTTATGGAGTTAGATATAGAGAAATCAATTTTCAAAGGTTTTCTCCTTTTCTTACTTACGTTAATAGTCATAATTTTCCTTTTTGTTGCCTGTTTTTTTGGTTTTTTTTTTTTGTATGCGGGCCTCTCACTGTTGTGGCCTCTCCCGTTGCGGAGCACAGGCTCCGGACGCGCAGGCTCAGCGGCCATGGCTCACGGGCCCAGCCGCTCCGCGGCATGTGGGATCTTCCCGGACCGGGGCGCGAACCCGTGTCCCCAGCATCGGCAGGCGGACTCTCAACCACTGCGCCACCAGGGAAGCCCTTTGTTGCCTTTTAAAATCTTTTATGGGGACAAAAATCAGCCCACTTTGGGCTACTGACCTCATTGTCTGAACCCCTGAATTTTGAGGAGCTGCCTTCTCAGCCCTGCCGGTTCACCAGGGCCCTAGTTCTTCTATTGTCTGAACCCCTGAATGTTGCGGAGCCGCCTTCTGAGCCCCGCCGGTTCTCCAGGGCCCCAGTGCTTCTATTGTTTCTCCTCCCTTGGGACTTTCCTTCCTGGTCTCAGATACTGGTCATTGTATTTGAGACTGCGGAGCAGATCTCCCTGTTTTTTAAATTGCCAGAACTGGCCTATGCCCCACTTTGCCTCAGGAATTCCCTAATAATGGAGTCTTTCACCGTAGCCTCTGACCTAATTTGTTGCGGTTTGTTTTTGTTGTTGTTGTTTTTTAATTTGCAAGCTTGTTTTTATTGAATATGTGGGAGTGTAATTTTTTATTTTCCTACTGGTAACCCACCACTGCCTTCCAAGGATCCTAACTGTGGAAAATCTGTGGTTTGCTGAGCATGGAATCAGCTCTCTCACAGTTGATAGCCTGTCATGTCCTTGAAGACAGTGTTAAGTGCCAGGTGAAGGGTACAAGATATGAGGTAGAAACTGAGGTAGAACTAAGTTTTTCCCTATAAGAAAGTGGGGGAGATTGAGAGGTCCCTGAAAAGGTCCCCGAGGGGGGACAAAAGCCAAGGGGATTCAAAGACCTCTTATGGAAAGGCGAAGAGAGAGGAGACTGGTGGCGGCAGGCTGAAAAGAAAGAATTGAGAAGAGCTCTGCCTACAGGGCTTGCTGTGACCGTGCAGGTGTAAACAACACGCTGGCACTTCTCTCTGTGAAATCTTTAGTAAAATTCACTTCCTCACACTTTACTTGGAGGAGTCTTCTTTTGTTTTCTGAAAGTAGCTCACGATTTTTTAAAAATTAATTAATTAATTAATTATCTTTGGCTGCGTTGGGTCTTCATTGCTGCACGGGCTTTCTCGAATTGTGGTGAGCGGGGGCTGCTCTTCATTGTGGTGGCTTCTCTCGTTGTGGAGCACTGACTCTAGGCGCGCGGGCTTCAGTAGCTGCAGCACGTGGGCTTCAGTAGCTGCAGCACGTGGGCTTAGTAGTTGTGGCTTGCGGGCTCTAGAGCGCAGGCTCAGTAGTTGTGGCGCATGGGCTTAGCTGCTCCGCGGCATGTGGGATCTTCCCGGACGAGGGCTCGAACCCGTGTCCCCTGCATTGGCAGGCGGATTCTTAACCCCTGCGCCACCAGGGAAGTCCCAGGAATCTTCTTGATGAATGTGGAAAACTCTTCTTCCGGGTTGGGGCTGAGGAGCAATGTGGAGGCCCTTGGAGAGTATTCTGCGGATTATGTAGACCGTGGAGTATTATGTAGACTACTTATTCCTCTTCTTTATGAATGAAGAAGTCTGTGCTTAATTAAAATAGCTAGTGATCCGAGGTTAGACAGGCAGGTCATGCTCTGTCCAGAATAGGAACTTCAGTCCTGACCCTTACATGTAGAACCAGGGCCTCTCCAGGGTCCTATCACTGGAGTTCTGAGAGCAAAAGCCAAGGATGGTAACTGAAGTGTCATGGAGTGATAGGTTTTCTGCATAAACACTTCAAAAACATTAACTATTCAATGAAAAATTGCAAAAGATGTCTATGTAAAATAGAAATTACTGGTTGGAATTAAAGAGATAACAAATGACTAGCAAAAATGCCCCACATGGGAAGAAGTTCTATGTATGGTAACTGGGTTGGGGCTGAGGAGCATTGTGGAGGCCCTTGGAGAGTATTCTGCGGATTATGTAGACCGTGGAGTATTATGTAGACTACTTATTCCTCTTCTTTATGAATGAAGAAGTCTGTGCTTAATTAAAATAGCTAGTGATCCGAGGTTAGACAGGCAGGTCATGCTCTGTCCAGAATAGGAACTTCAGTCCTGACCCTTACATGTAGAACCAGGGCCTCTCCAGGGTCCTATCACTGGAGTTCTGAGAGCAAAAGCCAAGGATGGTAACTGAAGTGTCACGGAGTGATAGGTTTTCTGCATAAACACTTCAAAAACATTAACTATTCAATGAAAAATTGCAAAAGATGTCTATGTAAAATAGAAAGGTTGGAATTAAAATAAAGAGATAACAAATGACTAGCAAAAATGCCCCACATAGGAAGAAGTTATATGTATGGTAACTGATGTCAGTGCGAAGTAATGATTTCCACCAGTTTGTAAAATGGCAGTGTTTTTCTCAGCCTGATGGAAACAGCATTGAGACCAGGACTCCCACCTATGTCCTGAGGACAAGCAGGCAGAAATAACTGGAACTAAGGCAGTCCCTTATCCCCTCCCCACATAAAGGGAGTGTCTTCATGTCCACTGCTCACACCTCAAGACATTCCTAGCCAGTCTGGGACCCTTGAGGTGGCTCCATTCTTCCCCAGGGAGCTCGCATCCCCTCCTTAGTGTCATCTGGTCTACGTGAATGCTGTCAAGAACCAGCTATTGAGGCAGGACCAGGTGCCCCAGATGTGAAGAGCTGAAAGGGCCAACTCTTCCTGTGTCCAGGTGACCTCACGTGTTGCGGGTGCTTTTTAGAAATGACTGCACCCTTTTCCTCATGTGGGTCACCTGCACATCCTGCACTCTGCTATGTGAAGACCCGAGGGTGGATGTCGGAAGGGTGAGGGGAGCTTGGAGGGGAGGGATAGATGGGACATAGGTGGGACTTCTTGCTGAGGTCCAGGCGCGTTCCGAATGGGGAAGATGCAGGCAGCTGCACCTGCATTTCACTGTGGGAGGTGAGTTGCGTGGAGCCCATGGGACAGGCTCCTCCTGCAGCATGTGAACTGCACCCACGCTCCAGCTGAATGCCTGTCTGATTTCCCTGAGCACGGACCCTGGGTCTGTTGTGAGAGTGTCTAAAGGATGGGAGTGAGGAGTGTCTGATCTGAAAAGGCTACAGTCAGCAAGTCACCCCAACCAAGAGCAACGTTGCCTCTGAAAACAGGGCCACTGTCTTCTTGGCTCAGAGATTTCTGGATGACCCCCACTGTGCATGATGCTTGCCAGATTCAGGCTTTAACCTGCCTCCTCTGCTGATGCAGGTGGCCTGGAGATCTGTCTGCCATGTGGCCCTTCCCTAGACAGGCCCAGTGTCCAGGGCCTGATACTGGAGTAATAACACATAAATGTTTCCTATTCTGTTTAGTTTAGTTTCTTGACATATAATAACCTAGTCACGTCTTTGAAGCCTAAGGCTCTGAGATGGATGGGTACGTGGTAGACATGCATCACCCCAGACTCAGTCCACAGAGTGAGGCATGTGAGTGGAGAGATGCATGTCCCTGTACGTATTTTTATGAAATATTCTTTGCCTTGGAATTTTATTCTAATCATAATGGAGTTCTGCAAGTGTTAACAGTGTTTTAAGACAAGATTTCCTAGTATTTGAATTTTTTTTTAAACCTTTATTGGAAAGATATCTGTTAATATATTACATTTTAATGAAACCAAACCAAACCAAACCCAGTATCAGGAGATTGGGGGCTCATATTCATGTTTGGCGGTCCTTTGGCTTTTCTGGGAGGCCATCCACAAATGACTTTCCTTTTGGATACAATATTGTGTCCAAAGATGATTTTTAATTCAGCTTAACAGAAAAATATTGCTATATATAGAAATGCACACCTGGTTGCTCACAAATATGTGGCTTTTGTTCAATAACCAGCCTCTCTCCAAACTTTCTTAAAACCTGAGGACCTTCCTTTTCTGCTGAGATGCAATATCCCTGAAAATCAATACATTCTTATTTTTAGTTCAGTAGTTTTACCTTGAGAGAGCAGGTGGCCCAGGAGTCTCTATCCTGAAAGCTGGTTGCATTTATGTGAGAGTTGGATTGCCTGACTTTACAGAGCATTTTCTTCAAGAGAACAGTCCTGCTTTTTATATTTTAGGCTTACCATATATTTTTTTCCTTCTCTGTGTCTCATTTGGGGCTGCGGAGGAATTGAGTTGGCCAGTGGCTTAGCCCTCAGTGTTGTCTCCTCCTTAATCCTAACTGGAGGGAAGAAGCCTGATCAGCAAAGATCTTTCATCTTGTCTGTTTGGCAATCGGGAAAGAGTTTCCCCTGTTGTTCACCTTTGGGTGGGTGTGTGTTTTGCTTGGGGAAATGGCAGTGGAAGGCGGCAAGAGGGCTTTTGGGAGCCAGTGCTACGGTGCTCGTGGGCACCCTGCCTGCCCGTTTGCTCCACTTGGGGAACCTCGGCCTCCTGGCCACGCCACTGGGGTGTTGTCAGGTGGCCAGGGAGGTGTTTTTTTTCTCTTCAATGAAGGAAGCTTCTCTTTCTGAGAGAAATCCTTCAAGAACGACAAAGCACTTTCTTCTCACATCAGTCATTTGAAATGGGGTTATGATTGGGGTTTTTTTCTCTCTCCTTTTCTCCTCCTCCAATAAATAAAACTAGACCAAGTACTGGAAGTGATTGGTCACCTTTACATCCCTGGTTCCTAGCAGCATGCAGAAATAAGGTGTCTGACTTTATTTACGGTAGATTAAAATTCCCGACATTCTACTAGATTATATCCCTAAGAAGCAGGATTACAGCATCCATTTTCATGGATGCGATTTAGCAGTTGTTGGGTTTCTCCTCACATTGGAATGCAATAATGTGGGTATTTTGATATTTGTCTTCAATAAATAGAAAGGATGTGATGAAAGGTTAGCTCCTGAAGTAGGTTTTTAGTTTGTTTTGATGTCAGTGGAAACTTACTGTGTTTGGCCAATGTTCTTCTAATGACCTAAGTTTCAAATACCCTTTAATTATCTAAGTTTCACTGGGGTCTGCAAATTAAGGGAGTATAAATAAATGTCTTGTGGCCAGGAGAGTGTTCTAACAGTATCCTCAATGCTCTCATAATAAGTAGTATAGTTAATGGTCTAAAATATTATACCTTCTAATTTATTGAGAAGGTGTAATAATTGAGGTGGAAATTTCAGTTCTGAAGGAGTGTGTCTCCTTGACTTGTACTGTCAAGCTTAGAAGCATAGCACGCTTCTAATGAGGGATTTGTTTAGTTCAGTCGTTTTCTATTCAGTTTCCTCGAAGGATATGTATCACTCCAGTGTAGTGTGTGACACCTAACGGATTATGTAACGAATATGAATTTAGAATTCGGGTTAGTATCCTTTTTTAGAGAGGGACATTTTTTTTTGCAAGCTCTTCAGAATTCAGATGAGCTTGCAGTGAAGTAGTATCACTGTCTATCTAAGGATGTAATCCCAGAAATGTTTGTATTACGCTAATCTTAGACTCATTATAATAAATGTATACTTAGAACTTTAGTGTGTGTGTTTTGAAGAAGAAAAACTGAGAAACTTTATTAACTTCATTGCCCTATATAAGACTCTTCTCCATATTCAGAAATAATCATTCATGTTGCACTCGAAGGCTGTATAATTGACAATTTATTTCTTTTATGTGCGGCCCTGCCTCTACGAAATTCAGGATAAATTCCTCATGCTGACATTCAAAGCCCTTTGCTGTATGACTTTAATAGGGTCTCACTTCCTTGCCCACAGGAAAACAGAGTGTCACCAAATTGGGCAACTGGCTGCTTTCCAAATGGCCTACTCTTTGCTACCCTGGAATTGTGGCTTATTCCTGGAATGATTTCTTTCTCTGCTCTTCCCGCCTTTATGTTTCAGAATTCTACCCATCCATCCCATGAGCTTCTTCCATGAAATCTCTCCTGATTCCTTTAATTAAGTAAAATATCACTTTCCTCTTATGGTATGTATCATTACTCCCCCTACAGAGTGGCTTTATTATTAGTCTTCCAGGGTGACCATAACAAAATACCACAGACTGGGTTACTTAACCTACAGAAATTTATTTTCTCACAGTTCTGGAGGCTAGAAGTCCAAGATCAAGGTGTCAGCAGAGTTGGTTTCTCCTGAGGCCTCTCTCTTTGACTTTCAGAGTTCCCTTTGTGTCCTCACATGGTCTTTTTTTCTGTGCATGCATCTCCCTTGCATCCTGGGATCTCTTCCTCTTAGAAGGACATCAGTCAGATTGGGTAGGGCCCCCCCATATGACCTCATTTAACTTTAATTACCTCACTGAAGGCCTTGTCTCCAAATACAGCCATATTCTAAGGTCCTGAGGGTTAGAACTTCAACATACGCATTTTGGGGAAACACATTTCAGTCCTAAACAGTGGCTCTTTGTATACATTACATGTCTTCTCCTCTTTCATTTCTCTGATTAGATTGTGAGGTATTTGAAGGTAAGGCCTTGTACAAATGGGCTTATCGGATCTTAGTATAATGCCTTATATATAATAAATAGTCAAGAAATATCTGCTGGATTTAATGTTAATTAAATCAACTCTTCAAAAATTTAGTGTAGTTATTATGCTTTTAAGGAAATGATCTATGGCCAAAACAGGGCACTTAAAATTTCTTTATATGGGGCTTCCCTGGTGGCGCAGTGGTTGAGAGTCCGCCTGCCGATGCAGGAGGCGCGGGTTCGTGCCCCGGTCCGGGAGGATCCCACGTGCCCCGGAGCGGCTGGGCCCGTGAGCCATGGCCGCTGAGCCTGCGCGTCCGGAGCCTGTGCTTCGCAGCGGGAGAGGCCACAGCAGTGAGAGGCCCGCGTACCGCAAAAAAAAAAAAAAAAAAAAAATTTCTTTATGGATTTAGCCAAATGCTGCCAAGTAATTTATAAAACAAAACATTGCCAGAATACTATGTTACTCTTCTCTTGCTTTTTCCTTCAGACTTAAGTAATGCTCATTGTTCTTTTGCACACATATCCTCTCTCGGTCTTCTAAACTCAAGGTGAAAATAGAAGTCAAGACAGAACTTAATACATGTACCTTTTAAATCCATACAGGAATCTTCGCTGCCTTTGGCAGTCGTTCTCTGCTTTCGACTGGCAAATGTTAACTAACGTTTGGGTGTAACAAGACAATACGCTCAGCTCTCTGGAGCTAGTGACATCAAAGGCCTCATCAGCAAGCCATGCTACTCAGAATTAGATGTTCCTTGGGAATATTTTTGAAGTTATCACTGGTTAGGTTAAGAAAGTCATTATTCCCATTTTAAAAACCTGCAAGGTTCCAAGCATTTCTGCCAACCTCCAATGTGTGGATTCCTGGATGCACTGTCAAATACATGTCTGTGTGTCAGAGGAGAATTTTTGCTGCTGCCCAAGAAGATGTATTGTTCAGCCCTCAGTGCCCCACGTCTGTGTGGATGCTTCGTTTGGAAAGGTCTGGTTCAATTTCTCAACTTGATTTGCAAGGTCCTGCTCTGCCGTCTGCTAGTCTGATCTTCTGTGTGTTTATAGAGTTGTCCTCATCAGAGGTTTGGAATATCAATTTCTGGGCGCAGATTAGAGTGTACCCTCAACCTTTCTGACAACCAGCTTTTATCAGAAACCTGCCTTAGGAGAAAGGGGCATTTAGTGTGCCTAAAGACTTGTATCCGTTCACGCCTCAAAGTATCAGGTCCCTTTAGATTCCATGGCTGCCCCCTGAGCTGATCCTGAAGGTTATGCTCTCTTCTCTAGTTAAAGGCTGCATAGGGCTTCCCTGGTGGCGCAGTGGTTGAGAGTCTGCCTGCCAATGCAGGGGACGCGGGTTCGTGCCCCGGTCCGGGAGGATCCCACGTGCCGCGGAGTGGCTGGGCCTGTGAGCCATGGCCGCTGAGCCTGCGCGTCCGGAGCCTGTGCTCCGCAGCGGGAGAGACCACAACAGTGAGAGGCCCGCGTACTGCAAAGAAAAAAAAAAAAAAAAAAAAGGCTGCATACGTGTCTTTGTCTGATCAGACTGCTGTAACGAAACACCACAAACGGGGTGGCTTATAAACAACAGACATTTACTTCTCACGGTTCCGGAGGCTGGGAGGTCCAAGTTCAAGGCACTGGCAGGTCTGGTGTCAGGTGAAGGCCCACCTTCTGTTTTATAGAAGACTGTCTTCTCGCTGTATCCTCACATGGTGGAAGGAGGTAGGGCGCTTTCTCGGTTGTCTTTTATAAGGGCACTAATCCCAGTCATTAGTCATTAGGGCTTTGCGCTCATGACCTAGTCACCTCCTAATACCATCATGTTGGGGGTTAGGATTCAGCATATGAATTTTTGGGGGACATAATTATTCAGACCATAGCAGTTAGGAACTGCCCCTTAGAATCTGCTGTGGAGTCCACTGCCCATGACATGCCTTCCCATCCTTCATAGAACTGTAAAGATTCTTATATTTCTCGTAATGTTTGGAGGCTTTATGCCTTTGCTTCAAGGAAGCTTAGCACCAAATCTGAAACTTTATCATGGTTATTCAACCCATGTAGTTATAATGTTTGCATTTTAATTTTGTTCTCCTGATGATTTAAAAAGATTATTTTCAGATAATTATACACTAGTAAAAAGTTGTGAAAGTAATACAAAGAAGTCCTGTGTACCCATTACTCAGCTTTTTTCATGCTTTGTGTCTACTTTTTTTATTTATTTGTTTTTTTAAAAAATTAATTTATTTATTTTTGGCTGCGTTGGGTCTTCATTGCTGCGCACGGGCTTTCTCCAGTTGCAGCAAGTGGGGGCTACTCTTCGTGGCGGTGTGCGGGCTTCCCATTGCAGTGGCTTCTCTTGTTGCGGAGCACGGTCTCTGGGCGCACGGGCTTCAGTAGCTGTGTGCGGGCTCAGTAGTTGTGGCTCGTGGGCTCTAGAGCTCACGCTCAGTAGCTGGAGCACGGTCTCTGGGCGCACGGGCTTCAGTAGCTGTGTGCGGGCTCAGTAGTTGTGGCTCGTGGGCTCTAGAGCTCACGTTCAGTAGCTGTGGCACACAGGCTTAGTTGCTCTGCGGCATGTGGGATCTTCCCGGACCAGGGCTCGAACCCGTGTCCCCTGCATTGGCAGGTGGATTCTTAACCACTGAGCCACCAGGGAAGCCCTGTGTCTACTTTAAAAAAAAATTCATGTTTTATTTTAGGAGATTTTAGATTTTCACATTGATTTTTAAATTTGCATAAACTTACTGCTCGGTTCTTGATTGTAATTTTCCATAATTTATTTAGAGAAAGGTTGAAAAAAGCTGTTAAATAAGGAAAAATAATAGGATCTGTCATGTATGAGTTAATTTAAGCATGTTTCAGATCACCTTCCAAGGTGAAAGGGATTAGGAGTTTTTCTCCTCAGATACAAGCACAGAGTAATGTCCTCAGTATGGTCTCTGACGTGTTTCTGTTAATGGCCAGTCTTTCCTGTTTTTTAATGATCCAGTAGATTATTAAGCTAATAGTCTCAAGGTAATAATCTAAAATGATGCTTCAATCCCTTTCTTGAGTCATAATATTCTTGAAACTGTCATCCCCCAAACATTACTGATCTCACCCTTGTTGGAACCCATTTACTGTTTAGTATTGATAGATCACACCGTTTGGCATTGGGGTAATTATATACTATCTTATATTTTTCCAAAGTTACTTTTTAGTCTTTTCTCCCCCTTCCCCTACCCTAGATTATAAGCATTTTGAAACCTCTGCCTTATACTTTTTATATTCTTTCTATATTCCTTAGCACAGATTTAAAATACAGGAGGTCATTTGGATATTTTTCTCCTAAAAAGTGGTGTTTTATACTTGTCCATTCTAAGTCGTGCTGTACAATATGTGGGAGCGGGTGGAGCAGATTCCTTCTGATGACTGATTCTCTGGGGTTGTTAGCAGCCAAGGTTAATTTTGAGTTTTGGCGCTTCCCCTGCAGTCAGAGAGCCAAGTTTCATAAGCCGTGGCCTACAATTATGTGCAAAGAAGCTGTAAAGGTTGTGAGTTGGGAGTTTTACCCCCCTTCCTCTTAGAGGGCCCTCCCTACTCTATGATTAATTTGCTAATGGAGAGAGCAGGGCTAGTTAATGAGGCATTCTATTTCAGCGGTGTACTTAAAAGTAATTCAGGGGCTTCCCTGGTGGCGCAGTGGTTGAGAGTCCGCCTGCCGATGCAGGGGACACGGATTCGTGCCCTGGTCTGGGAAGGTCCCACATGCCGCGGAGCGGCTGGGCCCGTGAGCCATGGCCGCTGGGCCTGCGCGCCATGGCCGCTGGGCCTGCGCACCCGGAGCCTGTGTTCCGCAACGGGAGAGGCCACAGCAGTGAGAGGCCCGCGTACCGGAAAACAAAACAAAACAAAAAAAGTAATTCAGTAATAATTGCTGCATGTTATGATTCATATTCTAGAACACACAGTAGCAATAACACATCTGTTGTGAAAGTACCATTATAAGATCGAGAGGGCATTAACCTACCGACCCTGTGTTCTCTAATGACCACAATTCCAGGAAAAAATTCAGTACTATCGTCTTTCTAAAGAGCCTGCCCTGCAAGCCCTGGCCTCAGCAGGGAGAAGTGTGTTGTGGATGGGGTGCAGGAGCTTGGGTTTACTCTCCTTGTCCTCAGGCTGGTAAGGGGGATCCACCTCTGAGAAGCTGGCCCTGTGTCGTGTCCCAAAGGGATAGGCAGGACTGGGCCCCTGGTCTCAGAAAAAGGGCGATTTTAGGGCTATTCTTAGGGCAAGAGCACTCATGAGTTTATCTTTTTAAAAAAATCCTATAAATGGACCATCTTTCACCAATCTACCCTATCCCAAGACTGAGCCCTTGGTTTTGAGGGCCATGAACAAATATTCTGCAGCTCTGATTCCCCTGAGTAAATAGGCCTCCTGCCCAGGCTAAGAGGTGGCCCTTTGGGCTTTCCCACTGGCTCTCAGGGGCCTGGGGCTGGGATTAGAAAGGGAGGAAGGAGATGATCTGAATTTGTGATTATGACTCAAGTTCCCATTCATTTTTCAGTACTTTGGCATCCATAGTCATAGGAAAATTCCACCTTGTTCTTACTTTACATTGACTCTCTGAACTTTGGGGGCTGTAACCTGAGAATTAGAAAAACTAATCATGTGCTATTGTCCTGTAGTATTGTGGGAAAAATGGGTATAATTGATAAGTTTAAAAAATGGCAATGTTTCATGTAACTTGAGTTAACTTTGTAGCTATTTTAAGTGACTTTGCCGTCATAGGTGAACTCATGTGTGTGCACAAGTCAGCATTACCAGAGGCAGAAGTCGAGGCATCTGTGGGTTTGCTTCCTTTCAATAAGAAAACTCTTTAAAAAAATTTGAACTTGTGATTTTATTAATATTTTACAAGATTCTATTAGTATAGAGTAACCAGAATTCTTAAAGGGCTAATCCACTGTGTAAATGTTCATTTCCAACACGCAGCATGTTTATAGTGCTTAAAGACACCTTTCTAAGTGTTTAACATGTATTCACTCAGTTATTCCTCATGACATTCACCAGCTAGGTACCTCTCCTAAGGACTAGAAGATGGCAGGGCTGGGATTTAAACCTTGGCAGTTTGTTCTGGAGTTTTTCTTCTTTATCACCGTGCTGTGCTTACTTTTAGAACTCACAATGTCTCTAGCTTTCTCTTTCTTCCTCACCCACTTCTCAGTGTCTCAGCCCCTTGCTCACTAATCTTACATTTACTGAGACCTGCTATTAATTAGGTGGTGCGGTTGAGTATATGTCCTGTCCTCAAAAACCTCAGGCTAGTAGTAGGAGACAGATACATAAATAGTTGTAGGGCAGGAGCATTTGAATTCAGGAAGTAGAGCAAGAACTGTTGGAGAGGTTGAGAGGAGAAAGGCAGACCCACTCTGTTGGGGAAAGAGGGGGAGCATGTGAATCTCAGGAAAGACCTCAGAGCATTAGCATTTAAAGGAAAGCGAAGGATAAGGGCTGGGCAAAAAAAGACCTTAGGAAAAATTAGTCAGGGGCTTCCCTGGTGGCGCAGTGGTTGAGAGTCCGCCTGCCGATGCAGGGGACACGGGTTCGTGCCCCGGTCC
>NC_041218.1:38126250-38146944 GCF_002837175.3 Physeter macrocephalus
CTTCCCTGGTGGCGCAGTGGTTGAGAGTCCGCCTGCCGATGCAGGGGACACGGGTTCGTGCCCCGGTCCGGGAAGATCCCACATGCCGTGGAGCGGCTGGGCCCGTGAGCCATGGTCGCTGAGCCTGTGCGTCCGGAGCCTGTGTTCCGCAACGGGAGAGGCCACAACAGTGAGAGGCCCACGTACCGCAAAAAAAAAAAAATTAGTCAGTGGGCATAAAATGTAGAAAGTTCAGGAATGAACTACAGTTCTATTTGAAGGCAAAAAGAAAAGTGAGTGTATTTGCCAGTAGGGGAAAGGCAAAAAAATTATGGCTGGAAAGTGAAATATTGGAGTTAAAAATACGAAGGGAGAGGGGTTCTGAGGGATTTCATTGTGTGGAGAATCATAACAACAATAAATATCAAATTCAACCAAGAATTGCTTCGGGAAGTTGGCACTGGGTCATGACTTTTCTAGGGCTGATTGGTAGCCTTTGTAATAAGCTGTTTTATTGGTGCCATTTGTCTTTTGACATAAAAGTACTTGGTGCTAAGCAACCGCATGTAAAAATCAAGCCTTCCTTCTTCATAGCACATACTTCAACTCCCTGGGGACCAGAGCTATGATGTAGGCAGGGTCACCATCATCTTGATTCAAAAGATATTTTGAGGTATGTATTATAGACGAATTTCTTAACTAGCATGTGAAATATATAGTAAGTTAGCATGACCTTATACTGGTATAATGGAGCTGAATTTATACCTGGGCCCTCTCTGCCTGTGATAAAATTGCTTGTTAATTCTTAGTAGGTGATTTTTTTCTTTCTTTCATTTTTTTTTTTTTGGTGGATTGCTGACTGTAATAATTCTTATCTTTAGAAGTGATGCCAAAAGTGAAATCTTCTCATTGTGTGTGTTCCCTCACCCTGTCCTTCCATAACACACACACATTCAGTTCCTGAGAGACCCTCACACTTTTAACAAGTGCTTTACATAGTTACCAATACCTGAACTGTAACTATATCAAAGCATTCTATGAAATGCTTCATGCATAATATAATATTCCTTATTCAAAGTTGGAAGGCGGTATGATAGTTGGCATATGTAGGTTTGAAACACAGCTCATTTTCATTGCCAGAATTTATTTTTGTTATACTATTCCATGGAGTCTAAAAATAAAGATATGATTGTAAAATTATAATAACCTAGAATTAAGAGGATAAAATACTATTTGTGAGTCCTTGTTTTGCAAATATTTAACAGTGTTTAATTTGTACAAAAAAGTCCACAAAAACAAAACCCGTTCATTATTTTTTTGTTGCTTTTTAATTTTTACATCTTTCCAACAGTTATGTCAGTAGTAATATATTAATGGGCTCAAATACCTCCAAATATATTTTAAAATGTGAGTGAGGGGTAGTTTTACCTGCTGTTGTGTCCATCTAGCTACTTGTCTATTTAATTGCATCTGTTACTTTTTTTTTTTTTAATATTTATTTTTGGCTGCGTTGGGTCTTCATTGCTGCGCACGGGGCTTTCTCTAGTTGCAGTGAGTGGAGGCTACTCTTCGTTGTGGTGTGTGGGCTTCTCATTGAGGGCTCTAGGCGCGTGGGCTTCCATAGTTGTGGCTCGTGGGCTCTAGAGCGCAGGATCAGTAGTTGTGGCACACAGGCTTAGTTGCTCTGCGGCATGTGGGATCTTCCCAGACCAGGGCTCGAACCCGTGTCCCCTGCATTGGCAGGCGGATTCTTAACTACTGCGCCACCAGGGAAGCCCTGTTACTTTTCTTATGTGTACATATTGTGGGGTTTCTTCGTACTTTTTTGATTTAAAAGACAAGTTTTTCTGATTGACATGTCTGTATAAGGCCTGTCAACCTAAAAGAAAATAGTGTTTTTTCATGGATTCAGTCAATCAATCTATCAATGTTAATGAATGCCCACATGTGTTAGGATAGTTGCTTAGTGGTGAACAGAACTGTCACCTTCCCTTACCTCATGGAACTTACAATGAGGTCCTGGAGACAGGCATCGAATAAGTTAAAAAACAAGTAAATACAGATTATCAGTTGTGCTTAGGAATACAGTAAACTATTTTTTCCTGTTGAAGAGAATAAGGGGCTATTATTAAAGAGAGGCCTGTGTCTGGAGGATCCTACTGTAGATGTGGTTATCAGGGCTAATGTCTGCTGCTATTTTTGTGGACTTTTATTTATTTACCTTTCTCGACTGTAAATGGTGGTCGTCAGTATTAGGAATTTAAATTTCTTCTGCACTTTTTCTTTTTAGGTGTTGTGAAAGTATTTCTTGGATTATTTAAAGTTCAGTATATGTTAATTTGGGTCTAGTATTTATCTTATCTCAAATTGTGTGATGTGTATATTAAACTATTCACTGCTAAAGGAAGTGATATAATTTAATTATAAAATATATATAATTTATAGAATAAAAAATAAAATTTCCTTTAGTGGTAAATAGTTTATTTGTTCGAGAATTTGAGTAGAGGAATGTGGATTATCTTTGTTTTTTGTTCTTTTTTTAGCACTTAGGACTTTTAATTTTAGCATTTGCTCACATGTAAGCAGTTTCTAATAATTGTGCAGGATGGAGACATTTGAGGCACAGGCGGAAGAGAAAGAAAGCATTTCCTAAAAGAGAATACTATTTACATGGCATATTTAAAGCCTTGGTTATATAACAAAATTTCCATGCTGAAATACACAGTGGAATCCTTTGAGTTCTACCAAAACTTTCCAGCTTCCTATGGGCAAACCTCTGGTGTCCGAAACTCTGTTAGAATTGGGAGTTAGTGTGGCATTCTGACATTCAGCATTCCCTCCTGCATCTTGACCTAATGACAGGAAAATTATTAATAAGCTGTTCCCAGCTTAGGGGGTACCGATTGGCCTTGAATTTATAAACGCACAGCTTCTTAAGAGTTCTGTTCACATGTTCACTTCTGCAATCTCCAGAAGTATGCATGGCTAAGCATACCGCGTTGCTATTTAAAAAATGTTCAAAACATAAGTTTAGTCTACAGAAGGCTTATAGAACAACCTGAATCCTCATCCTTTTACCTACAGCTTTTAATTTATTTTTATTTTTAAAATTTTATTGATTTTTAAAAATTAATTAATTTTATTTTATTTTTGGCTGCGTTGGGTCTTTTGTTGCTGTGCACGGGCTTTCTCTAGTTGTGGCAAGCGGGGGCTATTCTTCGTTGCGGTGCACGGGCTTCTCATTGCAGTGGCTTCTCTTGTTGCGGAGCACAGGCTCTAGGCACGCAGGCTTCAGGAGCTGTGGCTCACGGGCTCTAGAGCGCAGGATCAGTAGTTGTGGCACACAGGCTTAGTTGCTCCACAGCATGTGGGATCTTCCTGGACCGGGGATCAAACCTGTGTCTCCGCCCTTTTTAGCCAACCAAGCACGCGGGGAGAGCAAATCAGCACTACAAAGGAGCCCCACTGCCCCCCCCCCCCCCCCCCCCCGTCAAAAGGGCCGTCCGAATCTGGCAGGCAGATTCTTAACCACTGCCCCCTAGAGCTTTTTAAACATTTCAGCAGTTTGGACCTTCCCTCAGATCTGAAAGTAATCCTTTTCTTAGCCAAAAAAGTCTAAGAATCCTCATTTTTATGATTTAGGACCAGTATTCTTCACCACTTGCTTTCTTCTGATTGGTTACTTGGGTTCTATCAAGTAACCTTCTTCTTTTTTTTTTTCCTTTCAATGCGAGTTGGCTCTAGTTGTAGTTACCAGGTCCCGTGTTCATTCCTCTGCCCTGCCTTGGTGTGTTCTATCTGATATGCATTCCATTTATTCTGTATTGGTGCCCTGCTTTCTATAGACAGACCCCCTCGGTGACTGAATCTTGCCCCTAAACCCCTGCCACTGTGCCTCTCTTACACGGACTGTTTACTTCTCTGTTGCAACACCAGTTGACTTTCTGTTCCTGAATTTCCCAGTGCTGTGCCCTGTGGTCCATTGCTGGAACGTCGTGTTGCCCATCTCCATGCTGGCTTGGCTTGTGTCTTTCTGATCTTCTCACTGGGCTCTTTACCGATCAGCTACGTCTTGGTCTTTGGGTCTGGCCAACACCAAATCTCACTCACTGTGGAGTACCTCACTGACATTTAATATTGTCTTGGCTCCTGGGTGGAATTCAAAGGTATTAGAATTCATTTTGGCTGAATAAACATTTATTGAGCACCAGCTGGGTATAAGGCAATGCTTTGTATTGTGATAGAGAGTTGAGTGAGACCTGATCCCAGTTTCTAGAGCCACATAATCAGTTGAGAGGACAAAATAAAATTGGTACATGATACATGATGAGTAAAGGAATGGCCTAAAAAAATGAAGCACACACACATACACACACATAATTTTATATAATTGTAGAACTTGCTTCAGAAAGACCTAATTATACCCATGCTTTATCAGTTCTGGATACACCTGAATTCATGAAACTTGCTTATTATTCAGTCTTCTTAAGGGAATTTGGTGAAATGTTTCATGATTTCCTAAAATTTCTTGCTTTTATTTTTGTCCCTCTTTACATCAGTGAGCTTTATAAAAGTATTTCAAATTAGCATGCATGTGTTAGAAAGAAAGAAGCCATTTTTTGATGGGTTTATCCCTGTAACAATAGGAGAAAGAAGACTTCTGTGAAATGTTTGCTGAATTCTCTATCCATAGGATTCATAGAACTCAATAACTTCAAGAAATGTCATGGGCCACTTAATTACATATCCTGTCTCTCAATAGATTAAAACTTTGGGGTTTAACTCTCTTTTGTGTCCTATTCACCATTCTCCTTTGATTTTTAAGTAAATCTAAACTAAATATTTCTTACAGCATTTGAAATCCCTTACTGTCTCCTGTTTCTTCCTTTTTAAGCCTTTTATTTTCTTTTAGCAACTGAATGTCTTTATCCATTCCTCCATAATTCAGCATTATCCTCTCAACTCATTGTATTGCTTTTCTTTGACTCCATCTTGTCCATGTTCTGTATAAAATAAAGAAGCTTTTGAAAGGCTGATCAATGAATGGTAAGTAAAATAGAGGGATTTTTTTTTCAGGATTACAAATTATTCTATTGCTGTACAAAAGTTAACAATAAAGCCCCTATTATAATCATTGAAATATAGCCTTAAGAGTTGTCAGTTTTCAATTTTAGAATTTTCTTTGTCGCTGATTCTGTCGTTTTCTATTAAATATATATTTTTTAATCCCTACATATACGTTTTATTTTAATAGACAGTTGTCATGTTTCTATCTTTCAAGTTAGCTACAGCTAAGCTGGTGTAATTTACAAAACTGCATTTCAGCTGGTTTTCTCATATTCCCATTTCATCTGTATAGCTTGTCACTGTGTCACAAGAGAAAATTCCCTGTGGCTCATTCCTGAGCCCTGACCTGATATTATTGCATTTTTCCCCTTGTGATGACTATTAATTTAACCTATGATGGACCAATGTTTTTGAAGAAAGAAGTGTATTATTTTAGTAGGATTAAATAAATTACAGTATTTTTTGAGAGAAAGATGGCATGAATGTGCTTTTGTTTTTAGGTTTTTAAAAATTTATTTATCTTATTTATTTATTTTGTGGCTGCGTTGGGTCTTGGTTGCTGCGCGTGGGCTTTCTCTAGTTGCGGCGAGCAGGGGCTACTCTTCTCTGCGGTGCACAGGCTTCTCATTGCAGAGCACGAATGTGCTTTTGAAGGGTCCTGTTAATGTATATTTTAATGTAAAAATTTTCTAATCAGTTGCCAATATTTAAGTACGTTTTTCTGCCTGCTTTCAGGTAAGTCAAATGGTCTTATAATATCTAGGCTCAGTATGTTTTTCTAAGATAGAAACTAAATTTACAGTTTTTAGATTTCAAAAATAACTATTTAGACAGTTTTTTTTAAATTTTTCCTATATTACATAGAGTCATTAATTTTTTTTTTTTAATAAGGACCAAATATCCTGATGGTCATTTTTTTTTCCCTTTTTTTTAGATTTTTTTGGTATGGACCATTTTTTTTTTAACATCTTTATTGGAGTATAATTGCTTTACAATGTTGTGTTAGTTGCTGCTGTATAGCAAAGTGAATCAGCTCTGTGTGTATATATATCTGATGGATCAATTTTTAATCTCACATTTTCAATAGAATTTTTTTAAAAGGCAAGGTTTATAAAGCTAACTTCCTATTAGATGTGTATGGGACATTCTGTTTCTTATAAATGAGGAGCAAAATCACTGGAGTTTTTGTACTAGTCTTTGAGATTAGCCTTTTATTTTCTTTTAGCAACTGGATGTCTTTATCCATTCCTCCATAATTCAGCATTATCCTCTCAACTCATTGTATTGCCTTTCTTTGAGGTAATACAATTGCCTTTCTTTCTCATTGTAGTGCCATTATTGTCTATAATAATCATTATATTACACTAATGAGAGTTTCCTTATGGAAAGGTAATTTTGCTTATACAGCATTTCTCATTTAAAAGAAACATCTTTGCTGACTGCCAGCTCTACTGCAGGAATGTTTTAAAACAGAGAATACAGTCCTGCTTAGACTTGTTGGCCCACATGAATCAGTCAGGGGCATAGTCATAACTAACTTCAAAGTGGTAGTATTAATATAATTGTTTTTTTTCCCTTTTTGAAACGCGTGATGACTTTTTATTTTATCTGTAGTATTAAGTCATAGGTTATTTTTGTGAAGAGGGTACTAATGATGGTTTGCAGACCAGCTTAAATGATACTTTTAACAAGTTAGTTGCCCAGAGAGAATTAATTACAGCGTTAATAAGAATAATGATTTGTGGAGGAGTAGGAGGGGGAAGGGGCATTGAGAAAGAGCACATCTGACAAGAACCCCTTAATGTTTATTTGTGATCAGGTGACCGTTAAGTGATTTCTGGGTAATAATATACCCACTTGTATCCTTTCAAGCAGCAGGGTAACTATCTGCCTATTTAAGAATTCAGCAACACACCTTCACTGTGTTTGGGCTACTTTCTTTCCTGCCTTCTGATATAATTATCTCCACCTGTGCTCAAATCTTCCATAATGACACCAACATGGAAAAGATAGAAAAGGTAAATCCTTTGCTGTTAAAGTGGGGTTTGATTCCTCAGGACACCTTGAATTTCTAGGCTGGTAGGGATTTCAGTATTCCGTTCCTACTCCTCCCAAATTCCCACCTGAGAGCAACACCTCTTTGACATCCTGAGGTGCGTGGGGATATAATTTACCAGTACCCAGAGCCTGCTGGCTGTGCTTTTTATTCCGTCTTCTTGGGGAAGGAGGACAGTGCAGTTTCAAAACTGGAATGGTGATTATGGCTTTCTGATCTACTGCTGCCTGTCTGGCATGTTAAACAAGAAAAGGAAGGGAAGTTTAATGCAAATCACTGTCTCTTTGAGGCCAGGTCATCTTGAGCTGTTTCACACTGCAGTACCCTTTGGAGAAACTGTTTTTCACTTGGGTGCTTTCAGATGTTGCTTTGAAGAAACTGGAACCTTGGGGCTGAAAGTCCTCGTGTAGGCCCAAGGAAAAGCCAGAGCCCAGATTCTTCCTGTTCAGGTGGAGACAGGCTGTCACTCCCTTGGTTAGAGTTCTCTGATCCTTGACACCAAAAGTAGGCACAAGTCAGGTCTACAGGGACCTGTTTTGTGGACATATAATTGAATTTTAACATCTTCATCTGTGGTAAAGTGTAGGTAAAAATATTTCACAGGGTTGTTGAGGGGATTAAAAAATAAAATGTGATAACACAAAATAGTTCTTCATACATGATAAGCACTCAATAAATGTTCACTTATTTCCTTGCATGTGACAGACCAGTGTAGCAAACATCTTCCATGGTGGATGAGCAAGAGGCAGAATGAGAATATTTACAGTGTGTTAGTCAGGCAAGAAATAATTCATGGCAGTCTCGGACATCTTCACTGATTAAACAAAGTTACTGCACAAGCAGCCTTGGTGAGGATGTGGGTTGTTAGAGAGCAGAGCTGAAAGTAGGCCTGACTCTATTAGGACACACACACAAATCTCTGGCAGTTTGCTTGTGTGGAGTGCCCAGGTTTGGTTTTTCTGTGAGTCCTTGAGAGCATCCCACCTAGGACAGAATGACTTGCTGATGTGATCAAATGGTGGGCGGGGAGGCTGGTTAGGTTGCCCTGATGATACTCAGAAAGAGATAACAAGCTTCGGAAATGGACTTCATAGGTTTGATGCTTTTCAGCTCTTGATGCCTTCAGAAGGTGCAGGAAAGATTCTGGGTGTCAGTTATGGACCGCCATTCATTTCAAATCTCAAGAGCATGTACATCGTTAACTGGGGGCTTAGATGGGTAGAGCCTTCTTTAGGTGAAGAAAGACCTGGGAAAGATGGTTGTGAATATCTTCTGTTCTTTTCAGGGCTGTGGAATGGGTGGGTGTGGTGGAGATTACCATATTGATCATATATACACAGGTATTCTTAAATTCAGGTAAACCTAATTTGCAGCTCTGGATAGGAGGAGAGATGATGGGTCTCTAGTTTCAAAGATCAACTTTCTAGAGCAGCCCTGAGCAATAGAAATAAAATGCCAGTCACACATATTACTTTAAATTTTTTAGTAGCCACACTAAAAAGTAATAGAAGTAGAAAAGCAAATAATTCCGATACTATTTTATTTAACCCAGTATATTCAAAATATTATCATTTCTATATGTAACAACATAAAAAAATTTAGATATTCTATATTCTTTTGTTTTTTTAGAACCACATCTTCAAGATCCAGTGTGCCTTTTACATTGACAACATATGATAACAAGTTCTGTTGGGCACTTAGTACTTGCCAAGCATCATTGTAAGCTCTTTAAGTGCGTTAAGTTATTTAATCAGACCTTAAATGTCAGACCTTAGGTACTAGTATTATTCCCATTTTATAGATGAGAAAACAGACTCAGAGAGGTTAAGGAAGTTTCCTCAGCTCATAGAGCAACTAGGTGGCAAAGCTAGGATACAGTCTCAGGCAATCCAACTCCAGAATGTGTGATGTTAATAGCAGGTTATCCTGCCTCAGTTAACACCATTCTTCGGGGTAGGACACTGAATGAGTGGAACTTTGCCGTTGAAAAGAGAGACCAGTGCTGGAGACTGACATCATCTAAACTGGCATCTGGGAGTGTAAAAAATGGAATCCTTTACCACAGCCCCGCTGTAGTGAGCTGTCTTGTCTGCACCACAAAATGTAGAACCGATAGTCCTAAGAGTTTCCTCTTTGTTTTTCTGACTTTTCTTCCTTCTTACGCTGGCTTTAGCATGCAGTGTTCCTCATTGAAATCCTGTCTTTTATGGATCTTTTTTTCCTCTGGGGGTGGGGTGGTAGTGGTGGTGGTGGTGGTGATGGTAGAATGTTCCAGTCCTCCTGAGTGCTTTTGCTTTCCTATCCCTGTTGCTCCTGACCATGAATACTGTGACATTCTGATCTTTGAATATTATTTAATTTCCCTGTGTGGGCTTCATTCACAGTTAACATTGAATGAGCTGGGGCAGAATGGCCTGGGCTCAGCATAAACCCTGTCAGGATCAGTTTGATGTGACCTTGGAGTTAGGTTTTATTGACATTTTACATGCCAAAGTTGATTTGGGAAATTGCATCTGTTACCACACCCTTATTCCTGACCCTAATGGGGAAGCTGATATTTGCCACATTTTTAGCAACCATGATTTTAACAAGAGGGACCTTTGTCTTTTCCACTGAGGTTTCCGCACAGCCCTGGACTGGTGAGGAGAAAGTAGGGACTCAGTGAATATTTATTAAATGAATGAATTTTGGTGCTCTCTGTTCTATTTTTTTTTTTAATTTCTGTTTCATTGACACTCTTGTTATAGAAAACACAACTTCTCCCAAATTTAGTTATTTTAATACAAAACTATAATTTTGAAAATAAAGAAAAAAACAAGAGAGACAAGCAGGTAAACACCTACTGAAATGTGACTAACAGGCCCCAGATTTAAAGAGCATTAGCTGTTGTGGGTTAATTTTTTTTTTCTTTTAATTTCCCTTTCTGCCTTATTTTATTGCGGCAATTTGAACACATATGTATTACAAAGGTAGTATAATATATCTTCATGTACTTTCTGAACTTCAAGAATTAGCTACAGTTTGCTAACCTTACTTATCTAACATCACATCATGTCCTTTTTTTTTTTTTTTTTTTCCTGTTTCTGGAGTATTTTAAGGCAAATCCTTGATAGTATGTCATTTTACCTCAGAAGTCTTCAGTATGCATTTCTAACTGAGAAGGACCTTCTTAAAAATTAATTATTATTTCCTCATCACACCTAATATAATGAACGTTAATTTCAAGGGTTAATATAGCAGTCCATATTTCCAGTGATCTCAAGGATATGTTTTTATCGTTGTTCCCTGTCCCTGTCCCAATTCAGGATCTAAACAGAGTGTACATTTTGCAGTGCTTATTGGGTCTCTTAAGTCTTTTCTTTTATTATTTCCTTCTGTCCCCTGGTATTCTGGTTTTTTCATCTTATGCCTTTGACTTGTTGGCAGAAAAGCTCGTTTATAGGTTCAGATGTGCCATATTGTGGATTTGGCTGATGGCTTTCTCATGGTGTGTTAACCTTTCACTGGTTCCTCTATAACCTGTATTTTCTGTAAGTTGGATATTAGGTCTAGAGATGTGATTAGATTCAGCCTTTTTGTTTATTTATTTACTTTGGGAAAAATATCTCATAGGTGGTGCTGTGTATGTTTACCTTCCTTCAACAAGGACAAGATGTTTGTCTGTCCCTCCTTCACTGGCACCGCTCAGGGAGGTGCAGAAGCTGTCAGCCTGATTCCATTATAAAGTTCCCCATCATTCTCTCACCTCATGGACTTGGTATCCGTTGATAATCACTGCCCATTCTTTCTCTTCAGAATTAGAAAATGGTGATTTTTCTAATTCTGTCATTTCTTCAACATTTATTGACTGGAATTCTATAAAGAAGAATTCTCTCTCATCTACTGTTTGATTACCTTGACATAAAGTTTGCACAGAAAAGGCAAGATAAATACTTGATTCTTTTTCCATATTTATAAATTTGGGGAGTAATAAATTTGTGTCCTTGGAACCTCTAGCAAGGGGTAATTAACTTCTCCCCATAAGTATTATCATGAACTCATGCATTTTTAGACATTGAATATCTTTCAATCCATTGCAGTCATTATTCTTTTTGCTCAAGTTGCCCTGTCTTAGGCCACTTTGACCCTTGTGTCTTTTTGACACAATCTTATCAATCTTTGATCAAGTATGGATTTTTAATCTCTAATCTTGTTTACTGATTTCTAAAGGGTGCTTGAAATAACTCTGTGGGCATCTTGACTATCTGATGACAAGTAGGCATTTGGGGATTGAGAGGGAGCAATGAAGTATTTCTCCAGATGTTACCATGTTAGATCTTCATTTTGAGGAGAAAAGATTAGAAGGTAGCTTTGTGGTAAGATCTCTGTGGCAGGTTCTGATGTTAAAATGAAGATGATGGAACTATTTTCTCATAGAATAGGGTATGAGTAAGGGCACTGGTCTGGAGTAAGACATACTGGCTCCAAATCCCTGCCTGACCACTTCCTAGCTCTACAGCTTGGTCAAGTTATTCATACTCTTCACATTTCCATTTTTTCATTCTCTAAAGTGCAGATGGTAATAATACGTACCTCTTAGAGTGGCTGTATGATTTACTTGAAGTAGTAAAACACCCAGAACAAAGCCTGACACACAAGGGAAATGTTCAGTAAGTGGTAGCTTAAAAATGGCAGCAAGTCATATCCATGGGATTGGGCATTAAGTCTGAATCTGTTACTTCACTTTGTGCAGATATGAAGGAGGATTTTCAGAGAAAACAAGGATTTTCTTTCATTTTCATTATGCAGGTCTTGAAGTTTCCTGTGTTGGTTGATTTGTGGGAATAGAAGAAAACATTTTCTCAGTCCACAGCATCATGCGACTGTTGCTTATTTCTGGCTAACAATATGAAACCTCAGATGGAAGTATGTTAACTCAGGGTTCAGTACAACTGTTCAGCAAAGCTAAGCAGACTTTATTTAAAGAAAGTGCTTGTTCTCTTTTTCTGGACACACAACTCTTAAGAACTATGCATTACATTGTTAAGTAGTGGCTTGGGGATGCTTTTCATATAAATGAATTTTCCAGTCAGTTGAAAGCTACACTCTTCAAATGATAAACTTTAAAAATATTTTGATAGCTTTTGATAAAAGTTTTACTAAAAATATAAGCAGAGACGATTGAAACATCTCTTAACCTTTTCTTTATGACTGCATCAGACAGTTATTGCTACGTAACAAATCCCACAACTCAGTGGCTTAAGATAATTTTATGCATTCTGTTTTCCCCAGATGCTGATTGTCTAGGTTACGTTGCAGGCCTATCTGAGCTTGTGTTCTCACTGTGGATTGGGCTTTGGTCTGGGGCCCAATCTGAAGGGGCAGCAAACCAAGGAAAGCTTTTCTTATGGCGATGGCAGAGATAAAAGAGGGCTAGCCCAACGGCACAAGCACGTTTCAAATCTCTCCTTGTATCACATCTGATTCCATTCCATTGGTCAAAGTAGGTCCCTTACTGAGCCTAACATCAGTGGCACAGGGAAGTCTATCTCTTTCATAAATGTGGGGTAGGAAAGAGTTTGCTAAACAGTAGATCATACTAACCAAGGTCATTGATATGATTATCTAACATGGTTTTACCTTATATGTACAATTATTTTTGTACCTTTAGTAGCCATCAATCCTACCTTTCACCTTGTTCATTCTGTACCACAGATAACTAAGTCTTTTAAGAATCATTTTTAGGTAAGGATAAATAAATTCTATATGAGGATTTAAGGCCTTCTCCTGGGAAGTGAAGCATTTTCATGGCTATTTTGGATACTTGGTAAACTTTTCCATTACTTTTCTGTATATAATTTGTTCTAAAAAGAATCCCTGATGTTGCCAGAAATTTGACTTCTGGGAGTAAGAGGTTAACTCAGTCTGTAAAGGTAAACCTCTAGGAAACAGAGGTTAATTCATTTTGTTACAGTAACTGGGTCATGCAATCTACCAGTAACTCTAGATTTTCAGATTCTAATCTTTTATCTTCAGCCGACTTATAAAACAACAGGGGCAAATTGCCTGGGGGTGCTTGTAAATGTAACCAGTGGAGATGATCAATATGAAAGCTTGAGGAGTTGTGGTAGCAATCAAATATCAAATAAAATTATTTTCAACTATTTTAAAATCATATGAATATAAAATTCTAATTCCTAATTATTTTGCCTGAGATGCACTGAAATTTACTTTACCTTAGTGCAATTAATGGAGAAAGGCATTATTTAAAAAAATTAGTATTATGAACCTACTGAAAAAATGTACATTATAAAAATTAGAACATTTATTTGGGGGTATAATCATTGCTAATTATAATTAGTGCTAATTTCAAGTGTGCTTAGTCTGTTCACAAAGCAGACCCAATGGACTTTAAATTCACAATCTCCACAATGAATTAAAAGTAATAGAGTGTTTTTTATTTAAATATGTTCCACAATAAATCATATTTTCTTAATTCAAAATTTATTTTTAACTAAATCACATGGGTAGGATTTTGCCATGTTTACAAAATTATATATTTTTCACACACAAGGAAAGCACTGCCAGTCTCATACAGTTACTTTTGATTTGAAATGGCTCAGCAAGTGATATGGTTGGTGGCTAGTATTTTTCTCTCCCTTTGAGTTCTCTCTCTCTCTTTGTGTGTGTGTGTGTGTGTGTGTGTGTGTGTGTATAAAGCCTTAAATGTAGCGAATGTAATGTAATCTAAGTGGGAGAGAGGAGGAGCTGTCACCTCCATAAGTACCTCCCTATCTCCATTAGCTAGCAGTTTAATTTAACAGTACATTCTCCTACAAACGTATGGACACCAAGTGGGGGAAGTGGCCGGGGGGCGGGGGTGTTGGTGGTGGGATGAATTGAGAGATTGGTTAATTTAACAGTACATTCTCCTACAAACGTATGGACACCAAGTGGGGGAAGTGGCCGGGGGGCGGGGGTGTTGTTGGTGGTGGGATGAATTGGGAGATTGGGATTGACATCTGTACACTAATGTATAAAATGGATAACTAATAAGAACTGCTATATAAAAAAATAAGTAAAATAAAGTTCAAAAAATAAATAACAACAACAACAAAAACACAATAAATTCTCCTTAGGCCTTTCAGTTTCTTACAGGAAGAAAAAAGAATTTTGTAATAAACTACTATGATGTTTGATTTGATGGGAAATCCCAGCCTGCTGAGGGATTTCCAATCTTGTCATCCCCCAGTAGAGATTTTTAAAAAGGAAGATTTTATACCACAGAAACCACTACCCCTATTTTTAGCCATTCTTCTGCCCATGACTTTCCTGTGGAATTACCAATCCCTACCTGCTGTGTTCTCAGTCTTCCAGACCCACAGATGAGGGCGTGGTGATGGCTGTTATGTCCACTGCTGACATTATGATTTATGAGAATTTCAGGGTAAAATATGTATTCGAGATCCCACAAAGCATGGTTCAATTGGCATAGATTTTCTCTCATCCCAGTCCTGACATAGGTTTTCTAAAAGAGGTTTTTTGTTTTTCAGTATTTTATTACTATTCGTCTTATCATTTATTGAGGGGTTATTCCATGCTGGGCACTGTGCTAAGGATTCCTATACTGTGCATGTACAGAAATCTCATTTAATTCCCACAGCTCTCTTCGGTAAGTGTTCCTCCAACCCATTGGATGCATGAGGACTTGGAGGCACAGAGAGGATCAGCAGTTTGCCCAGTTTGTCACGTGGCTGGTAAGAAGCAGAGTAGGGCTCCAATTTAAGTGTGTGTCTCTGTCGAGGCTGTACCCGTGAGCACTATGCCATGTGCCCCATTACTCTGTGATCCGCTTCCTTTGGTCTTCACATTTCGAATTATGGTACTTCAGGCAGTTTTCCCTCTTTTCATTCTTGAGTCCCAAGTTTAGTTACCATCTTTCTTTTTGGTCTGCTAAAGGGAACAACCATTATTTAATCATTTAATTTAATAGACATGTATTAAACATCAGCTGCGTGAGGAGTACTGTGTTAGGAACTGGAGCTACAAAAATTTGGGGGTTTTTTCTTTTTCTATTACAGTCTATAAAACATTTGAGGTAGCTGATAAAATAAAAATAAATCTCAAAGACCATGAAGATGTAATGGCTTCCTTCAAGGGAACTATCTAGAAGAGTCCCACTTGCAGGTCATTTTTTCATGTTCTTTGTCTATCTGGTCTGTTCTGCAGAACATAAAGAATACTTCTGTGGGCACTTTCCATCTCAGACTTTACTTAGAGGTCTCTACCCTTACCTTGAGCCCTGGGTTCAAGCCCTCCTGATTCGTGATCATGACGACCAGCATCTCCTGTAGATTTTGTAGCGTGCAGAATATTTTCTCATGGATTGTCTTGTTTGTTCCCGACAACTTTGAGAAGCAGCAGTCATACCGAAACTGAGTCATGTAAATACAGCTTGCCCACATTCTGCCAGGCTCCTCCAAACCTCACTGTTTCCTTGAATTATCCACTGGACTTGCATTCTTCTGACTTGGGGTTCTTTCTTCCTGTTTCACTTCTTCTTTCATGGGCTTTTTGCAGCAGCCCCACTCCCCTTCACGTCTCAGCACACTTGTTACTGGTTTCACCCTTGTCTCCTCAGATGGCAGCTTCTCCTCCATGGCCTAGGGGCCACCTGGCAGACCCTCCAGAAATATCCCTCGATGGTCACTTGTATCTTTTTAAAATTAATTAATTGTATTTATTTTTGGCTGCGTTGGCTCTTTGTTGCTGCTCGCAGGCTTTCTCTAGTTGTGGCAAGCAGGGCTACTCTTCATTGTGGTGCATGGACTTCTCATTGTGGTGGCTTCTCTTGTTACGGAGCACAGGCTCTAGAGCGCAGGCTCAATAGTTGTGGCTCACGGGCTTAGTTGCTCCGTGGCATGTGGGATCTTCCCAGACCAGGGATCGAACCCGTGGCCCCTGCATGGGCAGGCGGATTCTCAACCACTGCGCCACCAGGGAAGCCCTGGTCACTTGTATCTTTAAAAATTTTTTACATTGTTGAACAATAGCTAGAAGTTACCTAAATCTACTTTTTCATTTCTCACTTCCCACAGTATAACTTTTTAATGACATAAATGTAAAGGTTGTTGAAACATCAAACTATCTTACTGTCTCCATTTACTAGTTACTAGTTTATAGTGTTCAGGTAACGGTGGATCTATTTGTAGAGCCTGAGGACTTCTCATTGTGGTGGCTTCTCTTGTTACGGAGCACAGGCTCTAGAGCGCAGGCTCAATAGTTGTGGCTCACGGGCTTAGTTGCTCCGTGGCATGTGGGATCTTCCCAGACCAGGGATCGAACCCGTGGCCCCTGCATGGGCAGGCGGATTCTCAACCACTGCGCCACCAGGGAAGCCCTGGTCACTTGTATCTTTAAAAATTTTTTACATTGTTGAACAATAGCTAGAAGTTACCTAAATCTACTTTTTCATTTCTCACTTCCCACAGTATAACTTTTTAATGACATAAATGTAAAGGTTGTTGAAACATCAAACTATCTTACTGTCTCCATTTACTAGTTACTAGTTTATAGTGTTCAGGTAACGGTGGATCTATTTGTAGAGCCTGAGGAAAATGACAGAAGATGTGTTCTTTGACAATGGTCATTTCAAATATTTGGACACATTGGTCGTGTAAATATTCCTAGAGCAGAGGAACTGTGTTATCTGTACCTAACAGAGGTGAAAACAGAAATCGACCACAAGGTCTGTCTTCCTTTAGCCAAGTGGGAAGTGATGTTCCTACAAGTTGCCACAAGTACCTGGCTGATGATAACCTCCTCTTGATCAGTTTCAGCTGGCACTGGAAATCTGAGATATGACTAAAGGATGTGTCAGGGAGGAAAAATTTCTTAAATAATGTTTAAACAAAAAGTGGTAGGTGCATAACATTACCCTATCCATGTTAGAAAACATCCTAAATGTAAAAGGATCTTCCAAAAATTTGTTTAAAAAAAATGTTTTCAGTTACTTTGCGTTTTGTTAACATTTACCCTTTTAAACCCTTGCCAGATTTAGCAAATAAAAGTACAGGACACCCAGTTAAATTTTAATTTCAGGTAAATAATGAAAACTTTTTTCGTAAAAGTATGTCCTGTGCAATTTTGGGGACCCTCTTATACTAAAAACGTATTTGTCATTTTTTTGAAATTTATAATTAGCTGAGCATCCTGTATTTTATCTGGAAATCCTACTTTTAAAAAAGTTTAATGATCTATATTTACCTACTAGGTAAGTTAGAGTATTTATTCTTTTTTAAATGTAAATAATGTTTACAGAAGCAATTGCTCTAAATTTAGTTCTTCTGATAGAAATTTAACTTAGATAACCAAGGAAGCGTAGGCATTTAAAAGCTGACATGACTGCAACTTGATTAGATTAAAATGAAGAGACGGGACGGAATCCCTGATATAGGAAAGTAGGATTTATAGTTAATATTCAATCAATATTTGTTTTCCTTTAACGTTTCCCCATTGCTCCTAATTCTGTCCTCTGGAGGCTATAGAAGAAAATAATGAAGATGATGTTATTAATGATAGCACTTGCTGAGATCAATTACATGCTAGACACTGTTCTAGGGTTTGCTTTAATTAATTTAATCTTTACAACAGCCTTATAAAATAGGTGCTTTAATGATTTCTGCCTTACAAATTAGGAAACTGAAGCACGAAGACATTAATTAGCTTAACCAAGGCCACATCTCTCTGTCAACTCTTGAAGTATTTTCTTTTTTGTAGTCTTCTAAGTTTTCAACTCCTTTTATACCTTACAGGACACGGTCTCTAGACCCTTTTCTGTCTTCGCTCAACTCTGGGCTTGCGGTTCTAATAGTGGCTCAAGCTTTACATGAGATTTTGTTCGTTTGTTTTTGTGGCGAATATACTTCCACATAACGCCATTGCCTCAGACTGAACTTTTAGTCAGATAAAACGTCTAGGGTGTCTATCTACACAAAATGCAAGTAAGTTAAGTCTCCCTCAGTTTGTACATGTACAGTTTTGTTTTGTTTTGTTTATTTGTATAATTTTTAGGAAGTGTTTGTTGTACCTCACTCTTCCTGCCTGATATCATCTTGTATAATGCTTTATAAGATATCGTAATGGTAGTAGTAATAGGTGTTGAGAACAGAGACCCAGACTCCGAGGGAAAGCATGTGTATGATGTGTGAGCCCCTCTTGGGCTCTTCTTCACCCTGGACCATCTATAGCCTCTGCCTGTCTTCGCAGTTGGTTTATGTAGACATCCTATAGAGTGACATCAGTGTGTATGTACTCTTTGACCATATCGTCTTTGGGTAAGAAGGTTGGATCTATGTTATAGCATTTTTCTCGCTTATAATCTGACAAACTCTCAAATCACCTTCCTTTCATAATCCACAGCAATCTTGCCTATTCAGATACACTATTCCTAAATCACCATGTCATTCTGTGCCCTGCTTGCAGCTGTAAAGTTTCTCCCAAAATAATAAAACTGTTGCTCGTAATACTTTGCTCATAGTAATCAAAGTGGGAGAGTTGATAATAGGATTTCCTGGGCAAGTGTAGACTATTTCTATTTCATGTAAGGAAATATAACAGCTTTAGTGATACTAAATATAGCTGGGGGCAGAATATATTAAGAGAAATGGGGTAGAATGTGAGAGAAAGGGCGCTTCTTGTTTGTTTTAAGAAAAGCTCCAATTTAGGTGTCAATTAATTGAGCATCTTTTAACATCTCTTAATTTAAAAAAATGTAGGAGAGAGAAAATTATATTCATACACCGATAAGCCTAAAATTCTAAGAATTTGATAAAATCTATCAGTATCCTTTTTAGTAGAGAACAATTTTATATATTTGTCAGCATTAGCAATAAATAGTGTAGCATCTATGAAAATGTGTTCAATAAATGTAGTAGTCAGAATTTCACTCACTTTGGCTTGTACTTTTAATTCATACCTACCACAGCGTAATTGATGTTTATTCTCTTTCTGGTACTACTTTGTTATTTCTTAGCTACCTTTTATCCATTAAGTTTACTGATTATAGCTTTTACTTCCCAAAAGTATTAAAATGAATAATATTTTATAAAAATTTGAGAGGATTATGGAGAAAATTATAAGTATTACTCAGTGCTTTCTAGTATCATTCAGCTTAAAATATTGCAATAATATTGCAGACAAATAACTGGCATATTAAAAAATGCATACACATACACGTATACAAATAAATGATAGGTACTCTTTGAAGATAATCTGTTAACAAACCATGGCTTAAAATAAGATTTTATAATACATGGTACCACAGCTCATTACAGAATGCTAAGAAATTAGTGAGACTTTTTCTAAATACTTATTCCATCATTCTTTTTTTTTTTAAACAACTTTATTGGAGTATAATTGCTTTACAATGTTGTGTTAGTTTCTGCTGTATAACAAAGTGAATCAGCTATATGTATACATATATCCCCATATCCCCTCCCTCTTGCGTCACCATACCACCCTCCCTATCGCACCACTCTAGGTGGACACAAAGCACCAGGCTGATCCCCCCGTGCGATTCACCTGCTTCCCACTGTCTGTTTCACATTTGGTATTGTATATATGTCAATGCTACTCTCTCACTTCATCCCAGCTTTCCCTTCCCCCATCCTGTGTCCTCAAGTCCATTCTCAACTACGTCTGTGTCTTCATTCCTGTCCTGCCCCTAGGTTCTTCAAAACCTTTTTTTTTTTATTCCATATATATGTGTTAGCATATGGTAGTTGCTTTTCTCTTTCTGAATTACTTAATTCTGTATGACAGACTCTAGGTCCATCCACCTCACTACAAATAATTCAATTTCATTTCTTTTTATGGCTGAGTAATATTCCATTGTATATATGTGCCACATCTTCTTTGTCCATTCACCTGTTGATGGACACTTAGGTTGCTTCCATGTCCTGGCTATTGTAAATAGAGCTGCAATGAACATTGTGGTACATGACTCTTTTTGAATTACGGTTTTCTCACAGTATATGCCCAGTAGTGGGATTGCTGGGTCATATGGTAGTTGTATTTTTAGTTTTTTAAGAAGCCTCCATACTGTTCTCCATAGTGGCTGTATCAATTTACATTCCCACCAACAGTGCAAGAGGGTTCCCTTTTCTCTACACCCTCTCCAGCATTTATTGTCTTTATTAATTTATCTCCAGATTGCATTGAATCTGTAGATTGCTTCGGGTAGTATAGTCATTTTCACAGTGTTGATTCTTCCAGTGCAAGAACGTGGTATATCTCTCCAACTGTTTGTATCATCTTTAATTTCTTTAATCTCCAGAATGGCCATTATGACTGGTGTGAGGTGATACCTCATTGTAGTTTTGATTTGCATTTCTCTAATGATTAGGGATGTTGAGCATCCTTTCATGTGTTTGTTGGCAATCTGTATATCTTCTTTGGAGAAATGTCTGTTGAGATCTTCGGCCCATTTTTGGATTGGGTTGTTTGTTTTTTTGATATTGAGCTGCATGTGCGGCTTGTATATTTTGGAGATTAATCCTTTGTCAGTTGCTTCATTGGCAAATATTTTCTTCCATTCTGAGGGTTGTCTTTTC
>NC_041218.1:38147114-38149174 GCF_002837175.3 Physeter macrocephalus
TAATTTCATTCTTTTACATGTAGCTGTCCAGTTTTCCCAGCACCACTTATTGAAGAGGCTGTTTCTCTCCATTGTATATTCTTGCCTCCTTTATCAAAAATAAGGTGACCGTATGTGCGTGGGTTTTTCTCTGGGCTTTCTATCCTGTTCCATTGATCGATAGTTCTGTTTTTGTGCCGGTACCATACTGTCTTGATTACTGTAGCTTTGTAGTATAGTCTGAAGCCAGGGAGTCTGATTCCTCCAGCTCCGTTTTTCTTTCTCAAGAATGCTTTGGCTATTTGGGGTCTTTTGTTTCCATTCAAATCGGGATAGTTTTTGTTCTAGTTCTGTGAAAAATTCCATTGGTAGTTTGATAGGGATTGCATTGAATCTGTAGATTGCTTCGGGTAGTATAGTCATGTTCACAGTGTTCATTCTTCCAATGCAAGAACATGGTATGTCTCTCCAACTGTTTGTATCATCTTTAATTTCTTTCATCAGTGTCTTAAAGTTTCTGCATACAGGTCTTTTGTCTCCTTAGGTAGGTTTATTCCTAGGTATTTTATTCTTTTTTTGCAGTGGTAAATGGGAGTGTTTCCTTAATTTCTCTTTCAGATTTTTGATCATTAGTGTATAGGAGTGCAAGAGATTTCTGTGCATTAATTTTGTATCCTGCTAATTTACCAAATTCGTTGATTAACTCTAGTAGTTTTCTGGTAGCATCTTTAGGATTCTCTGTGTGTATAGTATCATGTCATCTGCAAACAGTGACAGTTTTACTTCTTCTTTTCCTATTTGGATTCCTTTTATTTCTTTTTCTTCTCTGATTGCTATGGCTAAAACTTCCAAAACTATGGAGAAAATAGTGGTGAGAGTGGGCATCCTTTTCTTGTTCCTGATTTTAGAGGAAATGGCTTCAGTTTTTCACCACTGAGAACGATGTTGGCTGTGGGTTTGTCATATATGGCCTTTATTATGTTGAGGTAAGTTCCCCCTATGCCTACTTTCTGGAGAGTTTTTATCATAAATTCGTGGCGAATTTTGTCAGAAGCTTTTTCTGCATCTATTGAGATGGCCATATCGTTTTTATTGTGTTTGTTAATATGGTGTATCACATTGATTGATTTGCATATATTAAAGAATCCTTGCATTCCTGGGATAAACCCCACTTGATCATGGTTTATGATCCTTTTAATGTGCTGCTGGATTGTGTTTGCTAGTATTTTGTTGAGGATTTTTGCATCTGTGTTCATCAGAGATATTGGCCTGTAGTTTTCTTTTTTTGTGACATCTTTGTCTGGTATTGGTATCAGGGTGATGGTGGCCTCGTAGAATGAGTTTGGGAGTGTTCCTCCCTCTGCTATATTTTGGAAGAGTTTGAGAAGGATAGGTGTTAGCTCTTCTCTAAATGTTTGATAGAAGTCGCCTGTGGAGCCATCTGATCCTGGGCTCTTGTTTCTTGGAAGATTTTTAATCACAGTCTCAATTTCAGTGCTTGTGATTGGTCTGTTTATATTTTCTATTTCTTCCTGGTTCAGTCTCAGAAGGTTGTGCTTTTCTAAGAATTTGTCCATTTCTTTCAGACTGTCTATTTTATTGGCATATAGTTGTTTGTAGTAATCCCTCATAATTCTTTGTATTTCTGCAGTGTCAGTTGTTACTTCTCCTTTTTCATTTCTAATTCTATTGATTTGAGTCTTCTCCCTTTTTTTCTTGGTGAGTCTGGCTAATGGTTTATCAATTTTGTTTATCTCCTCCAAGAACCGGCTTTTAATTTTATTTATCTTTGCTATTGTTTCCTTCATTTCTTTTTCATTTATTTCTGATCTGATCTTTATGATTTCTTTCTTTCTGCTAACTTTGGGTTTTTTTTTTTGTTCTTCTTTCTCTAATTGCTTTATGTGTAAGGTAGGTTGTTTATTTGAGATTTTTCTTGTTTCTTGAGGTAGTATTGTATTGCTATAAACTTCCCTCTTAGAACTGCTTTTGCTGAATCCCATAGGTTTTGGGTCATCATGTTTTCATTGTCATTTGTTTCTAGGTATTTTTTTATTTCCTCTTTGATTTCTTCAGTGATC
>NC_041218.1:38157127-38202177 GCF_002837175.3 Physeter macrocephalus
TTTTTTTTGTTCTTCTTTCTCTAATTGCTTTATGTGTAAGGTAGGTTGTTTATTTGAGATTTTTCTTGTTTCTTGAGGTAGTATTGTATTGCTATAAACTTCCCTCTTAGAACTGCTTTTGCTGAATCCCATAGGTTTTGGGTCATCATGTTTTCATTGTCATTTGTTTCTAGGTATTTTTTTATTTCCTCTTTGATTTCTTCAGTGATCTCTTTGTTATTTAGTAGCGTATTGTTTAGCCTCCATGTGTTTGTACTTTTTTCAGTTGTTTTTTCCTGTAATTGATATATAGTCTCACAGCGTTGTGATTGGAAAAGATACTTGATACAATTTCAGTTTTCTTGAATTTACCAAGGCTTGATTTGTGACCCAAGATATGATCTATCCTGGAGAATGTCCATGAGCACTTGAGAAGAATACACTTGTATTCTGTGGTTTTTGGATGGAATGTCCTATAAATATCAGTCAAGTCCATCATGTTTAATGTATCATTTAAAGCTTGTTTTTCCTTATTTATTTTCATTTTGGTTGATCTGACCGTTGGGGAAAGTGGGGGGTTAAAGTCCCCTACTATGATTGTGTTACTGTCGATTTCCCCTTTTATGGCTGTTAGCATTTGCCTTATGTATTGAGGTGGTCCTATGTTGCGTGAATAAATATTTACAATTGTTGTATCCTCTTCTTGGATTGATCCCTGGATCATTATGTCTTCCTTGTCTCTTGTAATAGTCTTTATTTTAAAGTCTATTTTGCCTGATATGAGTATTGCTATCCAGCTTTCTTTTGATTTCCATTTGCATGGAATATCTTCTTCCATCCCCTCACTTTCAGTCTGTATGTGTCCCTAGGTCTGAAATGGGTCTCTTGTAGACAGCATATATATGGGTCTTATGTTTGTATCCATTCAGCCAGTCTGTGTCTTTTGTTTGGAGCATTTAATCCATTTACATTTAAAGTAATTATCAATATGCATGTTCCTATTACCATTTTCTTAATTGTTTGGGTTTGTTTGTAGGTCTTTTCCTTCTCTTGTGTTTCCTGCCTAGAGAAGTTCCTTTAGCATTTGTTGTAAAGCTTGTTTGGTGGTGCTGAATTCTGTTAACTTTTGCTTGTCTATAAAGGTCTTAGTTTCTCTGTCAAATCTGAATGAGATCCTTTCTGGGTAGAGTAACCTTTGTGATAGGTTTTTCCCGTTCATCAGTTTAAACATGTCCTGCCACTCCCTTCTGGCTTGCAGAGTTTCTGCTGAAAGATCAGCTGTTAACCTTATGGTGATTCCCTTGTATGTTATTTGTTGCTTTTCCCTTGCTGCTTTTAATATTTGTTCTTTGTATTTAATTTTGGATAGTTTGATTAATATGTGTCTTGGCGTGTTTCTCTTTGGATTTATCCTGTATGGGACTCTCTGTGCTTCCTGGACTTGACTGACTATTTCCTTTCTCATGTTAGGTAAGTTTTCTACTATAATCTCTTCAAATACTTTCTCATTCCCTTTCTTTTTCTCTTCTTCTTCTGGGACCCCCTATAATTCGGATGTTGGTGCGTTTAATGTTGTCCCAGAGGTCTCTGAGACTGTCCTCAATTCTTTTCATTCTTTTTTCTTTATTCTGCTCTGTGGAAGTTATTTCCACTGTTTTATCTTCCAGGTCACGTATCCATTCTTTTGCCTCAGTTATTCTGCTGTTGATTCCTTCTAGAGAATTTTAAATTTCAGTTATTTCGTTGTTCATCATTGTTTGTTTGTTCTTTAGTTCTTCTGGGTCCTTGTTAAACGTTTCTTGTATTTTCTCTATTCTGTTTCCAAGATTTTGGTTCATCTTTACTGTCATTACTCTGAATTCTTTTTCAGGTAGACTGCCTATTTCTTCTTCATTTGTTTGGTCTGGTGGGTTTTTACCTTGCTCCTTCATCTGCTTCATATTTCTCTGTCTTCTCATTTTGCTTAACTTACTGTGTTTGGGGTCTTCTTTTTGCAGGCTGCAGGTTCGTAATTCACATTGTTTTTGTGTCTGCCCCCAGTGGGTAAGGTTGGTTCAGTGGCTTGTGCAGGCTTCCAGGTGGAGTGGACTGGTGCCTGTGTTTGGTGGATGTATATGGATCTTGTTTTTCTGATGGGCAGGGCTGCGTCCAGTGGTGTTTTGGGGTGTCTGTGAAGTTATTATGAGTTTAGGCAGCCTCTCTGCTATTGGATGGGGTTGTGTTCCTGTGTTGCTAGTTGTTTGGCATGGGGCATCCAGCAGTGGAGCTTGCTGGCCATTGGATGGAGCTGGATCTTAGCTTTGAGACTGAGATCTCTGGAAGAGCTCTCGCTGATAGATATCACATGGGGCTGGGAGGTCTCTGGTGGTCCAGTGCCCTGAACTCGGCTCTCCCACCTCAGAGGCTCAGGCCTGACACAAGGCCGGAGCACCAAGACCCTGTCGGCCACATGGTTCAGAAGAAAAGGGAGATAAAAAGAAAGGGAAAAAAATAATTTAAAAATACAGTAAAATTATAAAAATTTAAAAATTTTCAGTTATTAAAATTTTAAGAGTTATAAGAAAAAAGAGCACAACCAAACCAATAAACAATTCCACCGATGATAACGATCACTATAAACTATACTAGGATAAGCATGAAAAATCAGAAACAAGTCAGTCGCAGACAGCAAACCCCAAGTGTACTGTTGCTTCCATCGTCCACCGCCTCAATTTTGGGTTGATTATTTGTCTATTCCGGTATTCCACCGATGCAGGGTACATCAGGTTGATTGTGGGGATTTAATCTGCCGCTCCTGAAGCTGGTGGGAGAGATTCCCCTTTCTCTTCTTTGTTCGCATAGGTCCTGGGGTTCCTTTTTGGTTTTGGCCCCGCCTCTGCATGTGGGTTGCCCTCAGGCGTCTGTTCCCACCCAGTCAGGACAGGGTTAAAGCAAGGCTGACTGGGGGCTTTGGCTTACTCAGGCCTGGTGCAGGGAGTGGTAAGGAATGCAGGCGAGCCTGCGGTGGCAGAGGCTGGTGTGACATTGCAACAGCCTGAGATGCGCCATATGTTCTCCCATGGAAGTTGTCCCTGGATCCAGGGACCTGGCAGTGGCTGGCTGCAGAGGCTCCTGGGAGGGGAGGTGTGGACAGTGACCTGTGCTTGCACACAGGATTGTTGGTGGCTGCAGCAGCAGTGCTAGCATTTCATGCCTGTCTCTGAGGTCCCAGCTGATAGCTGTGGCTCCTGCCTGTCTCTGGAGCTTGTTTAGGGAGTGCTCTGCCTTCTGTGGGCAGACAGGGAAAGAATCCTCTCTCCTCGCACACCCCAAAACAATGGTCTCTTGCCTCTTAGGCAGGTCCAGACTTTTTCCCGGACTCCCTCCCGGCTAGCTGTGGCGCACTAGTCCCCTTCAGGCTGTGATCACGCAGCCAACCCCACTCCTCTCCCTGGGATCTGACCTCTGATGCCCAAGCCTCAGCTCCCAGACCCCATCCGCCCCGGCTGGTGAGCAGAGAAGCCTCTTGGGCTGGTGCGTGCTGGTCGACACTGATCATCTGTGCAGGAATCTCTCCACTTTGCCCTCTGCACCCCTGTTGCTGAGCTCTCCTCTGTGGCTGCGAAGCTTCTCCCCCCCACCCCCCCACCCAGCCCCCATCTCCGTCAGTGAAGGGGCTTCCTAGTGTGTGGAAACATTTCCTCTTTCACAGCTCCCTTCCAGAGGTGCAGGTCCCGTCCCTATTTTGTCTCTGTTTTTCCTTTTTTCTTTTGTCCTACCCAGGTACGTGGGGATTTTCATGTCTTTTGGGAAGTCTGAGGTCTTCTGCCAGCATTCAGTAGGTGTTCTGTAGGAGTTGTGCCACATGTAGTTGTATTTTTGATGTATTTGTGGGGAGGAAGGTGATCTCCATTTCTTACTCCTCTGCCATCTTGAAGGTCCCCCCAAAATCCTATTCCATCATTCTTAAGTACATGGCACTACAGATTTATAATTTTATGTTTTGTAAACAATATATTTTTTAAAAGACATGCTAACTTCTACAAATATTAAAAAAATATTCTTTTCTTTTTTTTTTTGGCTGCACTGCACGACTTGTGGGATCTTAGTTCCCTGACCAGGGATCGAACCCAGGTTCCTGGCAGTGGAAGCAGAGTCCTAACCACTGGACCACCAGGGAATTCCTAAAATGTTTTTATACTATGAAGTAAAGAATGTTCTGATTTGGTTTCCTTTTATATGGTTTATTTTTCCCATTGTGTAGATGTGAATACCATTGCATTTTTGTTCTTAATGTTCCAAGAAGCCCAAATACGTTGCATTTTTTGGCTAATAGGGTATTTGGCTAAGTCATATGGCATTTTTCCTTTTTGGATAACTTAATTTATTCTGTAATCATCCATGTTGGGGTTGAGGGGAAGATTTATCCCAAAGGTTAATTTTGTCAGAAAACTGTATTGCTTTTGGATTTCGAACTTCTGTCTACTGACAGAGATTAACCTTACTTGTTGCATAGTGGTTGGCATTCAGTGGCTCTTTCCCTGTCCTATTGACTTTTCTCTTCCTTTTTCTCATTTGGCATCACATTGAATAAAATCAAACGTGTAACTACTTTACTTACTATATATACCTTGACATTTATGTTTAACAGATCTCTTGGAGAAAAGAATCTCCAAACTATACTATTTTATTGTATACTATTGGAAATAATACTTGTACTTGTCAACCTTTAAGAAGTAGTATATTTAATTATCTCTTGAATAAATGTATTTTTTCCTGAAAAATGAAATTCTGTGTAATGTTTAGTTTTTCCCTACATCAGACACAGGAAACTGAGACTTAGGACAAATTAAGCAGATCTAAGCTTAATTTCAGTTTTAAATTAAAAATGAATTTAAAAAGATCTCATTTTGTTTCCTAAAACCCTGAACACACTTTACCTAGAATTTAGAACTTAATTGTAACCATAAAGAAATAATAAACTTCCCAATAAGATGAGTGTTTGGGGAAAAGTGAATTAAACCAGCCACCTGGACGATGTCCAAATATTGCAAAACATATTTTGGAACTATCAAGTGGGCCTTAAGGGTGGAATTCCATAAATCATCAAAGAAGCCAGATGTCTTTGATCATCAAATAACCTGTGGAAGTGTGCCAGTGTGTCCTAAGCTTTCCTCATCTGGTTTTTTTTTTTAAATAAGCTATTTAATATGAAAATGAGTTCCAAAAGTTTTAACTATTTTTCTCAAGTCCAGTTTGTCTTTATTAACTCTGGTTGTCCAGATCCTAAATTAATGAAGAATTTGATTTCAGAATATTTAAATGACCCTTGATTCTCTTCCTCAGTCAACTCAAATCAGCAAATATTTATTGCATTCCTACTATGAGCAAGAGGTTATGCTTGTTTTCAGGGAATATAAAAGTAAATAAATCACACTATTCAAATTACTGAGAACTATTCTAACAAAATAATTTCACATAATATTTGTTATAGAGTTCTTTAAGTGGATATCTGAAAATACTATATATTTTAGCATACAAATCAACAAAATATTTTAGGAGTTTCTACTCACTGTGACAGATTCTAGGAGAATATAGCAAAAGTGTCATGTGTGACTCTTCCCCTTGACAGAGTAATTTTGTGATCTAGCTTAAAAGAGAAGATAAAATAACAGATAATGCAAGGACATGAGTCAATGATAATTGTATTAAAATTAGAAGTGCTACAGGAGTCCAAAGAAAATCAAGTTAGGAAATCAGTAGTCACTGAATTTATTTGGGTACTTCTTTTGGACTGGAAGAGTTTATTCCTGTTATATTACATATTTATTTCTCTAGAGGATTTTTCTTTCTTTCTTTCTTTTTTAATAAATGCATATTTTAGCCCTCCTGACATTTGCATAATCACAAGTTTGATCATGGTTATGTGTGTATGTGGGAGGGTGGTTGGATCTATGTGAAAGTACTTTTTAATGAAAATCTTTAGTTTAGAAATTAAAGTTGTCATACCACTTTTTGAAGTGGACTAAAATTCCATTGTTTGCTGCCAATGAGTGTGGCTCAACATTTGGGATCTATTTATATTTAATTATACAGTATTAGTGAGTTGTGTCTGAATTTCCTGCTATTATATAAATTTTTAGAGGAGAGACTTTGTCCTAGCACATAGCTTTCTACCTGATTTCCAAGCTCTCCTCTATGCTATACTCCCTTGTTAGCTGTCCTCTACACTCCCCTCAGTGCTGTGCCATACAAAGCAGGGAACTGCATGTGAACATCCAATAACTATCTGTTGTCTCCAGAAAACATTTCTTAGCACTAGCAAAAAGTCTCTCCTGCAGCCTTGCCTCTTTTCCCTCCCTCACAAAAATTCTTTCTGTGAGCAGGGCTTTGCCTTTACTGTGTGGTTGCTTCTGTTGTATGTTCTATCAAAATTTCCCTTTCTCCTGTTTTCTTGTCTTGTAAGGTTCTAGTTCAACTATCAATATTAACCCCTCAGAATCTTGCCCTGGTCCTGCTGTTGTAATATTTTCTTTCATAATCTGTGTTTCCAGACTTATTATAACAAGTTGGGAATTGCATATCAGCAGGAGTCCAATCAGGGGTAGTAACCACACTAGTTATCTGAACAGCGATACTTTAATATAAAGAATTGTTAACTAGGTATAAAGGTGTGACGTGGGAAACTGACAAGGCAAGAAGAGAATACTAACAGTGTCAAGGATGTAACAAGTGGAGGGAAGAGGTTAGGTTACTAAAACTTAGAAACTTAGAGGGGGGCCTTACAGAACTGAAGCAGACCTGAGGAGAGGGTGCTGCCCTGGCTGAGTTTAGAAGAGAGTCCCAGTGGGCTGGGGTCCAGCTCCTGCTGAGGTCTCTGGGTGTGGCGGGTTCTCCTTTTGTGGAGAAACCGGCCAACTGGATTCCAGTGCTGCTGGAGGGACCTGCCACTGCCCAGGGGAGCAGCATTGCCTGGATGATACTCACAGAACTGCCAACAGACAGGAGGCAACATGGGAACATCCATCCACCAGAAGGAATATGTCCCTTCTCCCTCTCTGGTCTTCCAGTCTCCCACGACATCGTTTGTTGGCAGATAGAGGAGCCAGCAGATGGCAAAGCAGAAATGGGGTTTGCTGAGCCGAGCATCCCAGCACAGAGTGTAGAAGGCTGAACTTGGGGCTGATTGGTACTGGCTTATTAACTGACTCAGAGGGATAAATAAATATCTTCCTCTTATCTGTGAGCTCCTTGATATAGGAGTAGTATATTATTTATCTGTCATCCCTAGATCCCTCTAAAATCTACATCTTTCCATAACTCATTTGACAGTAAAACCTAATCTAACTTGTTGATATGATATTCATACATGTTGGTGCAGAGATATTAACACTGACCCACATCTGCTTGGGAGAGTTAGTAAAACATGATATTTAATCCAACTTACTTGGCAAAACCTGGAAACATACTGAATTACACAGTACATCTGATCCCGAGGTTTCTGATAAGTGATCCTGGATCACTAGGGCCTAGCATCCCTGTCATCTTGTGGAGGTGTTCAGTAAAGATTCAGTGAAATGCAAATAAACTGTTGACTGACTTGCTATTGTCATGTTATTTTGCAAGCTGATAATCTGGTCATGGATAGTTTTTTTTTAAATAGGAGAACTTCTGAAGAGATAATTTATGAGCATTTGTACTTCCTGAGTACACAGAACTATTAAGGTTTATTAGAGCTTTCCTACTGGAAATGAAAGCTCTTTAGTTAGAGCCCTTGAGAAAAAACCTGAAGGTATTTTGGATTCCCAGTCTGTATGACGTTTGGCAGGTTATGACTCAGGAATGATTTTCCTAACAGTTTATAGTAAAGTGATTTCAGCAGGATGAAGGGGTATGTATTTCACTTGAACCTAAGAGAGTCAAGAAAATTCCACTAAAATTTTAAACATGTAGGAAGAGGAGTAATTTGTGGTTTCATCAGTCTAATCTTTTTAACTGAAAATATCAAGTAAGGCTCCCCTTACTTTGACAAGGCTCAGGTGGTAATTTCCTGCTAGCTTTATTTCTGACGGTATTGAATATTACTTCTGGTACATTTTTCAAAAGCTAGTGTACTTTTAGTTTTCTATGTTAAGGGCAAGGACATGCAAGTAAGAAGGTAAGTATTTAGCAGGTAATTGTGAATAAAAATCAATTCAAAAGTTAGAAAATATTTAAGAAGATTATACTTGCATTCCTTTGAGAAGATTGAAGACTGCTCTGGGAATGTAACACTTTGACAGTTTGTATAGCCTTCCTATTGAAATAAGGATCATTCTTTTTTTTTTTTTTTAACATTTTTATTGGAGTATAATTGCTTTACAATGGTGTGTTAGTTTCTGCTTTATATAAGGATCATTCTTGAGTTCATTCCAATTAGAGAAGTAATAGAACTATAATTGTTTTAAAAAAGTTTTTGCCTTCAGGTGGTGGAACCATAAAGATTTATAACTTAAATCTGGTAGAGTCATTTAAATTTCAAACTATGCTTAATGATGCTAAAAAATTCTTTTTTTTTTTTTTTCTTTAGACAACATTTATTGATGCTTCTCACATGTTTAGTACACCCTGCCAGGCAGGGGCTTTGGAAAATACAAAAGGTAGAAGAAGTTCCTGATCCGAAACTACTTAAAACTGCTAGTTGGGAGGAAGATAAAATGAAGGAGAACTAAATAATAATGGTTAAGAAGAGCAGAAAGAAGCGGTGTAAGAGGACAGTATCAGATCTATCAGTAAAAATGCCAGCTATTTTAGAAGGAGAGCCCCATTGTGGGCTGTGGTAAAATCATATTATAACCAATGCCGTTATTTTAAACAACAGAATGGCTTTGTAGAACAAAATGTTTTTCCATCTGTCATGTAAACCAAAACACTGATTTGTTTGCAAGAAATTCTATAGAATGAAGCATCTTCTGCCCCAGTGCTTTCCTCTAAGCACCTGCCTGCCTGAGGTGTGCAGTGGCAGCTTCTCAAAGAAAAACCCAAGCAAGTGTGGACCACCCAGCTACATCCTCTTCCTACCTCCAAAGTAAAAAACGCCTGCGGGCAAATGCTATCTTTGGTTTGCCATCTTTCCCGTTCCCTCTTCTTTGCCTGTTTGACTCTTTCTAGGTAAGTAGTTCCTTTTCCAGGAAGTCTTTTTTGTGAGTTCCCACTGAATTGGGTACTCTTGATCTGTGCTCTGACCCCAGCCCACGTCTGTCAGTGCCACGTCCTCCTCCACCACCACCACGACTGCTAATGATGATCATGTCTTAGTTAGTTCGGGCTGGTCTAACAAATTAACAGAGATTGGATGGCCTAAACAACAAGCATTTATTTCTCACGGTTCTGGAGGCTGGCAGTCTGAGGTCAGGGTGCTGGCATGGTCAGGGTCTTTAGTGAGGGCTGTCTTCCTGGTTTACAGAGAGCTCTTCTTGCTGTGTCTTTACAAAACAGAAAGAGAGCTAGGTAGCTCTCTGATCTCATGAGAGTGGTAGGTCTTATTTTCCCCATATTATGTATAAGGAAACTGAGAATTGGAGAAATTAAGCCATTTTCTCTAAGTCTTCCAACAAGGGACAGAATTGAGATTTCAAGAAGTTATTCTTACTGTTGAGCCTTGCCTTTTAACAATGACCCCATGCTGCTTCCCTCATTGGGCTGAGAGCCCCTTGAAAGCAAGAATTGTGTCATTCATTAATAGCTGGTCAAATGACTGCTTGAATGAGATTAGCAAAGGTATGAGTGTTATAAATGTATTTAGCATACAGAGCCAAAGATAACTCATTCTTCTCAGGAGAAAAGCATTGAACCTGCATCTACCTGTGGTGGTTTATTGGTTTTATTGGTTTGTTGCTGATTTGGTTTATTGGTTTATTCATTGTCTGGCAGTACTCATGTGAGGCAACAGGTAATCATTTGGGTGCTCGGAATAGCCAGTCAGTGTTATTCAAGGCTCTCAGAGTGCATTTTAAATGGCAGGCACATTTACTGCTCTGAAGGAGACACATTTTTGTATAGCACGGAGGAATTAGAGATGAAAGTTGGGAAATCATCCTAATGAGATCATTCATTAATATCGCTCTTTTTGTTGTTTTTAACTGTTTCACTCGGGTACTTTCATTTTAACTCATTAAAGAAGTGATTTCCTGGTGAACCACTTGGGGGTAATCCTAGGAGACAGAGACCCTGCTTCCTATCAGAGGGTCTCTGAATCAACAAGAAGGATCTTGGGACCATTAATTGGACCAGAGTATGAACACCCACCAAGTGCAGGGCCCTGTAGGAGATGCTCGGGGATACAGGGATGAATAGGACACCACCTCTGTCTCTAGAAAGGTGAGTCTCCCTCCAGCCAGAGGGGGGAATTCCTGAAAGTATCTATCTGGGATGGCATGTTTTGCTTTAGGTTGCCTTATAGCTGACCCTTGCTTTAGACAGAAGTTATCATTAGTATAATAATTTGTATGTATTTGTAATGTGCCTGAAACTGTGCCGAGCACTTTATGTGAATTATTTTTTTTAATTTCATAATAAACCTATGGGATAGATATTATTATCTCTGTCTTACAGATGAGGAAACTGAGGCTTAGAGAGAGGTTAATAACTTGTCCACATTCACATACCTACAAGGGATGGAGCTGGAATCACACTCAAAGCCAGTGCTCTTAATCGCTGTATTAGTCTACCTCCTTATTTGGCCCAAAGCAATCTAGGAAAATAGAACTTTCAGGGTCATTACAGGATGCTTTAGCATCGTTTGATCATTTCAATGATCATTTCAATGAGGGATACAAGACACTCTTTCCATTTTACAGTTGAAGAAACTGACCCAGAGGGATTGTCTGGAGTGAAGTTATATTCCTGTTACTAACTGGTGATACTGGGTTGTGAACATAGCAGTCCAGTCTTGAATACAACTCCCAGTAGCAGTGAAACAAACAGGAACAACTTATTATGCAGGAACAAAGCAATCTAGAGTTTATGATATTTTCCTTCAGTTCATTTTTTCCTTTCCCTTATTGTGTGGGCCATGCATAATTTTCTTGGCTCTGTATATAATTACATACCTGCTTTGAGATGAACACTCTAAGTGCAGTGAGTAATGGGCTGAGCTGGGATATAGTCACCCTGCAGTCAAAGTCATTCAATATCTTTCACCAAAAATGCTAATAATGCAGCAGACATTAAACTGCTAGTGGCAGCAGACAGCCAGAGTTCATCTGATAGGTGTTTGTTGTAGATTTCTGTGGCAAACACAAGGCAAGGGTGTAAGAATTACCGGGGATTTCAAGTGGTGGCCTTTGAAGGCATGTTTTGTACATCTCTGCTGCTCTGGGGAGTTTTCCTTTTCCCCACAGGTGCTGGAGGCGAGTTAAAGCTATCAGCTCTAGAACGGCTGGCAGGAAACCCATCCCTGCCTGTTTCCTGCAAGAAATGAATGCCTCTTAGCTGCAGTCAGCAGTCCCAGTACTTTACCATGTCATTTACACGTTTTTTGTTTTGTTTTTTAGCCTTCCAGTTATCACCCAATGAGCATGTAAAAGACTTAATTTTTTTGCTGAGTACATTTTCCATTCCTTTACAACTTAGCTGAAGTTGAACCTCCTCTGGGAATACCTCCCCGGCTGACTCCTGTCTCCTGCCCATCTCTGAATGCCTCATATTGCTCTGGCCAACCATTCAGGGGGTCGGATGCACTGCCTCCATGGCCTTTCTGGCCGGGCCCTTGACATTCGGATGCCAGGGTGTTTTGTTTGCTTGGTGTCATGGCACTTTCCAGTTTGATTTTAGGAGTAGGATTATTTTTAGTAACGTGATTATTTTTCCTGATTATAAATGTAATAATGTTCATTGTGTAACATTTTTTAAACAGATTAAAAGAAAGGATATGAAATCACCCGTGAGCTCACCATCTGGAGATAACCAGAGTTAACATTTTGGGCCATTTGCTTTTAGTGTCAGGTGTGAATGTCACTGTTTATGTTTGTTCTGTCTTTGGACAGAAGCTGAACACCTGAAGTTTTATCATGTGGGAATGCCATGGATTTCTTTTAAATTTTTTGATCCTTGGATGGAAGCCCCATTTTGCACGCTTGGTGTCATTACATGGTGATGACAGTGATTCTCCCTTCATAATTCTGCCAACAGCGTTTGTTTTATCTTAGAATAGCTTGTATGATGACATGAGGGAGGAAAAGTACGATGACATGAAAGTACCATGGAGACAAATGGTCTTCGTTTCTGTGCGAGGGCTTTCTCTAGTTGTGGCAAGTGGGGGCCACTCTTCATCGCGGTGCACAGGCCTCTCACTATCGCGGCCTCTCTTGTTGTGGAGCACAGGCTCCAGACGCGCAGGCTCGGTAGTTGTGGCTCACGGGCCTAGTTGCTCCGCGGCACGAGGGATCCTCCCAGACCAGGGCTCGAACCCATGTCCCCTGCATTAGCAGGCAGATTCTCAACCACTGCGCCACCAGGGAAGCCCGACAAATAAGTTTTAAAGTGGATCTTGAAAGTTGTCTCATCCAGTGGCTCCAAATCCAGCTGTGCATGAGAACATCTGGGGAACTTGTTAAATTGCTACCATCCTGGGGCCAGTTGAATCAGAATCTTAGTGATGGAGCCTGAGAAGAGTAAGGTGCCTAGGCAGTTTCTGCCATCAGCTCAGCTGAGCACCGTTCATACAGTGGACTAGAGTTTGAGAGCCAGTTCACTGATTTATTCACCAAATATCTATTGACAGCTTAATGGAGAGCCAGGCGCTCTGCTAGGCTTTAGGAATACAATGACCAGGGTAGACATGGTATCCTCCCTCTTGGAGTTTATGTCTTACCAGGGAAAACAGCAAAATACCAAATAAACAAAAATAATAATTAAAATCATGGTACGTAGTTTGAACATAAAGCAGTAAGAGAGAGTGACTTTAGCTACTGTGGTCGGGCATAGCCTCTCAGAAAAAGACACAAAGTCTCAGAACTTGAGGTTGAGAAAGAGCCAGCTGTATGAAGGGCATAGGAAGGAGGCTTCAGCTGAGGAATGGCGTACACAGATGCCCTGGTAGGAGCGAAAGCTTGGCATGTTTCAGGAACTGAGAGGGCAGTGTGTCTGAAGTGTAGTGAGAGAAGAAGAGTGCAGAGACGAGCTCAAAGTTGTAACTGGTTACCCAGGAACCAGAACTGGTAACTGGCAGAATAAAGGCCAAAACCTACTTTGTTGATTGCATGTCCAATCAATGCCCTTTATGTTGCTGTATTAGGCAGCTCCGGCTGCCATAATGAAAGACCACAGTCTGGGTGGCTTAAATAACATTTATTTTCTCACATTTCTGAAAGCTGGAAGTCCAAGATCAGGGTGTTGTCAGGGTTGCTTTCTCCTGAGGCCTCTCTCCTTGGCTTGCAGATGGCCACCTTCTTGCTGTGTCCTCACATGGTCTTTCCTCCTTGGTGTCTCTTCGTGTGTCCAGATTTCCTCTTCTTAGAAGGACACCAGTCAGATTGGATTAGGGCCCACCCTGGCCACCTCATTTTAGTCACCTGCTTAAAAATTCTATCTCCAAATAAAATCACGTTCTGTAGTACTAGGGATTAGTGCTGCAACATATGAATTTTGAGGTGGGGGGAACACACAATTCAACCAGTAAGAGCTGCCTTCTTGTAGTTGACAGTCCCCCATCATCATTGGAGCTTGTCTAACAAGACAAAGCACCGGTTTCTCTTCTGCTATTAGCCCCAAGAGAGAAATCTGTATTACTTTTTTGGATTAAAAGAACCCTAAGCAAAAGACTGGCTTAGTGTCCTTACAACGTCTAATGTAGATAGAGGGGTGGTGAGTGGTGTGGAACTGGTTTATGAAATTTTTGCTCCACTGACTGGGATCTTTTGCAATTTCAAAACCTTTCATTATCAGAGAGTTCTGTATCTGCTAGAGTTCTTTGATGCAGATAATAGAATCCACCCTGGCTGGCTTAAATGGGATTTGTTATGGGATATTAGCTGGCTTACAGACTCTGAAAGGACAAGAGAGCTGCCTTTGTTGACAACCCCTGAGCCACATTGTCTCTGCTGTGACCCACGAAGCTGCTGCACGTCTGACTTCAGTACCCACACCTCTGCCATCCCGTGTGCCAGCACAAAGGGTGTCCAGGGCCTAGCTCTTTCCTCACACAGTTTACTTCCTAATCAAAACTCACATCTGAGTGATAGAAGGGAGGATTCACAGTATAGAGAGCTGTCAAAGATAGCCCCTTCCTCTTCAAAATAGACAAGAAAGAAGAAGATTTTGGACACCCCAAATGTCCTATAACAGGTGTCCTCCTCTCTAATCCCCCCTTCCAAGATTTGCTCACAGTGTAAGTCTCCCAGCCGTACACTGGCAGAATTGTAGGGCATGAGCAGAGTCTATATTCATTATCTATTCATCTTTACGAGGGTGCAGATGAGATACAAAGAGCATCAAGTAGGAGATGAGACATGGAGAGATCTTAAGCGTCCCATCAGTAAATGTGCTTCATTTTTATGATTGTATTATGCAGGAGAGAGGAGGGTAGAAGGCTGTGAGAGAAAGGCTGGCAGGTAGTAAGTGCAGACTCAGCATTCTGGAGCCCCCCCGGGCTTGTCTTCAGGCTTCTCTAGAACCTTAGCTTTATCTTCAAGATAGTCTTTTCCAGTTTGGTCGGAGTGGAAGGTATTGTAGATGTCTTCGCCTTTTGTGGTTTATTTTAACCTGGGGAATTTTTCATGCTTTGTGACTTTTAGGTGGACTCTGTTATGAGTTTTCTGCTTATAACTTCTCTATCTTTTGGTGGGGAGGGGAGGAGGGGGGACCACCTGTGTGCAGATGCTCAGCCACACCTGAGTATACAGGTGAGGTCAAGGCAATGAGTGCTATTGTCTTATCAGGAAGGACACAGTAAAACTCACAGAATATATACTTCTATTTATGCACACGTTTGCAAATAGAATTGTTTAAAGTTGACCCTCAGCTATCACTCAAGGTATCACTGTTTTTGGTGCTGGAGATAGAGCAGCGATAAAGATATATTAGCACATCTTAATGATCCTTCCAATATATTCATCAAGAGGTGCTGTCTAAGGCATGAGCTAAATATACACGTATTGACAACTGCCTTTACTTTGGTATAAAATATAAGATTTAAGAAATTAGGCTTGCTTTTATTGGAGACAGAACTGACCCTTCAAAATGTCTTCTGAATGTTTAGTGCTTTTTCCCACTTCAGTGACTTCCCTTATGTTCTTTTCCTCTTTGAAACTTACTTTACTTTATACAAAGTGAATTTCACAGGCAAGAGGAATGGATATTCATTGGGGTTTTCTTTTAAGCTTTTTCATGTAAGTTTGACATTTTAAAAATATGAAGTTGATAGGAGGAAAGATGTTGGTCATAATTAGCAACATTATTATTAGAGAAAAATACATCTTAGGAGTGTCCTACACATAGTAAATATTTACCAGCTCGCTGCATGAATGAATGAATGAATGAATGAATGAATAACAGTACTTTTCAGCCAGATCTGGGTTCAAGTTCCTGCTTTGCTCCTTATTAGCTGCGTTATGATGATCTCTCTGAGTCTCAGTTTCCTCTTTTTTATACTGTACAATTTTACTTACTAAATAGGTCTGCTTTGAGGATTAAATAAGCTAATTCATGTAAAAAAAAAAATGAGATGATGTTGATCTGGTTTCTGTTGAACCACTCAGTAAACATTTCTATCACCACCACCATCACCACTTTATTCTTCCCTGGGAAATTCCCAGTGAAGATTAACATAACAAAGACCCTGGGAAGTTCTCCAGCAAAAGAATCTCTTAATATCTTAAAAAATCTTATACACCTGTTTGTGTGTGTGTGTATGGAACATTTTTAACATCTTCCTAGAGTATTGTTCCACAGAATAAAATTTGGGAAAGGCTACTATGAGTCAAAGTTACATTCATAATTCTTTTTATTTTTATTTATTTTTATTTATTTTTATTTTTCATAATTCTTTTTAAAGGAAAACTTTGGTGTATTTATTTTGAAGACGTTTTAAGTGGCCAGAGAGAGCTTAAAAAGACTTTGCTGTGTGTGCTGACCCTTGTTCGGCATCACATGGAAGGATGGGGTAGTGGAAATCAGGGGACAGGAAGGCTGGTGTGTAGCAGGCCCAGGGCTCACCTCCCTTGAAGGAAGGTCTTGTCTGCATCCCAACTCCTGGGCATCTGTCTTGAGCTACCGCATAAACCAAAGCCTGACACTTTGGGACAGTCTTTTCCAGTGTGGCCCTCATTCTCTTCGTGACTGTGAATGTTTCTGTGGTTTAATTCTGCCACTGCCTGCTCGTCTGACCCACTTCTGCAGTCCTCTGGGCACTGGGCAGGCCAGCTGGGGGAGGATGCAGCTGTCCTCCAAAGGGTGCACAGCAGTCCCTTCTATCCATGGGCTGCAGCCTCGAATCCATCCATAGTGGTGACTAATGGAAATGATGATGTACACATGTGTGACCATCACTTTGTAGGAAAGACACGCAGATGGGTCGGGGGAGATGAGTAGTTTTTAACTCCATCTGTTCCCTTTTATACTGGAAAGTGTCCATTTGTATGCAATGAAGGAATGCAAAAAAAGAGAACAAGTGGTAAAGTAGGACATGAGGGATTATTCACAGTTATCTCAAATACCTCGTAACCTTATGAACTCAGGACATTCTTTTCCTGTTAGATTGTACGTTTAACCTTTGAATGGCTTAAAATGAAGGAGGGAAGCTCATCCATACTTTTTCTCTGTAAGTCTCCTTGAAGGAGTTGGAGATGAAATCGTCTTTCTATTGGAGTTGGCAGTGCTTTGCAGATGTGTTTTCTCTCTGCCTAACTGTGAAACGTGCTACACGGGCTTGATGTCAAGCTTGTGAAGTTCCTGAATTGAATGTGGTGCTCCTTTTAGCCACCACCTTGGAAATGATCTTAATTCTTTCCGTTACAACTAAGAATTTTTCTAAAGTTTGCTCTTAAAAGTTAAAGAAATTCTTAATTTTAATTTTAAAGAAAAAATTTTATTGGCTCTTAAATGTATTCTCTTTCTTCTTCTTCTTGAGGTGGTGTAGACTTTGACAACAGTACCTGTGAGTGGTTATATCTGTGCAGTGCACTGTGAGGGAGTTTAGAAAATGCTAGTGTCTGAAAAGGAGGATTTCTCAAAGTTTTAGACACAGCCATGGGAAAGTGTTCATCTCCTCATCTTTATAACTGTGTCCATGTCCCATGGCTTTCATCTTTTTTCTTTTTATGTGTCCATGTTTATCTTAAATTAATTTTTATATTAATCAAAAAAATATTCCTTTAGTCAACTATCCCTGTTAAATCCAGTGATGAGACTTCTTTGAGGAAACAGGGTTGGTTAGGCCTGCATATCTAGAATTCTCTTTGATCAACTATATCATGAGTGGGTGAAAATAATTGTATATCACTTTTGCTATTAAATGAAATTGAAGGTAAATATAGGATGACTGTTATCATTACATCTTGACTTGACACATGATAGAGAATAGGTTCCTAAGTTTGGCCGTGATGGTTTTATATTCACTGAAGTGAAAAAATTCTGAAATGCAGTGTAACTTTATGAATGTGAAATTGTTACATGTATTTAAGAACATTATTGTGATTTCATTTGCCTAAAAATATCAGGAGTGGTTCAAAAGAAGATTGAACTCCTGAATCCTCTGAAATTCAGGCCATGTTGGACGAGGAAACCCCTCGTCCAACATTAAGCTCCAGAGTGGAGCTTAATCTTTCACCCAAATCAGCTTTTCCTTCAGAGTTTTGACCTATGACTTAGAAAGAGCTTTTCTCTCCTCTCTGAACCATAGCTCCCCACCTTCACTTCCCAGCTTCACAGTGTGATCCTTGGAGATGTGGGAAGAGGAAGAGGAAGCAGTCTTTGACCTCTGTCAGTGTATTCCCGTAGAGCCCACTTCCAGAGTTGGCTTTTTTCCTGTCCTCCTCTCTCCCGTTCTTCTCTCCTGCTTACTTTGTCTTCTTACTCATTATCTGTCCATGTTTCCTCTGAGACAGCAAACAAGCCTGTAATCAAGGCACTTGCCTTACTGAAGCTCTGAGACTTGGTTACATGAGGCCTTTGCCCAAGGGACTCAATATTTAATGTGTTCATGATTGGGTTAATGAAACGGAGCAGGTGACAAATTTAGTTTATGGAAGTCCCATTCAGGACAGTAAGCATTTGAAAGGGCTGAAAAGACATACCAGAGATCCTAATCAAGCAGGGTGGCTTAGATGAAAGGTCACAAATGAAATTTAATGTGAATTATACTAGGGTAATTCGTATTACAAAAATAATTTAGGCACATGACATTATGTATCATCATCACATATATCACTGCATATTGCTTTTGGAACCTTCCAGGAGTAGTGGAGGCTATGCTTGCTGTTCCTTATAACAGAGGTTTTAATGATTTATTAAAAAAAGAATTAGCTAGACCATATATTTTAAAAAAACATTTGCCATGGTAGGGGTGAAGATAGAGGAATAAAAAAGGTGGGGGGATGCAAAGATAAGGTGCTGTCACTGCTACTGGACTTCTTTCTCTCCAAGGACCTATCCAAACACTCCAAACATTTCTCCTTCACATAATTCATACACTATCTCCTGTATTAGTGAAATTCCATTGTTAGAACATTGGAGTCTGCACTCATAAAACATGTATTTTTATTTACAAGTTATGTGTATATACTATATACTCTTATTAAGCATAATATAAAGCACTTCCAAAAACAGATTTTATAAGAGGAGATAAAGGTAAAATAAACTTTATTATTTAATTTTTATTAATACTATAAAGCCCTCTTAATCATGTAAGAAAATTATATGATTTTAGTGAGAGCAATGTGATTAAATATGCTTCATTATTTTTAACCTAAGCTTACTTCTTTGTGATACAGGCATTCAAAGGTTATATCTTTTGCCTCATTATTTTTTTTTATAATTTATGTATAGAAAACTGCACCTATTTTAAAGTATGTAGTTTGATGAGTTTTGGACCAAGTAGTTTATTTTGATATCTGGTTTTAATAGCTGATGTCTAAAACACCAAGTGATAATTAGGGCACAATTCATAATTAATGATAGTGAGTATATAATCCGTATTTCAAGTAGTTTTCCTGATGATTCAGCCTGTGTTGCATGATTTGTTTTTGCCCTCTTATTTTCAGATCTGATTAGATTTTCAATTTTTACCTATAAGGGTCCATTTTACCATGTTCTGTTTGTTTGCACGTGCTTATGTTATTAGTGCTATCCTTAATCCATGTTTCCTTTGCAGGAATCTTTTTAAGCCATTTGTACATTTGTAAAAGAGTTCAGTTAAACTGATGTAATCGTATTTGTACATCCTCTTAGCCAGGCCCAGATGTGTTGCAGTCTTTCACCATATGCTGGGAGTGAAGAACTGCATGGATTCGTCCCTCCAGGCAGAATCCCCTTTTCTCTCTCCATGCCTCACAGTTCCAGTATCATGTGATTTAGGGAATGGACCAGGGAAAATTCAAACAAGAGACTTTAGGAGAACTTACTTTATTTTTAAGGTAAAAAAAATTATATATATATATATGTATATATATATAATACCATACACACAGACACACGGAAATTCTAATCTGTTCTCCTGTGCCTCAGTGGCTCATCTTGTGGACCCAACTCTATCAACGGTTGTCAATTTATTGTTTAAAGTCAAGTCACCTTGGGGCTTCCCTGGTGGCGCAGTGGTTGCGCGTCCGCCTGCCGATGCAGGGGAACCGGGTTCGCGCCCCGGTTCGGGAAGATCCCACATGCCGCGGAGCGGCTGGGCCCGTGAGCCATGGCCGCTGAGCCTGCGCGTCCGGAGCCTGTGCTCCGCAACGGGAGAGGCCGCAGCAGACGGAGGCCCGCATACCACAAAAAAAAAAAAAAAAAAAAAGTAAAGTCACCTAACCTTCCCCCCACCCCAATAACTTCTTACGCAGAGGCCAATTATGTAAGATTACCCAGAGCTGCTATTCTTGGGGCAGCAGCGTTGAAGGGCTGAGGTCTCATCTGATCTCACGTGCCTCATCCCTTTCCCACCTGCCTCCCCCCTCCCCCCTCCCAGGCAAAGATAGCAGAGCACAGTTTCACCAAGATAGGAAGGAAAAAGTCTTCTTTGATCTTAGTATCAGATCTCATTGTGCTTCTCCTTTTCTGTCTCTTTGTTTTTCTCCCCAGGATCCTGAGATTCTTGTCAGTGATCACATTTTCCTCTTTGCCTTCCTTTAGGAAGAGGTTAGCGCCAGCTCCATCTTTGGTACCAAGCAGTACAGTGTTCAGTTCCATCTGTTGTATCTTTTGCAGTATATGGAGATGCATGGGATACATTTTTGATACCAGGCTTGCTCCTGGCTTTATCTTGCTTTCATACCTTTATTTTCCTTTGCTTCATATTTAATTTACATTTTCTTTTTGTATTAAACAATTTAAATTTATTTTAATTTCCCCAAATATAAGTTTATATAGCTTAAATTACTTTAGTCTCTTTTGAAATAAGTACAAGGGCTCTGAAATAGCACCTGTTTTATTGTTATTCAAAAATCAACCTTATGACATTTGGAAGGAAAGTTCTAAATAAATGTAAAATAAGCGAATTCAAAACGTAACGAATGACTTAGGCTTACTTTGAGAGCAAAGGCAGGTAAATTTGATGTTACATGAAAATTGTTTTTTCCCCCTGTAAGTAATGGGAAATACATTGTTTTTTATTTCTTTATTTTGTAGTTCTTTTTTTGGGGGGGCGGTCAGTAATTCTCGAGTTCAGAGGCTAGTTTATATAAAAGGAACATCCAAGCTCTCTCATTCTACGTTAGCAGCTAATATAGTCATGACTTCTGTGTTGTTTTGGGTCAGGGGTTTAATGCTGGGATTACTTGGAGAACGGAGGTTGTGTTCTCTGAAAATTGGGATCAGTTCTGGTGGGTACAAATGGAGATTGACCAAAGTATATGTAATGATGGATCTCGTTATTTTGGAATAGGAAAGCAATATTAAATAACTTTTATCCGAGGAATTAAAGGTTTGGTAGTCCCAAACCTGATGCTGAGCAAGTCATTATTTTGTGACCCAGCTCAGAAGTGGAGGAACTTGTATTCTGAACTTCCCTTCTGAATACATTAATTTGTTCATTGGTCCCATCAGAGGAGTGCTTCCTAAGAAGCCTTGAGGCTTCACCCGCATAGGGAGCTGGAGAAGCTCGGAGGCTGAGGTCCTGGACGTTTGTTGTTGGCCCCTCCAGCAACCATTGCCCCCTCTCCTGGGACCAGCTCCCCTCTTCATTTGCGATTTGTCCTTCTTTACTCCTGACTTACCCAGGTGCTTGGGTCAGATTGCAGCCCAAGGGGTTGACTCATGGTGTGATGATGATGACATTGCTTGACACTGCCTTTCCCTGGGACCTTTCTCCTACAGGTTCTGACACATAACTGGTTTTGCAAGACCTAGTAATTGCATGCATATCATTGAGTGGGAAAGGAAGCAAAATTCTAAATAAGCTATGGAAACAAATCCTCCTATTTTATAGCCTAAATTGAGTATTGTCAATTGTTTAGAAAGAGCCTTTTTTGTTGTTGTTACTGTGATGTTTGTGACACTTTGTAATTAAGCTGGGTAATGCCTTTTTGGGTTGTACTAGTTAGTGGTGCTTTCCTTCATGAGAGAGGGTAGAGTTACTTCTTGAACTTTTGAGAAACAGGTATTGGAGAAGGGAGGAAATGAGTGGAATATTTTTTTTTCCTTACAGAAAACCCTTTTAAAGATATGCACGTGGATTAAGTCATAAAAATGAGATGAACAAGGGTGTTTTTACTTGCTTTGTGGTATGGTCTGCAGTGGTGAAGTCTGATTGTGCCACCTCGCTTGTTCTTCCCTTGAACTTCAAACCCTTGAACTTGATCTGAGGAGTAGAATATAAATAGCACCCTAGGGTCTTGCATGTGGCCAAATATTATACTATAATTAGTAAGGTTCATAGCCTGCTGTTGCCTCTCCAGAATGATGGCCGGTCAGTAAGAATCAGTGCTTTTGTTAGCTCCAGGCTCTGAATGGTTAAGAGAATTGAGTCTCTTAATATATGAGTTCTTTGAAATAACAATAATTGAAATGAATAAACACTGGGTAGGAGAAACTGTAGTATTTAACTGGCTTTTCTATTGGCTTTTTAACTCCTGTCAGTTTGGTGATATAGAAAGCAGAGCAAGAAATTGGAATCATATGGGTGTGTTCAGTCAATTGATTCTAAAACAGACTGACCTGATATGTGGTGTGACTTAGGCAAATTTCATTGGGCTTTAGTTTGTAAAACAGTAACATGAGAGTGTTGAGAGGAAGAATGAAGAGCTTAATAATAATATTGGAGAGGAGTGTGAAATCAGTGTAGGGACATATCAAAGGGGAGTGGTGGGAGGGGGTGAGTGTACAAGTCCAGCTGCTGTTGTGAGGAAGCTGTAACCATTATTGCTAGTGGGTGAGTGGGAAGCAGCAAAGCTTTTTTTTTTTTTTTTGGCTGTGTTGGGTGTTCGTTGCTACGCCTAGGCTTTCTCTAGTTGCCACGAGTGGGGGCTACTCTTCTTTGTGGTGCACTTGCTTCTCATTGCGGTGGCTTCTCTTGTTGCAGAACACGGGCTCTAGAGCACAGGCTCAGTACTTGTGGCGCACGGGCTTAGTTGCTCCGTGGCACGTGGGATCTTCCCAGACCAGGGCTTGAACCCGTGTCCCCTGCATTGGCAGGCGGATTCTTAACCACTGTGTCACCAGGGAAGCCCAGCTTTTTATACAATAGTTTGGGGCTGGGTCTAGGGCATTATGACAGAATGTGGAGATACAGATGGTAAATTGATATGTTTGGAAACAGGTCTGACCCAACATAGGTCTGGTGATCCAGCACAGAAATAACATAACCTTGTAATGGATTTCAAAGACATATAGCATGGAAATCTATAATACATCATATGCCCCAAAAAGGGGAAGAAAGGGGAAATAGGAAAGACTGTTGAATGAAAGTTTAAAATTCTACTGAATGCAAAACATATTTAAAGAGCTTTCTTTAAGAGTATTGGGATTTGGATGTTAAAAGATAGCTTAAATATACATGTGCGTGTGTGTAATATATATATATGTGTGTGTGTGTGTGTGTGTGTGTGTATAAAACTACCTGTCATATGTGTATGTATAACTGAATCACTTTGCTGTACAACAGAAATTAACACAACATTGTAAATCAACTATACTTGAATAAAATTTTAAAAAAGACCTGTCGGGCTTCCCTGGTGGCGCAGTGGTTGAGAGTCCGCCTGCCGATGCAGGGGACACGGGTTCGTGCCCCGGTCCGGGAGCATCCCACATGCCGCGGAGCAGCTGGGCCCCTGTCTTTCTCTATATTTACATAAATATAAATATTATGGATATAGATCTATAAATATAGATATCAATATCTACAGATATATCTAGATAGACCTTTTTTTAGGTTTTAATTAAAAGTAAGTCTTCTGAAAAATAAATTGGAATAGCCTGGGGAAACTGTAAGAGTATTTTTTTTTTGCCTTTTTGAAAAATGCCAGAATAATTTTCATAGCAATATCAAATCATCTCATAATCATTTGAACAACTCCTGAGGTTCTTTCCTTCATACCCTCAAGTTTTTATTGAAAAAGTATTTGCAGCCAGGTGCAAATTAAACTTTTTTATTATTACAAAATGTCATTCTTTTCTCTGATCTTTTTCTGACCTATTAATGGCTTCTCTGAAAATGATTGCAATCATTTTTAAATATCTTATTTCAGAACTTAACATCAAAACGTATTGAGCCCGCTCATTCTTCTCCTAACTCCTTCTTCACTCTTCCTGGCTCCTCTTCTCAATAAAAGAGGTCCTTTAAAAAGAATCTGTAATTTAGTGTCATTGATACTTCCCCATCTAAAATGTGTAACTAATGTGTATGTAGAAACTTCAAGGTGTTTTGTAATCTGATGCCACTGAATTTACCCTCCATCATATGACTAAATCCTGCTGCTGAGATGTCCTACCTCATTTTCTCTGAGAGTTTTTAACCTTCCTCCCGCAAAGCCTTGAGGAATTCCCAACATGTTTATGAAACTTTTCATTACGATGCCCATCCACCCTCATTTTGCTATTTCATTGCCCTACCTTTCTAAACGTTAACAATAACCTTCTTTTTTGTTGTTCCACTAATTGATGCAGGTATGAGTATAGTACTGTAAAGTACAGTAGTATTACATAGCACTAATACATACGTGTACCTAATAGTGTCTTTTTTTTTCTTTTTTTTAAACGTTGGGTAATGGCCATATTTTACTCTTAGAATTAAATACCCGATAGGCCATATTGCAAATCCACAAAGAATTTTCGCAAATCATTGATTCATCTGTATATTGCCATAATCAGAAATTATTGTGAAATACTGAGCTAAACAAAAAACAGCCCATAGATATTCTAGCTTCAAAATTTGCATTTTAGTAATATTTGGCAATCTTAGTTTGTCTTGATGAGATGAAATCTTATGTAGACTTTTAAATCAGTGAAAAATCAGAATTGAGACCAGCAGTTTCCTTACTGTGATAGTTAATGGTGAAAGGAAATTTGCACTGGGAGTTAGAGCTCTCCGTTTTGTTTTTTGTTTTGTTTTGTTTTTTTAAATGACTCCCCAGTGAATTTCATTTGGCTTTTGTTTAAAAAAGTATTATCATGACTACTTTTATAAGTCATTCGTATCAATGGCTACCTTTAATTTTCTACATAAATAGTTGTTTGACAATGTGGAAGAACAATTTGAATTCAATACCCAAAAGTATTTCTTTCTGGATCAGTGTAATGTTCTATAACCTATGCAGATGAAACAGAATACTAAAAGGGTGTTTGAGCAAGTAAACATCAAGTTGAGGATTGTTCTGATTTGTGTACAGTTAAAGTCAGGGAATAAACCCAGTGACTTTAGCATTGGATGGCAACAGAGCTACCACCCTAGTCCACTTTCCTTTTATCTCAGTTGGAGGCTGCCCATAATATTTAAACAAAAATGAAGCTGGTCCAAACATGACCAATACTTTAAAGACTTTTAGGAGAGGGAAGTCTCTTTAAGTTCTGGGGGGAAATGCCAGATTTTATTTCTGATGATGAATCTCTTATTTTAGAAGGAACGCTGCAACAGACATTCCAAAAGGAAGGGAGAATAACCAATTTTGAGTTCCTGCTCTGTATCAGACATGCTAAGTGTTGAGACAAATCCTCCTAAATCCTTAAAATAGGTAGGTTTGAGGATGTCTGTAATATAGACAAAGAAATTATGCTCTGAGGGGTTTTATCATTTTCCCTGGGTTACAAAAGCAGTGGTAAGGCTAATATTCGGATTTAAGTCTCTAGGCCTCTAAGCACCATACTCTTTCCAGCTCATATGACTTGATAGAACTGTAATTAGATGTATTTTGAAGATCTTTTGTTAGGTATGTAAATGTTTAGGGTTATTATATCCTCTTAATGAATTGACTCTTTTATCATTATGAAATGACTTTCTTTATTCATGCTAATATTTTGTTCTCTGAAATCTACTTTGCCTGATAGCTACTCCGGCATTCTTTTGGTTACTATTGCCATGTTAAAGTTAACTGGTGCCTTTATAGTGAAGTGCTTTTCTTATAGACAGCATATAGTTGGGTCTTGTTTTTTTTTTTTTTAAATCTGACAGTCCTGCCTTTTAATTGTGGTGTTTTGACCATCTGCATTTAATGTGATTGTAGATATGTTTAGATTTTAATCTATCATCTTGCTATGTTGTATTCTATTTGTCCCATCCGTTTTTTTGTCCCTTTCGCTCTTTTTCTGTCTTCTTTCGGATTGAGTATTTTTTATGGTTGTATTTTATCTCTTCTGTTGGCTTATCAACTATAACTCTTTGTTTTGGTTACTTACTGTTTGCTCTAAGGTTTTAGCATATATCTTTAACTTATCAGAGTTCACCTTCAAGTGATGTACCACTTCATATATAGTATAAGCACCTTACAGTAATATACTTCTATGTCTCCTCTCCAGACCTTTGCACTATTGTCATATATTTTATTTAAACATATGTTTTAAACTCTAGAATACATTGTAATTATTTTTATTAACACAGTCAATTAACTTTTAAAATGACTTAAATAATAGAAAAATTTTAAAATATATCTACCCATGTAATTACCATTTCTGGTGCTCTTTATTCCTTTGAGTACATTCACATACTGATCTGCCCGAAGGACTTCCTGTAATACTTCTTGTAGTGCTAGTGATGAATTCTTTCAGCTTTTGTATGTCTGGAAAATCTTTAGCCTTTGTTTTTTGAGAAAAGTCTGCTGTCATTCTAATCCTTATTTCTCTGTACATGTTTTTTCTCTTTCTGCTTTTAAGATGTTCTCTCTACCACTGGTTTTAAGCAACGCCATTATAATGTGGGTGGTGTAGTTCTCTTCATGTTTCTCATTCTTGGGTTTATTTAAGCTTAATGGATATGTGGGTTTGTGTTCTTATCAAAATTGGAAAAGTTTTGGCTATTATTTATTCAATACATGTTTTTTTCTTGCCCCTCCTTTGGTGACTCCAGTTACACATGTAATAGGCCACTTGATGTTGTCACATAGATCACTGATACTGTGTTTATTAAAAAAAAAATTTCCTTTTTATTTCATTTTGGATCGTTGCTATTTTTATATCTTCAAATCCTTTAACCTTTGTCCTGCAGTGTTTACTGTTAATCCCATTATTGGCTCTTCTCCCTCTGTCCCCTCACCTTGCACATGATAGTTTTCAACTCTAGAAATTTAAGTCTTTCTAATATCTTCTTTTTAATGTTTCTACTTAACTTCTGAACATATGGAGTGCAGTTATAATACTATTCCAATGTCTTTGTTAATTCTGACATCTGTATTATTTCTGAGTCATTTTATATTGGTTAACTTTTCTTAACATGAAGGGCCGTATTTTCCTGCTTATTTGCATTCCTGATAATTTTTAAATTGCATATCAGTAGATTTTACCTTTTTGGGTGATGGACATTTTGATTTTGTATACATATTCTTAACCTTCATTATGGGATGCATTTAAGTTAATTTGATCCTTTTGGGTCTTGCTTTTAAGATTTGTTTATCAGAATAGAGAAGTGGTTAGTCTAGCGCTACTTTTGCCTCTCTACTGAGGGAAAACCCTTCTCTACCTAATTTCCTATGAATTATGAGGATTTCCAGTCTGACTATTGGGAACAGGTCTGTGTGAGTTCCAGACACTATTCCTTCTAATCCTTCAGGGTGTTTTTTTCCCCCAGACTTACGTAGTTTCCTCACATGCATGTACTGATTAGTATTCTGAATACTTGAGGTAGACCTTCTGCAGAGTTTTGCAGTTCTTTCTGTGTATCTCTGTCCTCTCTGCTCCTGTAAGCTTCCTTGATCTCCCCAGACTCCCAACTCTATTTCCTCAACTCAGAGAGTCTGCTGGGCTCCATTCAGGCTTCTCCTCAGGGTGCCATGGCCTGGACCATCTTTTAAAGCAGAAAACTGGAAAAATCATAAGGCTCACCCCATGTGTATCTCCTCTCTCAAGGATTACTGTCCTTTGATGTGTCATGTCCACTGTCTTGAAAACTATCGTTACATATATTTTATTCAGTTTTTTGGTTGTTTCAGGTAGCAGGTTATATCTATTTCCTATTACTCCATCTCAGTTGGAAACAGAAGTATCAGGTGTAAATTTTCACTGAAGGATTTTTTTTTTTCTTTTCCACTTTGGCAGCTTCCTGGGAGACTATTTACCTTTACCTTGGTTTTAACTTTTTTATTATTGGCCTTTATCTTTTATTACAAGAATACAATTTCCCTAAATCTATTTTTTCTACTGTCTGAATTTTCTTAAATATTTCAAGGTGGGACAAATGAGACGGACTTTTGGTTCTTGGTACCAGCACCAGACTTGAACATAGGCTACCTGGTACCCAGTGCTCCCTGATGGATGCTCTTTTTGTTAATTCCAAGGTTGTAGGGATGATGATTGCTCGCATGGATGTGATTAATCAGATGTAGGTTTCCAGCTGACAAGTTTTTCTGTTTTTTTAAAGTACAGTTGTTATTCAAGAGAGAGGGTACTGAACAATGATTTCCCTAAGCAGTAGTTCAATATACCATGAATATAAACGTATGAATGATAAATGATAGCTAAGGGGAACCTGCTTGCTTTTTGTTCCATGGAAAAAGTACTGTTATTTTTCTTAACTTCATATCACGAGGCATACATTTTAATGTACTTTTTTTTTTTTTTTTTGCCAAATGGCAATTGACATGTATTCCCTCATCTTTTAAATGGTATTTTCTATTGCAGTGCCTTTGATATCTGTTAGGGCTTTTTTGGGGGGGTGGGGGGCGGGCAGTAACAGTGCTCTCTTGAATAAAATGGCAAACTTTCACCCCTGTCAGATTTAGAGGCATGACTTTTGAATCTACTAGGTCTTAACATGTCATAGAAAGAGTTAGTATGTTTCAGGAGGAAAATGCCCTGACATGTTTGATAAATATTATTGAGCAATTATTATCTTTCAGGTAAGTGCTAAATTTTGGGTGCATATGGATGAAAAGACTTGATCCTTGTCCTTAGCCAAGGAGCGTTTAGTGTCAAATGATCGTTATAACACATTGTGATAATTATTTACTGGTTTATTTGTTTAAAAAGTATGTATTGAGAATCTGCTATGTGTCAGATGCTATTACAGTCTATGTGTTCATAGCAGGAAACAGTTCCCTAGTCTCATGGAGTAACATTTCAATGAGGGGATGATGGGAAGGAGAAATAGTAAATGCTGTAAAGTTAAATTAGGGTAAAGGGATAGATCTTCATAGTGCGAAGTTTCTATATATTTTCCTCTAGTTAGGAAAGCCTTTCTTTGTAAGGTGACATTTGAGCAGAAACCTTAAAAAAAGTAAGAGGACAAATCACGCAGCCATCTGAGGAAAGAGTGTTCTAGACAGAGGTAGGTATAAAAACTAGAAATGGGAGAGCGTGCTTGAAGCTGATTGTAGAATCACAAAGAGAGTGGAGTGGCCAGTGGAATGAGCAAGGGGAGAATGGCAGAAAGTGAGCTCCACAAAAAGAAGGGGTAGAGTGAGGAACCGGATCACCTGGGCTTTATTACCCTGGTGGGAAGGATGTGAGCTTTCATTGTGAGTGAGATGGGAAGGCACTTGAAGGATCCTGCGTAGAGAAGAGGTCTGAGGAACTAAGGTGTTAGAAGGAATCCTGCTGGTCACTGTCCTGTGAAGCAAGGGAGGAAGCTTTGCAGGTTGTCGGGGGCAGTGAGAAGCTATGGAAATAGTCCAGGTTAGAGAACATGGAGAAATCTGGCTCGGGTAGGGCTAGTTGTGGTGAAAGTGGTCAATTCAGGAATTCATGATATATTTTGAAGAACCCATCCTTGGGTTTGCTGAAGGATGTAGAGTGTGGAAAAGGAAAGAAATCAAGGATGGCTCTAATGTTTTTGGACCTCACAACTGGTAGAAGAGAATTCTGTTTAGTAGGGAGTTTAAGACTGGGGTGGGATCAGGGGATTTGGAGGGGGTGGGTAGGAAGAAAGATTGTGATTTTCGACCTGGTATGTTTGAGATATAGGTTAGACATAAATGGAGATATCAAGTAGATACTTGGATATATGAGGGTAAAGTGAGAGGAGAAGTTTGGGCTAGAGATAAAAATATGTTATGGCATATTATCATGAAATTGGAAGGAACAAATTCATGCACATTGATGAGCACTAGATAAAAACAATATTTGGCGTCATCTAACACAGAACACACTTTTTGCAAATGAAGACTCTAAAGCCAGGAAAGTAGAGTGAGTTGCCCAAGGACACACAGGTTGTTGGTGGAACCCATGTGACTCAACTCATCAGCTAGCACTATCTCCATCTTAGTGCACAGCCTACCATCCATGTTGCTATAGTAATAGAATAGGTGGAACCTCACTAACATAAAAGCCAAGGATAGTGGGCAGTGGTGAAGAGCGTAAATTCTGGAGCAGATTTCCTAGGGTTCTAATCCTGGTTCTCTCATTCACCCTATATGTGACGTTGAATAAATAACCTAGGTTCTCTGTGCTTTAGTTTTCATATCTGTAAGTGGGATTGATAATAGTACTTAACTTATAGAGTAAATGGGAAGATTAACTGACGGGATAGATATAAAGCACTTCAAACAATACCTCAGTGCTAGCCAAGTGAAGCTGCAGCAACAATAATAATAACAATAACAATTATTATCATTAATTTTATTATTATTCTAATTAACTAGTTGGGGGATCTTCAGAAAGTCTGTTTTTTAACCTGAGTGTACATGGCTCACATGCAAAATAATGTATCCTGCTAAATGTTGTCTTTAAGATTCTTATTTCAGAGTAAGAAATACTCTGAAGCTAAGAGCTTTTATTACAACTTCTGGGAGACCCAGAATTGGCTAGTATCTGGGGATATTCAAATACTACATATAAACCATATTGAAGTCAGATATTCTCGTATCCCTTCTATCCAGGCTTTCCTGTTCTCTTCGTGACATTTGGATATACTGGTGCTCATAATTAGTGCTCATAACAAACTCTGCTCTTTTGCATCATTTTGTTCTTATAATGATTGTGTTCTGTGAGAATGGCTTATCTGCCTCTTCATTAAACATTCATGATTCTGTGACACCTCATTCTTTCTACTGATGGCTTTTATGGATGCCTTTTTAATAGAGATCTTAATCTTGCCTTTAACATTTTAAACAATGTCTTGGTTATCTACACCACAACCTCTCACTGGTGTGGTTTTTGTTTTGTTTTGTTTTGTTTTTTAACATCTTTATTGGAGTGTAATTGCTTTACAGTGGTTAGTTTCTGCTGTATGTATAACAAGGTGAATCAGCTATACATATACATATATCCCCATATCCCCTCCCTCTTGCATCTCCCTCCCACCCTCCTTATCCCACCCCTCTACTCCAGGTGGTCACAAAGCACCAAGCTGATCTCCCTGTGCTATGGCTGCTTCCCACTAGCTATCTTTTTTACATTTGGTAGTGTATATATGTCCATGCCACTCTCTTACTTTGTCCCAGCTTACCCTTCCCCCTCCCCGTGTCCTCAATTCCATTCTCTACATCCATGTGTTTATTCCTGTCCTGCCCCTAGGTTCTTCAGAACCATTTTTTTTCCCTTTAGATTCCATATATATGTGTAAGTATATGGTATTTGTTTTTGTCTTTCTGACTTACTTCACTCTGTATGACAGTCTCTAGGTCCATCCAGCTCACTACAAATAACTCAATTTCGTTTCTTTTTATGGTTGAGTAATAGTCCATTGTATATATGTGCCACATCTTCTTTATCCATTCATCTGTCTATGGACACTTAGGTTGCTTCCATATCCTGGCTATTGTAAATAGAGCTGCAATGAACATTGTGGTACATGACTCTTTTTGAATTATGGTTTTCTCAGGGTATATGCCCAGTAGTGGGATTGCTGGGTCGTATGCCATTCTGACTGGTGTGAGGTGATACCTCATTGTAGTTGTGATTTGCATTTCTCTAATGATTAGTGATGTTGAGCATCCTTTCATGTGTTTGTTGGCAATCTGTATATCTTCTTTCGAGAAATGTCTATTTAGGTCTTCTGCCCATTTTTGGATTGGGTTGTTTGTGTGTTTTTATTTTATCAATGCATCATCGTATTTGGATCAAAACAAGCAAGCTCCTGTTTTTAAGACCCACTTTTGTGGTTAAGAATTGATTTGTGGCAGTTTCTGGAGTGTAGAAGAATTGAATATGACTGTTAGTGAAACTGTTAAGTATTTCAGAGGGAATAATGAGATTATTGATTAGGTTCTTTTTGATTATAAAAGAGATTTAATGACATTGTTTTGGTCAAGACACATGAAAGTCTTTCTATTTCATTGGGTAGGTGATGATGTCTGTTTATTTTCCACTTCTGCCTGACATGCTAATTGACAAGTAAGGTGAGTGAATAGAGAGAGCCATTATTGTCCGTGGATAATTGGCCATTCCTGTAGCAAGCAGTTGGACAGCAAAGATTTAATTTTGTATAGTGTGTACATTATCAACTAAATACCTTCCCCTCCCCCCATTGTATTAGCTCTAATTTTTGTCATGTGGCATTCATGGAATTTTCACTCAGCACATACTGGCCTAGCTTTTTCCCATATAGCTACAAGTTTTATTAATCTTTGCTGTCTTGGATGTGAGTTTTACCAGTGGTGTTTGGTAAGCTCTTGATCCTTTCTTGTTGTCCATGGTCCACTATCCTCTTTCATATTTTTGACCTGATCTTCCTGTCCCAAGGCAAAAAAGGCATGAGAATAATGTCTTCATCTCCCCATCTTTGACCCCTCTGGACTACAGTGATGTCTGTTCCAGTGAGTAGAGTTGGGGAGTCACTAAAATGATAGGTTAACATCCTCAGAGATTATTACTCTTTATCACCTTGCAGCTGGTTGTTATTTTCATTCTGTCATGAACTGGAGAATATTTTGGCAGCTGCTCCCCTATGAGCCCATATTCTGGCATTCTTAAACCAATGGGGGTACAGCTTGGCACTCCAGAAATAGGCTATGCAGTGCAAAAGGGGGCAGTCTGGGGCCCAAGCAAATGTCTTCTGTTTGCCATCGAATCATAGAATTCTAGGACTGGGAGGGTCATGGATATCATGTAGGTTTGCTTCTTCATTTTACTGATGAGGAAAGGAAACTCATAAATGGGAAATGTCTTTGGCAAAATGAGAGTTAATAGCAGTACAGGGACCATAACTAAAAAGTTTTGTAGTCCTGTGTTACCCTGCTGATGAAATGGAGCAAGAGATAGAGTGATAGAGGAGGAATAGTGTCAGGTTTACTGGGGGTTTTATGCCCAGGTCTGTTGTTACATAGTAGTTGTATGACTTGAAGTAATTAATTATTTCTTAATTAATGAATGAATGATTCAAAAATGAATCATTTTTGAAATTGTTCGTTATCCATTGAATGGTAGATCTGTCAATGACCCTGCCTTCATCTAAAGTTTGTCTGTTGTCTGTTCATTGAGTTATATCATATTTTGATACTTAAAATTTGTTCAGGCTGTGACTGGATGAAAAATGTTGACTAATATGGAAAGATACTTTGATGTCATTTTCTTCTCTTCCCCATTTCCTTGAGGTCAGAGGTAGTACATTTTTTAACTCCTATAATAGTGTATTCTTATTTACTCTGACAGCTACACCTCAGGGTCTCACCTCTCCTGAAAAGAATTATAATAATTGGGCATTCTGTGACCTTCCTGTCACAATAGATGGGTACTTGAGACTCTGGAAGGATTTTCATCAGCAGTGTTCATCAATGTTTTCCTTTTAAACCCAAGGAAAATAGTTCATAAGATGTTTCATCTAATGGTTTCAACTTAGGGCTTCATCTCAGCCTGAGCTGGTATGTTATTGTCTTACTAAAAAATAATATTTAGTTACTGTTAAAATGTAAAAAAAAAAAAAAAATAGAGAAATAGTAAGTACTTCTAAATCCACCACCCAGAGATAACTACTTTAGACATTGTATGTACTTTCTCTCTTTTTAAATGTGTGTTTATAGAGTCTAATACGTACAACTGTACATTCTTAATGCATGTATGTATAGTTTATACATTTTTTAAGAGGAGTTACATTGAATATACTATTTTAGAATGTGATCCTTTCACTGAATGATACCAGTTTTTCATGTAGTTAAATTTCCTTCTATAACATTCTTAATGCTAGTATCCTTCTGTATGGAACGTGATGATTTATTTAATTAAACCTCTATTATTGGACATTTTAAAAGAAAAGGGCAGAGTCTACCTGTGACATAACTTCCCATATTTGTGTCACTTAAATATGAAGGCCTTTCTATTTAGAATTCTGATCAATTAGAAGATAAGATTTGATACCATAGAAACTAGAGATTTAATCTCGATCGTTTGAGAATCCTGTTGGAGGATTTCCATTTAATCACTTACTGGTTTTCGTATTGATTTCATTAAATTTTCTCTGTAAAACATTTTGACCTCACTTTAAATTGGGTCAGCATACCTATGTGTAGAGTCTTTACTTTTCCAACTAGTGGCTACATACAAGATGGCTTGAGGCCGTGTCTAAGTCACTCACATTTTATTAATGAACATGTATGAAGTATGAACAAGGTAATACACCTGACATGTGGTGAGGGACTGGAAATTCAAATGCTTATTGGTGCCAGGCCTGAGTGCAAAGGGCCAGGGGTAAGCAATAGGGGTAGCTGGAGGGATCTTTTTCATCTGAAGAGGTCAGCTGTTATTTAAATCAAAATAAGATGCTAGCATGGGAAATAAGGACTCGATTAACTGGATTTTCTCATTTTTCAAGAAAAGCTGAAAATTAAATTTATTTATGAAAAACTCCTAATTCTCAAATGTTGGTAATAATTATAATTGTTTTAAAACACAGTGCAGATGAAACAAGAGACATCTGTGGATCTAATCTACCCCACAGGTCTATGTAGAGGTAGCCCCACGGGCAAGTCTTCAGCTCTTTGGAGATCAGGAAATCCTTCAGAAAGAGAAGGCTTTGCTTCCTACATCCATCTTTCCAGAGTTACTTTAAGGATAGGTATAATATTCAGATGATGAAAGCTCCCCAGGTCCCACCTTCCAGAAACTTACCAATTACCTTGAGATGTGACCTTTGCAGTGGGGAATGTTCCTGCAGCCAACAAGCATCAGACAAAAGGGGGCTGTGGAAACCAGTTGTCTTTAATATCCTGCCACCTGGGGCACCTTCACATCCAGGTTTCTGGTTCCCCTGGCCTGTGCAGTTTTCTGGAAAACATGAATGACATGTAGCCAAAGTAAGATGTTTGTGAAAACTATTATTGGCAAAGGTTAATGGAAAGAGTTTACGATTGAGAGTACGAAGACAGAGGTGTGAATCCCCATTTCACCCGGAATTGTGAAATCCAGCAAGTCCAATCATCTCTTAGTGATGCCATCTAGATTTTTATTTAATGTCGACAATCATACCTTAAAAAAAAAAAGGATAGGTATATAACCTTCAGTTTTCTATGTAGCACAGTAAATGCTTGATAATTCAACCTCAGCAGCAGAAATTATGGCAGGGTTCCTTATACTGTGGGTAATCAGTAAATATCTTTCCATTGAAATAATAATGTAAGAGTTGGAGACAATTTTGACATCCTTATACTTGAGTGGAATGCATTTGAAGTCTGTGTTTAAATATGCATGATGATTCTGGGAGATCTTGGAAATTCATTGAGCCTAAAACAACACAATATATCATGATGTATGAATGTTAGCACTCAGCTTCTCTGTTCTGGCTCGCCTGTTTAAATCCCTTTCCTGTTATTTACTCTGTGTTGTGAAGAGACTAAACCACTTCTCGGAAGCCAAGGACCTGACTAGAGTGGACGTGAGGACCTCCGTGTGAGTGAACTTGTGGATATGCACCATTTCTTAGGCCCAGAAGGTAGTGACATTGGTCCAATATGCTGCTTTTCTAAAAAGTTCCAACTGAGTGAAATAGACATGATCCTGTTTGTAGTCACAAAACATTAGAGTTGGTAACTAAGAGCAAGGGTTGAAATGGGCTCTAGCTGGTGCCAAAAGTTATGTCCTTTCCATAGGACTAAATAGGGTTTGATTTACACCTCTGATTGAGGATTATTCACCTTTTACTTGGATTTTATATTTTCGTCACTTTGTCACCTGGAGGAGAAACAAGTTCCTACTGGTGTTGGTTTTCAGGATACAAACTCAATGACAGAGTAGGGTGTAGCCTGTCCTGAGTGTAGTTGAAGTTCCCCAGCCAGCGGTGGCACCGGCGTGACAATTCTGCCACGTCCAAGCTGTTTGTTCTTGACCTCACTTGGCATATTGATCTGTGTCCTCATCCATTTGTGTGGCAGGATGACATTAGTATTCATCACCCCTAAGCCTGTTCTGTTGCTCCTCCCTACAAAATCTTTGAAGAATCACAAGTCCCCACAATATAGATGACCTGTTGATATGTCTGTTAATTTTTCAAAAGTGCTTAGATTTCACCTCCATATTTTTCTCTCTGTGCCTTTATATGGTGTCCAATCCCCACTAAACAAAAAATAGCTGGGCTTCCCTGGTGGTGCAGTGGTTGAGAGTCCGCCTGCCGATGCAGGGGGCGCGGGTTCGTGCCCCGGTCCGGGAAGATCCCACATGCCGCGGAGCGGCAGGTCCCGTGAGCCATGGCCGCTGAGCCTGCGCGTCCGGAGCCTGTGCTCTGCAACGGGAGAGGCCACAGCGGTGAGAGGCCCGCGTACGGCAAAAAAATATATAATAATAATAAAAATAGAAGAGGATAAAAAATGGCAGTCTGGAAGCTTTTTTAACACAAGAGCTAATTCCTCGGCAGAATCTAGCTTGTCAAAGATGAAGGCAAAACAGGAAGCAGTTAGGTGACCTCTGCATTCAAATGAGAATATTCTGGCATCCCTGGATTTCACGTTAAGAAATCAGGCCTTTACCCCAGACTGCAAAGAAACTTGAGTAAAATGCAATCTGCACGGCTTCCCTGGTGGCGCAGTGGTTGCGAGTCCGCCTGCCGATGCAGGGGACACGGGTTCGTGCCCCGGTCCGGGAAGATCCCACATGCCGCGGAGCGGCAGGTCCCGTGAGCCATGGCCGCTGAGCCTGCGCGTCCGGAGCCTGTGCTCTGCAACGGGAGAGGCCACAGCGGTGAGAGGCCCGCGTACTCCGCAACGGGAGCGGCCACAACAGTGAGAGGCCCATGCACCGCAAAAAAAAAAAAAAAAAAAAAAAAAAAAAATTAAATAAAAAACATTTAAAAAATAAAATTTAAAGCATTATATTTAATGAAATGAAACTGGAGGAATTTTTGAACTTGTGATTACGTTTCTTTATCGTAAAAACAATAATATTTAAAATAATGCCTCCAAGGTAAGGAAAAGAGTTAAGAAGCATTAGGAGGTTGGAGCCGTCACAGTATTACCACTGTGCACCCATTAGAATGGCTGAAATTAAAAATACTGAAAATACAAAGTTTACATGGGGATGTGGAACAGCTGGAATCTTTGTACACTCTTAGTGGGAGTGTAAAATTATTCAGACCCTATGAGAAAGTGTTTCTTATAAAATTAAACGTACTCCTATCTTAGGATCCAGTAATTCCACTGTTATTTACCTCCCCAAAATGAAAACCCATATCCACAAAAAGATCTGTGTAAGCATGTTCATTTCAGATTCATTCATAAGCACTTAGAAACAATGTACATAAATAAACTGTGGTACATTCATACAGTGGAATAGCATCCATCATAAAATAGGAAGGGACTGTTAAGACATGCAACAACACGGATGACTCTCATAGACATTGTTGAGCAAAGAAGACAAACACAAAAGAGTATATATTCCATAAATCCATTTATATTATGTTCTAGAACGTGCAGAACTTTTCTCTGGTAATAGAAGTCAGAAGAGGGGTTGCCTATGAGGTGAATGGAGTATAGATTGGAAAGGAACTTTCTAGGATGATGTCAGTGTTCTATATCTTAATTGGGATATTGGTTAAATGAGTGTATATATATGTCAAAACCCATCAAACGTACACTTGAGATCTGTGTACTTTATTATATATAATTAAATCTCAACTTAAACGTTTTAAAAACAAACTAAATTTAAACATCTTAGATATTCTATGGATTGTCTCCCTGTTAGGAAATGAGAGGAATTAACAAACTTGTGCTTCCTCCCACCTCCCCTTATGTTGCTTATATTAGTTTTTGTTTTTTCAGGCTTCACAACATTCATACGCTGATTTGCAATCATAATGCCCTAGTTGTTTAGTTTTAGTTCTATATTTAAATAGAACTATGGGTCCTTTGGCCACAGTTTTTCCATTTCTGAGTTCTTTATTTGGATTCATCTCTTGTTTATCCAGATTTCATGGTCAAGCAGTTTTTTTTGGTTTGTTTATTCTAAAAGAAGACTCATGGATATCCTATTTCCTGAGTTTTCAAATGTTTGCAAATGTCTGCCTTTTGTTTTTACACTTGAACTGTAGGTTAGCTGGATTTAATATTCTTCAGTCATACGTTTTGTCATTTAAAGACATGGCCCCCTGTCTTCTGACACTGAATATTATTTTGACAATGTCTGTAGTCAGCCTAGTTTTGTTGTCTTTCTCCCTCTAGTAGATGGCTTGCTTTTTCATACTTGATGTCTGAAAAATTTTTAATTCTTATGTTCAATAACTTAAGCTATTGCTTGATTTTTTCTTTTATTTTTTTAACTGTGTATAAATTTTCCCTGGCATAAAAATGTCCTTTAGGGGCTTCCCTGGTGGCATAGTGGTTAAGAATCCACCTGCCAATGCAGGGGACACGGGTTCGAGCCCTGGTCCAGGAAGATCCCATATGCCACGGAGCAACTAAGCCCGTGCGCCACAACTACTGAGCCTGCGCCCTAGAGCCCGTGAACCACAACTACTGAGCCCGCGTTCCACAAGTACTGAAGCCCGTGCACCTAGAGCCTGTGCTCTGCGACAAGAGAAGCCACCGCAATGAGAAGACTGCAATGAAGAGTAGCCCCCGCTTACCGCAACTAGAGAAAGCCCACGTGCAGCAATGAAGACCCGATGCAACCAAAAATAAATAAATAAATTTATTTTAAAAAAGTGTCCTTTTGATCTGCAGTTTCAGTTCTTTATTTTAGAGAGCTTTGGGGGAGTGTGTTGTAAAGTCTCCACTTTTTGAATATGAACCCTTCTTTTCTCTTTCCTGTGTGTGTATATGTGTGTGTTGCTTCAAGAACAACAATCATCCTTACATTTGCTTATCTTGATTCTCCATGTGTCACCTTCTCTCTAGTTCCCTTAATTCCTTTGTCTTTTCTTGCCACATTCACTGTGATTATCTCTAACCTTTACTCTGGGCCATTAATTAGGTTTTCTTCTCTTCTGACCCTTGCTATTTCTAATTTGTTTATTAAATACCTAATACTGTTGTTTTGTATGCATCTCCTTATTTCTATAATCTTCCTTTCATTTTGAACTTTTGTTCTGTCATCATATAGTCTTTGAGTCCTTGTTTTATAGAATTCATAGTCTTACGAAGTTATAAACAGAATGTGAAACACTCACTGAGAGTCTTCTCTTTCTAGGGTTATGTTCCTTACAGTCTTTTTAAAAATATATATAAATTTACTTATTTTTGGCTGTGTTGGGTCTTTGTTGCTGCATGTGGGCTTTCTCTAGTTGCTGCGAGCGGGGGCTACTCTTTGTTGCGGTGCGTGGGCTTCTCATTGCGGTGGCTTCTCTCGTTGCAGAGCGTGGGCTCTAGGAGTGTGGGCTTCAGTAGTTGTGGCACACGGGCTCGGTAGTTGTGGCTAGCGGGCTAGGAGCACAAGTTCAGTAGTGTGGCACACAGGCTTAGTTGCTCCGTGGCATGTGGGATCTTCCTGGACCAGGGCTCGAACCCGTGTCCCCTGAATTGGCAGGCGGATTCTTAACCACTCTGCCACCAGGGATGTCCCCCTTACAGTCTTAGTTCCACATCTGTCATTCACATGCTGGATCCTTTTCTTACATTTTTTTGTTTTAGCAGAGTTTTATAATTGTTCTTATTTCTTCTCACTCATGCATGATAGAGGCCACTCTCCACATCATCTATTTGTTCTAATCAAGTAGAAGTGAATTCACTTGATCCTGTTTCTACTTTATCTGGGACTAAATTGTCTTCTAAATTCCTATATACAATTTGAGGGCTGGCTGTCAGCTTCACTGCAGTACTCATAATCCAAGGGCACAAGAGTGGTAAGATCTCAACGGAGCTGAGTACAGTCTTTGCTGGAGGACCTGGATCTAGGGTGACTAATCATCCCAGTATGTCCAGGACTTTCCCAAATTTCACACCGGAAGTCCTGCATCCCAGAAAACCCTCTCAGTGTCAGGCACACCAGGATGTTTAGTCACCCTATCTGGATTGACTTTATTTTCTACTAATTTTAAAATATTCTAGACCCCTTCCACTCCATCTAGCTGCAGCTGGTTCAGCTTGACCCCAATTCTCCATGGTATCCTGGAATGTGGCAAGCCTGAGGCACTTGAGGAAGTACAGGACTCTTCTAGTCTCATGGATTTTTTTTTTTTCTTTAGGACTTCTAATTCCAAGTCAGCTTCTCTCCAGTTGCAATCATTTAAGTGAGAATGTTGAGAGTTTCATCAGCTCATCCTTTTCCTCATGACCACTTCTGAGGCAGAGTATATGAATAGGACTCAGAGCTGTGCTGGATGGAGCTCAGAGTCTTCTTGCTCCTTCCCTCCAGTTGCACTTTTCAAAAGATGGTACATAGTTAGTTTCCTTTCTTTGTTTAGTTACTTTAAAAGGATATTTTTAAATTTCCATTTAGCCATTTGAGGAAATAGATTCAGTAATCCTGTTTGATTCCTCTGCTGTTACCCAGTCCATTATAAAACTTTGATAAAGTTGGTCAAATGATTCATCCTTGTATATTCTCTCTTTCATCTTCTTCTGTTCTCCCCCCTCGCAAAACACACATCTCTCTCATTTTCTCTTTCTCATACATGTATGCAAGTGAAAATATTAGGACCCTTAAATAAAAATAGGTTTGAGAGTGGGCTTGTAACCAAAACCCAATCAAAAGCATAATAGATTAGCCCATGAATTGAAAATGAGCTCCTTTATTGCAGGATTTGTCAATTGAGATGCTGTCATTGAAGACTTCTATTTCTAGGGATTTTTCCAGACTGAGCACTATATTTAGCACTGAAACATTAATGCCAATGTGAGTTTTATGTTGAGCTTACTTATTCTCTTAAGTTTTTTTTTTTTTTTAAGTATAAAGAAGATTGTGATCCCCCAATAGTGAAGTAATGGCTCAAATTTCCAAGGACTGTGCTACTCGGGGCAGTGAGTATGAACTTTGGAAACTAGTGCTGGCTCTCTGTCCATGTCCTTTGCACAACTGCTTGAAGAATTTTGTGTCCTCTAAAGTTGATCAAGCAGTCATAAGTGGTGAAGTCGAAAGAGAAGCCCAGTCTTAAATGTTAGGGTCAGGAAAACAATTCTATAGTGATAACAGCCTGAAAGAGGGGAAGGTTTGAAGTATTGAATGAAGGTGAGAAAGCATTGCAAGTAAATTTCAGGAAGAAGTTGAAGGCACACTTTGAAAAGTATTGCTGAATTTGTCAGTAGGACATAGCATGTGCCATCAGAATAAAAGACATTTACCTCTACCCTCCTGAAGAGGGTTTTGTGTTTGGCTTTCTTTTGTTTTAAGGGAAGGGGCTGGGAGGATTGAAACTTCACTTATAAATTTGAAGTTTTATGCTTTTTCATCTTTCTCTTCAAGTTTCAAACTATAGCTAACAAGGGAAATAATCGTTTTTATATTTGCTTTTGTTAGCCTGTTTTTTCTAGTCGAGAAAGGTAAGGGAGTTTGGCCTATTTTAAAATTCTGTTTGTATATTGTATTTCTTTTGGAATTATTTACTTTATATTGAGCTTTTCAGAAATACGTACAATTATTTTAATTAAAATAAAAAATTAAAATGTACCTATATGTCTCATTGGATTGTTTGTTCTGTTTATTACAGCTAAAAAAAAAAAGAGATACATTTAGAATGTAATCAGAGGTGATTCCAGTGAGTTTTATTTTGTTTACATTTGTTAGCTAAATAAATAAAGGCCCTTGCCCTTCCCTTTGGGGATATTGTAATAAAGATTTTTTTTTCCTCAGAGGTTAGAATGTATTCTTCTTATGGAAAGTAAAATATATTAGAGAAAATTATTCAGTTAATACTTAAATGTTAATTTGAAGCTACGAATAAAAGGCAATATAATAGGCCCTCTACATCCTCTATATCTGTGGATTCCGCATCTGTGGATTCAACCCACCGTGGATACAGAGGGCCAGCTATACGACTCCATTTTATAGAAGGAACTTGAGCATCCTCAGATTTTGGTATCTGCAGGAGGTCCTGGAACCAATCCCCAGCAGATACTGAGGGACGACGGGACATTTGTTTTCACTCCTTCCTTACCCATCCTCCCTTTTTACGTGAGTGAGGGACATTGGTGTAAAATGAGAGAAGAGTAACTAAGGTCGGGTCACAGCGGAATGGAATAAAATCTAGGGTTACAGTGGAATGAAATAAAACCTAGTCTACCTTTCAGCCACTTCCTTACTTGCTGTTTTATATGGTGTTCATATAACACAGAGGAATCTGACTGTAACACACTATCATGTAGGGAGGAATTCAGATTAAGACAGACCTTTCCTGAATGCTTTGGTGCCTTGCAAGGAATACCAAAACACCAAAAGGCCCTTATTAAGAACAAAGCAAGCAGCCCTAGATGTGGAAGCCAAGGACAGCATTTATGTGACATGTCACTCTAATAAGACATTAAAGATTTAGTTTTATTTAATCAGCTCATTTGTATAAATAACTTCTTAATTGTATTTGGTGTTTATAGTCATTCACTTAGGATTTCCAATTTTAGATAAGCAGCACCTTAAACCTAATTAGTTATCAGATATTTTAGTTGAAGGTGGTATAATACGTCTTTTAGTTTCACTGTTAGATATTTTTGTACATCCTCTTCCTAAATATTTAATAATTTTAATGCAGCTGAGGTTTGGTCAGAATAACAAAATACTGACTTTCCCTCCAAGATGATGTACACATTGTCACCCATCACACTTTCTTGCTGTCAAAAATTTTTAAGCTTGCTATGACCTACTTAAGGGTCTTATAACAAGATTAAAAATTCTGGTGAGTTGCATGCGGCAGACTGCAGTGGATTCAGCAATTGCACTTTGTGTTTTCCAGTCTTGTTCCTATGGAGATAATGGCCAGGCTTGTCATGCAAACCCACTGCCTTCTTTTTTTGGAAGACATGCTTTGTGTTGTGACTCTCAGGAAGCAGTATCATTTGATTTGGTTGATTTGAGTTTCTAAGGTACCCTGCATGTATCTTTTGGTATTTTGACTGGAAACATTTTAATGATATGTTCACCTCACTTTAATTCTGGTTTGTCAGCACTTTTACTTATAAGGCTGTATTTATCAAGGGTTAATCTAATACTTCCAAAAATGTTCTTGGAGTAAAGCAAGAAATCACTCTGTAGCAATGAGATTAATTTGAAGAGGCTTGAAATGATGAACTACACATAACGAATTCTCTTTGAAAAGAAGCCAGTCCATGAGTTACAGCTCAAGAGAGGAAAAGGAGGAGGGTGAGGAGTGAGGGAAGAGGCTGCAACTTGATTAAAGGTTAGAAAGCAGAGCATACTCTGAAAGTTTGTAAAAACCAGGGCTGGTTTTCTTTTTGAGAGGTTTGTAAGAAGATTTAATTTTTTTTAAATTTTATTTCATTTATTTTTTTATACAGCAGGTCCTTATTTGTTATCAATTTTATACACATCAGTGTATACATGTCAATCCCAATCGCCCAATTCATCACACCATCACCCCCACCCCCCCGCCGCTTTCCCCCCTTGGTGTCCATATGTTTGTTCTCTACATCTGTGTCTCAATTTCTGCCCTGCAAACTGGTTCATCTGTACCATCTTTCTAGGTTGCACATATATGCGCTAACATACGATATTTGTTTTTCTCTTTCTGACTCACTTCACTCTGCATGACAGTCTCTAGATCCATCCACGTCTCTACAAATGACCCAAATTCATTCCTTTTTATGGCTGAGTAATATTCCATTGTATATAGGTACCACATCTTCTTTATCCATTAGCCTGTCGATGGGCATTTAGGTTGTGTCCATGACCTGGCTATTGTAAATAGTGCTGCAATGAACATTAGGGTGCATGTGTCTTTTTGAATTATGGTTTTCTCTGGGTATATGCCCAGTAGTGGGGTTGCTGGACCATATGGTAATTCAATTTTTAGTTTTTTAAGGAACCTCTGTACTGTTCTCCATAGTGGAGAACATAGTATCAATTTACATTCCCACCAACAGTACAAGAGGGTTCCGTTTTCTCCACACCCTCTCCAGCATTTGTTGTTTGTAGATTTTCTGATGATGTCCATTCTAACTGGTGTGGGGTGATACCTCATTGTAGTTTCGATTTGCATTCCTCTAATAATTAGTGATGTTGAGCAGCTTTTCATATGCTTCTTGGCCTTCTGTATGTCTTCTTTGGAGAAATGTCCATTTAGGTCTTCTGCCCATGTTTGGATTGGGTTGTTTCTGTTTTTATTATTGAGCTGCATGGGCTGTTTATATATTTTGGAGATTAATCCTTTGTCCCTTGATTCGTTTGCAAATATTTTCTCCCATTCTGAGGGTTGTCTTTTCGTCTTGTTTATGGTTTCCTTTGTTGTGCAAAAGCTTTGAAGTTTCATTAGGTCCCATTTGTTTATTTTTGTTTTTATTTCCATTACTCTAGGAGGTGGATCAAAAAAAATCTTGCTGTGACTTATGTCAAAGACTGTTCTCCCTATGTTTTCCTCTAAGAGTTTTATAGTATCTGGTTTTACACTTAAGTCTCTAATCCATTTTGAGTTTATTTTTGTGTATGGTGTTAGGGAGTGTTCTAATTTCATTCTTTTACATGTAGCTGTCCAGTTTTCCCAGTACCACTTATTGAAGGGACTGTCTTTTCTCCATTGTATATCCTTGCCTCCTTTGTCATAGATTAGTTGACCATAGGTGCGTGGGTTTATCTCTGGGCTTTCTATCTTGTTCCATTGATCTATGTTTCTGTTTTTGTGCCAGTACCATATTGTCTTGATTACTGTAGCTTTGTAGTATAGTCTGCAGTCAGGGAGTCTGAGTCCTCCAGCTCCGTTTTTTTCCCTTAAGACTGCTTTGGCTATTTGCGGTCTTTTGTGTATCCAAAACAATTTTAAGATTTTTTGTTCTAGTTCTGTAAAAAATGCCATTGGTAATTTGATAGGGATTGCA
>NC_041218.1:38202680-38203919 GCF_002837175.3 Physeter macrocephalus
TCATTGATTAGCTCTAGTAGTTTTCTGGTGGCATCTTTAGGATTCTCCATGTATAGTATCATGTCATCTGCAAACAGTGACAGTTTTACTTCTTCTTTTCCAATTTGTATTCCTTTTATTTCTTTTTCTTCTTTGATTGCCGTGGCTAGGACTTACAAAACTCTGTTGACTAATAGTGGTGAGAGTGGACATCTTTGTCTTGTTCCTGACCTTAGAGGAAATGCTTTCAGTTTTTCACCATTGAGAATGATGTTTGCTGTGGGTTTGTCATATATGGCCTTGTATTATGTTGAGGTAGTTTCCCTCTATGCCCACTTTCTGCAGTTTTTATCATAAATGGGTGTTGAATTTTGTCAAAAGCTTTTTCTGCATCTATTGAGATGATCATATGGTTTTTATTCTTCAGTTTGTTAATATGCTTTATCACATTGATTGATTTACATATATTGAAGAATCCTTGCATCCCTGGGATAAATCCCACTTGATCATTGTGTATGATCCTTTTAATGTGTTGTTGGATTCTGTTTGCTAGTATTTTTTTTTTTTTTTTGTAAATGGTGACCACAACAAAAGCAACAGTGATTGCAATTACCAAACATGAAAGACACTCATACTATGTCATAGTTGTTTGCTAGTATTTTGTTGAGGATTTTTGCATCTATATTCATCAGTGACATTGGTCTGTAATTTTCTCTTTTTGTAGTATATTTGTCTGGTTTTGGTATCAGGGTGATGGTGGCCTCATAGAATGAGTTTGGGAGTGTTCCTTCCTCTGCAATTTTTTGGAAGAGTTTGAGAAGGATGGGTATTAACTCTTTTTAAAATGTTTGATAGAATTCACCTGTGAAGCCATCTGGTCCTGGACTTTTGTTTGTTGGAAGATTTTTAATCACAGTTTCAATTTCATTACTTGTGATTGGTATGTTCATATTTTCTATTTTTTCTGGTTCAGTCTTGGAAGGTTATACCTTCCTAAGAATTTGTCCATTTCTTCGAGGTTGTCCATTTTATTGGCCTAGAGTTACTTGTAGTAGTCTCTTAGGATGCTTTGTATTTCTGCGGTTTCTGTTGTAACCTCTCCTTTTTCATTTCTAATTTTATTGATTTGAGTCCTCTCCCTATTTTTCTTGATCAGTCTGGCTAATGGCTTATCAATTTTATTTATCTTCTCAAAGAAACAGCTTTTAGTTTTATTGATCCTTGCTATTGTTTTCTTTGTTTCTATTTCATTTATTTCTG
>NC_041218.1:38204973-38205779 GCF_002837175.3 Physeter macrocephalus
ATTACCATTTTCTTAATTGTTATGGGTTTGTTTTTGTAGGTCGTTTTCTTCTCTTGTGTTTCCCACTTAGAGAAGTTCCTTTAACATTTGTTATAGAGCTGGTTTGGTGGTGCTGAATTCTCTTAGCTTTTGCTTGTCTGTAAAGCTTTTGATTTCTCCATCGAATCTGAATGAGATCCTTGCCGGGTAGAGTAATGTTGGTTGTAGGTTCTTCCCTTTCATCACTTTAAGTATATCATGCCACTCCCTTCTGGCTTGTAGAGTTTCTGCTGAGAAATCAGCTGGTAGCCTTATGGAAGTTCCCTTTAAGGTTATTTGTCATTTTTCCCTTGCTGCTTTCAATAATTTTTCTTTGTCTTTAATTTTTGCCAGTTTGATTACTATGTGTCTTGGTGTGTTTCTCCTTGGGTTTATCCTGTATGGGACTTGCTGCATTTCCTGGACTTGGGTGGCTATTTCCTCCCATGTTAGGGAAGTTTTCAACTATAATCTTTTCAAGTATTTTCTTGGGTCCTTTCTCTCTCTCTTCTCCTTCTGGGACCCCTATAATGTGAATGTTGTTGCGTTTAATGTTGTCTCAGAGGTCTCTTAGGCTGTCTTCATTTCTTTTCATTCTTTTTTCTTTATTCTGTTCTGTAGCAGTGAATTCCACCGGTCTGTCTTCCCGGTCACTTATCTTTGCTTCTGCCTCAGTTATCCTGCTATTGATTCCTTCTAGTGTAGTTTTCATTTCAGTTATTGTATTGTTCATGTCTGTTTGTTCTTTAATTCTTCTAGGTCTTTGTTAAACATTTCTTGCATCTTCT
>NC_041218.1:38205798-38217759 GCF_002837175.3 Physeter macrocephalus
GAGGTCCTGGATCATCTTCACTATCATTATTCTGAATTCTTTTTCTGGAAGGTTGCCTATCTTCAGTTCATTTAGTTGTTTTTCTGGGGTTTAACTTGTTCCTTCATCTGGTACATAGCCCTCTGCCTTTTCATCTTGTCTATCATTCTGTGAATGTGGTTTTTGTTGCACAGCCTGCAGGATTGTAGTTCTTTTTGCTTCTGCTGTCTGCCCTCTGGTGGATGAGGCTATCTCAGAGGCTTGTGCAAGTTTCCTGATGGGAGGGAGTGGTGGTGGGTAGAGCTGACTTTTGCTCTGGTGGGCAGAGCTCAATAAAACTTTAATCTGCTAGACTGCTAATGGGTGGAGCTGGGTTCCCTCCCTGTTGGTTGTTTGGCCTGAGGCAACCCAACACTGGAGCCTACCTGGGCTCTTTGCTGGGGCTAATGGCGGACTCTGGGAGGGTTCACGCCAAAGAGTACTTCCTAGAACTTCTGCTGCCAGTGTCCTTGTCCCCACAGTGAGCCACAGCCATCACCCACCTTGGCAGGAGACCCTCCAACACTAGCAGGTAGGTCTGGTTCAGTTCAGTCTCCCCCAGGGTCACTGCTACTTCCCCAGCAGGGTCCCGATGTGCACACTACTTTGTGTGTGCCCTCCAAGAGTGGAGTCTCTGTTCCCCCTACTCCTGTCAAAGTCCTGCAATCAATTCCCACTAGCCTTCAAAGTCTGATTCTCTAGGAATTTCTCCTCCTGTTGCCGGACCCCCAGTTTGGGAACCTAACGTGGGGCTCAGAACCTTCACTCCAGTGGGTGGACTTCTGTGGTATAAGTGTTCTCCAGTCTGTGAGTCACCCACCCAGCAGTTATGGGATTTGATTTTACTTTGATTGCGCCCTCCTACCGTCTCATTGTGGCTTCTTCTTTTTCTTTGGATGTGGGGTATCTTTTTTGGTGAGTTCTAGTGTCTTTCTGTTGATGACTGTCCAGCAGCTAGTTGTGATTCTGGTGTTCTAGAAGATTTAATCTTTAACAAAATAAAGCTCATATGAAGGACAAATTAGAGGGAAGGAAGGAAGGGAGGAAAGAAGTAAGGAAGGAAGGAGAGTACTGTGAAGAATAAGAGAGTGGAAGTAAGGTTCTCTAAAGATAAAACCCTCTGGCATCTAACCTTAATAGGTGGGAGAGTGATACTCTAGCTCCACTGAAGATCAGCAGAGAAGAAAGGGAATCCATTGACTGCATGGAAGATATCTTAGTTGGGTTAGCATTGAATTGAGGTGAAAGCCAACCTTACTTGCTGGGGATCTTACTTGCTGAATGTTTGTGTTCCCTCCAAATTCATATGTTGAAATCTAACCCCATTGTGATGTTATTTGGTGGTAGGGGCCTTTGGGAGGTAATTAGGTCATGAGGGTGGAGCCATTATGAATGAGATTAGTGTGCTTATATGAAGGGGCCACAGAGCTAACTCACTCTCTTTTCACCGTGTAAGGATTCAATGAGATGTTGGCCATCGGCAAACCAGGAAGATGATGCTGGCACTCTGATCTCAGACTTCCAGCATCCAGAGCTGTGAGAAGTAAATTTCTGTTGTTTATAAGCCACCCAGTCCTTTGGTATAGCAGCCCAAACTGACTAAGACAGGATCTGAACCAGCTCCTCTTTCAGCATCCATGGATCCAGTATCATTGCTACATGCTTTTTTATGGTTGCTGGTATGCCTGATTTTGTTGCCTAGTTGTTATTAGGTAATGACCATGTTTATATAATGCCTCTGCTACTTACGTAATATACCTGCTATTTTCCCCTCTGCTCTATTCTGGTTTGGTGGCACTAAATGAAGGGCATTGACATGCATGTGTTCGGCATGATGAACTCTAAGTCATAAGAGAATACAAGTCGTAAGAGGATACAATGTCTTCTGCCTCATAAAGCTCCATCCCTTGTCTTCCACTGCATCCCTTTCTGTGTATTTGCCATGGTATATGGCCAGTACTCTTAGTTACAAGTGTCAATACCCCCCAAATTCACACGAGCTTAAAAAATGTTCATTAAAACTGTGAAATTTGAGGTGCTGACTCTCGTTACAGCAACTACTGGATCCAGGAGTTCAGTGTACCATCAGAGCTCTCTTCATCCCTCTAGGAAGACTTCTTTTTCTAGTAAGCTCTGTCTTTGTGGCTGTAGCCTTTCACGTCTCTTAGACGTGAAAGTCCCAAAAGAATGAAAGTCCCTGCAAGTCCCAAAAGAATGAAAGATCTTCTTTCTCATCAGCTCTGGCTAAAGGGGAAGGATCTGTTAGACCTTATTCATTGCTGGGCTGGAGGGGGTGTCAAATGTGTGGGGCATTCCCCCTTAAACTACATGGACCGTGTAGAGTGATTAGAAAAGGTGAGAGGCACACTGTACAAGTGTGTTCACTCCAACCATCTTGGTAGCGTTTCATGATTTTTGTAGTTTCATTGTGGTTTAGAAACACTTGGGAAACGTGAATCCGTTATTTAGCTGCATTAGTTGAGGCAGTATTAACATAGCCAAAGGTTCTCTGTGCTTGGCTTTGGACAGTGACTGTGTTTGTACAGTGGGATGTGTGTGCCACAGATGTGAGCATTCACTGTTCAGACCCAGCCTGACCTCCCAGGCCGGCCCTCTTCTCCGTCTTGATGTGTGTTCTCCTTAGGAAACAGATACCTGTAGAACTTGCTGTTCCACTCCCACATGCTAGTTTAGGCTTAAAAGTGCATCTTTATTGCTTTCTGCAAAACCAAGGTCCTGGTTCTTTGGGTTGGTCAGTATGACTCTGAAGCCAGCATTTAAATAAGAGACACGATACACCAGTATCACAGTTCTTGACATCAGTAGTTTTTCCTGCAGATGTAGTGGTTTGTGCACTTAACTGCTTTGCTTATATTAAGAAAGTGAATTCCTGAAGTCGTTTTGAACCAGAAAGTTACATTTTCAGTGATTTAGACATCTGGATCTTTTTTGAAATATTACAGCTATTTAATCGTCATGAATGTTTAGAGAAACAATTATTCGTGATCCTGTTTAGGTTCAGCCATATTACAAATAATTTCTTTCTGTAATGCATCAGTAGTTTACCCTTGTACTTCCAAGGATTAAGGGGGATCAGAGTCGTTCGTAATAGTATCTCCTGTCGACACAAGGAAACAAACCACCCAGTGAGTACAGTTATCTTCTTTATTAACACTGCTGTCTGTTGGAACTAATGAATTTCCATGTAAGTTCAAGAGCAACTGTTGGCTGACATTTTAGATTATCCAAACTCAAGTGACAAGTTCTGTCCTTCACATTAGCATGGAGGTTCAGGGGTTAATGAGAGTTCTCATCCAATGTCAGTTTGACTTTGCAGAAGATGTTGCCAACACCAGCCGTTGGTCCTGTGCAGAAAATGGATGGTGACATTTTATGAATTATATTTCCCCATTTATTTTCATCCCTTGAGGCTGCTTAGGATTTTCATTTTGACAAAGCAGATTTATATCCAGGACGTACCTATGAAAGAAGGGGTTCTATGCTGCATAGTTTGAGAGGTCCAAAAGGCTCTTCCTCCTCCTGTGGGTGCCCAGGGTGTCAGATGTGCTGGAGTGGGAGCGTGGGTGTGTGTTCTTCACCCAGAAGGCTATCGTTGAGGTGACTGTGCTCCCTGAGAGTGGCTGGTTAGCCTTTCTGTACTTGCACATTCACAACGATTAAGTTATCAGATTTGCTTTGGATCCTGTGGGTCCAGTGATGGAACACAGAACCAAGGAATGAGAAGGCATATTTCTGAGCTGGGGGCCACCAGCTCAGTGATAGATCCTTCGAGGGCAGCTAGAAGGAGCTGGGTGCTGAGAGGAAGGAGGAAAAACTCAGAATGTACCTTGCTTGCATCATAATATTGCAGGACCAGCCTGGCTGGGTATCTGACTTACGTTTGGGGTAGTCAGTTGGAAAATGCTAACTCTAGCATTATTATTTTTAAATGATTAGAGTTGTGGTATGATTCAGTGTGAAATGTGTCTTGTCCATGCTGAGCGAGAAATGGACGAAGGCAGCCCAGGGAGGCAATTAGACTCAGAGTACCGCTGTGACTTGCTGTGTAGAGGATGATTGGAGATGTTCATTCTTCTGGAAGTTTTCATTTCACTTGATCCAGGTTCTTTCAGAAAGCTCTCCTTCTGGGTTAAATATTTTCCCGCTTGATTTCAGCCATGTGATGATTAAGAGAAGAGGTTAACTACATCTTTTTAAGGCATTACCAGGCAATTGCAATGTGGCCAATTACTTATGCTGAGCTAATGCTAGGGAGATGAGATAGTCCATGTTAGGAACAGTGGGGTAGCAGTTTTCAAACATATACTGATTGGTCCTTTTGGTGCACGCTCTGGCCTCCACTCTGCCAACAAAAATGCTTTTGCTCTTGGAAAAGTAGTATGTTTTCATAGCATTCTAGGAAGATTGGGATCCATTTCTTACCTTTGCTGTCACCTGTTAGGTTGTCAGCCTAAGGGAATAAAGAGAGAGCTGTATGTGTGTACCGATGGGCAGGGAAGGCTGCCTGGGTGGAGGTGACACCCTCTTAGCTGAATTTAAAATGATTTAGAATAAACCAAGCAGTGAATGGGCTGAAGGCTCTTCCCCGCAGAAGGACCCACATGAGCCAGTAGGAGTTAAGAAACAGCATCATGTGTGATCAGAACTATCAATACAAGGAACTGATGTTGCTGATGGAAAATAAAGGATGGTGAGAGAGGGGGTCCCCAGGTAAGGCAGGCAGCGGGGCCAGGCCACAGGGGATAAGAACGTTATGTTAGCAGTTGTGGAGGGCCATTGAAGGGTTGTGTGTGGCAGAGACCTGATCAGCTCAGCTTGGGGTAGATTATGCTGGCACCTTAATGGAGACAGCATCAGAGGTACCGAGGCAGGAGACAGCCTGAGGGTCGCCGAAAAAGGAGTTTATCATCCTGGTAAAGTAGGTTATCCTCTCCATGGCTGGTCTGATAACTAAGCACTTTGAACTGTGACAGAAAGGTCAAGAAATAGCCAAAACAGCTCAAATGAACAATGTGTCGCTACCATCCACAATTTAGATCAGAAGCTGGGTCTGTTTTTAATCCTTGTCTTCATCCAGGGTGTCTCTGAGCTGGTGGTGGTTTCACACGCATAGTATAGAGTTGAACTGGGAGTTCCGTGAGAGCTTAGGAAACTCAGTGAGGGTCAGGTAGAAGCAGCAGCTTTTTTTAATCCATCACTGGATCTCTAGCCCCTAGCATGGTGCTGCCATATCAGTGGTACTGAGTGAACGTGGAAGATTTGGCTTGTGTCAGCATTTGGAAGACATCTGTACTATCATCAGTGTCACTGAAGACTTCAGGTTGGTCTTCAACATTTCTGGTGATTAGTGCTTTCTCAGTGACCAGCTGTGTGTGTTATGCAAGCCAAGTTTCTAAACTTGGAAATTTGGTTGTTTTGTAAATGTGTTTAGTAGCATGAAATACCAAGGAAGGAGTTGTTATCACTTTGCTAATTTTGTGAAAGATTTTGTATCACTTTGCTAATTTTACATGGCTAAGAACACGAGTCTTGATGGCGGCACTGTGCGCAAAAGCAAAATGTAGGAAAATAACCAATGTCAGTGGACAGTCAAGGAAGAGATTGTGTTATTTGGAGCAAAGGCATGGCATGATCTGTCTTCAGTTTTAGAAGAATCACTCTGGCTGCTATGAGGAGAAGTGACTGCTTGAAAGTCAAGGTTTTGGAAGCAGGGAGAGCTTTAGGAGGTGAATGCAATAATCCAGGTTAGAGACTGGGTCAGGTGGTTGGATCAGGTAGGTATTGGTGGAGAGGGTAAGAAGTGAGCAGACTTGAGATATGCTACAATTAGAGGACAGGATCTGTTGATGGGTTCGTTAAAGGATGTAAGGGAAGAGAGGCAAGGATGACTCTTAGGTTTGGGCTTGAGCAGCTGGAAGGATGCAGTCCATTTCCTGAGATGGATGGCTGAGAGTAGAACAGGTTTTGGACTGTGGAGTCAGGTAGTGTGGGAAAGACAGATTAAGAGTTCAGTTTAATGGAGAAATCAAGCAGAAAGTTGAATATACTAATCTGGGATTCAAGGGAGAGGTCCCAAGTAGGCAGATCAGTTTGGAAATCATTAGCATTTAGATGATATATAAAGCCGGGAGGCTGAGAAAGTGTCTCTTGAAACATTTGGATTCTATACTTAATAAGTTTTTAGGGCAAGTTGATTATTTTTATGAAGTCATTTTATTAGAAAATTGAAAGCGTTATATCCTTGATCATGTCTTTTAAAAGATGTGCACATAAGTATTTTTTCTTGAAGACAAACCAACATGTACATGACGAACATTTTTCTTGCCTATGAAAGGCATAAACAAAACAGTTGAGGAAGGAAAGCTATTGACCAGCATATGACTGACAAATCAAGGGAGAGAAATACTTTCATGTGCTGGTATCACTTGGTCTCCTGGCTAGCAGTTAACAACAATAAGTATCAAAGTTTTATTTTGTAATGACATGAAAAGAGCTAGAATGTGAATGAAAGAACAAGTCTGTCATTGAGGAATTAACAAAAGTAATTCTCAAAGACATATCATGAATTGACACGTTGAGGATTTTCTCTGTGGATTTTCAAGTTGCAGAAATAATGCTGCACAAGTTACATACTACCATCATTCAGGGGATGGAGTACAAAATGCCCGTCTCTCTTTCATTAGTATTCTAGTGAAATTCTAGTTAGATTCCAATGACAAAGTTTAGGGAGGAAAAAGCCTTCACCATTACTGATTTTAAAAATAGTAAGCACAGTAACCTAAAGTCTCTGTTCTCGGATTGAGAAGGCATAGTGTTAACTAAGAGGTTACTTTCTTACTGAGATTTCGACCCATGAGAAGCAGATGATGTGTCTTGATGAGTGAGAAGTGCAACTTTGCCCCATATCTTAGATGGTTTCCTAAGATGCTGGTTTTCTTAGATGCTCTTTACAATTTGAATGGGCGTAAACACCAAATCTTTAGCGGGGAAACAGAGGCCTTTGCAATGTGCCCTGCAGGAACCCGGCACCGTATCATAGTATATGTCACAGCTTCCGGGCTTCTACTTCTACATGCCTCCCTCGGCTTCTGGTAGCGACTCTGGAAGTTCTGTCAGGAAGGCTCCTTAGAAAACGCTTCTTTTTGATAGAAGTTGTACTTTATTTCTGGAGCAACTTGTGGACCTTTAACTTTGAGTGCTTATTGGTAGAAAATTATAGCCAGTAAATCACAGAGGTTGGAAATTTAGGAAATGAGCATTTTGTCAGGGAAACATTCCTTGACCTTAGTGACTTGCCATGTGATTGTAGTAGTGGTGGTAGGAGAGATAGCATGGTGACAGCTCACAGATACTGACTGTGCAGGTGTGTGGGTCACTGTGCTGAACGCCTTCCCTGTTCTCCATGGACACGTAACCCTGTGAGGCAGATAACTGTTATCACCTCACTTTTACAGTTTGAGGAAACTCAGGCACAACAAGATTAATAGCTTGCTTGAGGGCACTTGGTTAATACGTAACAGAAATGGGATTTGAGCTCACCTATGCAAAAGTCCGAATGATGCTCTTCCATGGTTGTGGTACCTGTTTTCCTCTCAAGCAGCAGTAATCACAGCTCGGACATACATTAACCAACTGAGGTTTGAACCCTCCTGGGTACCACTTTCAAGCTTTGTGACCTTAAGCAAATGACTTCACTTGTCTAAGCCCAGCTTTTCTTCTCTGTGAGATACAGATAAAAGTGCCTACTGCAGAGTTGCTGAGAGGAGTCATTATAATACATTTGTGGATGCTCCTGGCTCAGTACTGAGAGCAGTACCCAGTCTATGGTAGATCTCTTTTTTTGTTTTGTTTTGTGGTAGATTTTTTTTTTTTTTTTTCTTTTTTTGCGGTACCCGGGCCTCTCACTATTGTGGCCTCCCCCGTTGCCGAGCACAGGCTCCGGACGCGCAGGCTCAGCGGCCATGGCTCACGGGCCCAGCCGCTCCGCGGCATGTGGGATCCTCCCGGACCGGGTCACGAACCCGTGTCCCCTGCATTGGCAGGCGGACTCTCAACCACTGCGCCACCAGGGAAGCCCTGTAGTAGATCTTTAATAAACATTTACTGAGTGGACGATTCTAATGTGCTAAGCACATACCGTAGCATCCTCTGTGGGGAAACCCAGGTGGGGACAGAGGAGATTGCATGTGAAGAGGGAAAGGTTAAACTTTCCATTCGAAGTGTCTCTCACACCATCATGATACAGACTAGCGCTACGTAAAGCGCGTCCCTGCAATTAGCTAGTGGTCTTTCTCTACTTACAATTTTGACATTAATTAGCATAAATAATCAAATACATATTTGATAAAAATAGCATTTTGTATGCCCTGAACATGATGTTGGGCTTTTTGGAGATTGTTCCAGCTGCCTGCCCGGTAGTCTGTGGGTGGTGGGGACCAACTGGCTTATTTAAACTGGGAAATTAGGGAGAAGGTGCTGGGCAGGACACCTGTAAGAAAGAGCCGTGGTCCATTTGTGTAGAGCCATGTTTGACACATAGGAATGGTTTGGGGATCATCTAAGGATATACTAGACCAGGACTCTCTGTGCAGTAGGTAAACGAAAAGACATAGATTTTAAGGAAGCTGTTAAAAGATGCAGGAAAAGTAGCTTACTGAGCAGATTTGGGTGAATTTATGAAAATGATGATGAGACCCCTTGTGGATGATAAAAAATGCTTAAGTTAACACTCAGACTCATGGAGTTGGATTAGTCTAACTTGCCTGATGGAAGATGTTATACTTCCTCCTGAATTGCAAGTAACCTAGGAAGTTTTCATTCAGTTTATACTAGAGAACTACGTATGAAATTCATGTACTACTTCTTTCCTTTTCTAATAAGCTAGTCAAAGGATTGACAGGATTGATTTTTTACTTATTTTTCATTTGTACCTGCCCTTTTCTTCACCTAGGTAGAGGCCCTTTGAGGACTCGTCTTATGTATCTGTAACATCCCATGTCTCTGAGACTCACCTCGCCTTTATATCACATGGACAAGAACTAACAAGTAATTTTCCGAACTAACAGAATAGATTTGCTGAAGTCCACGCTCTAAAGCTCATGATACTCGTTCTAGCAGTTTACTGATTCTCTGTCATGTCTAAATCTAAAGGGATAATTTCTGGACCAAAATAATTTAAAGGAGAAAAATTACAATGGCTTTGGGTATTACCCCTTGCCCTCTGTGTACCCTCCATGTTTGTCTCCCAGCATGGGTGGGACGTGGTGATGGGCCCTTTCCCGTCCTCACTTGGCCTCCACTTTAGGTCTAGCAGGTGCTGTTGACCCTTCAAGAGTCACCTTGCAGACCTCATCCAGCCCAGGCTCTGGGCTGTTGACTCTGCAGACCTGGCAGAAATGTGATTTTTGTGTTCTCAGCTGCCTTCTACTGTCCCCTGGAGAGGGGAGGGAGGAAGGTTACCTTACTGAGACCCAATTCATTTCTACTGTACTTTGGCTACTGTTCTTATTGAGGTCCTTTGCAAAGTGCCACGGAACAGGAAGCTCAGACCACTTTGCTTTGGAATTTCCAAACTCCATTAGGGAATCTATTCAACCTTTCTCCCCATTCCTGGGTCTTGGCCCCAGTAGGATACCAGGCAGGCGCTATGCTTGTATACAACCCCCTGGGTCACATCTTTCTTTCCCCCATCCCCTTCTCTCCTTTTCTAGATTGGTAGAGATTTTCTCCTTCCAATGTTGGGAAACCATTCTGCATCTTTCATGCTCTGTGGTTTATACCAAAAGTCTGAGTTCTCCAGATTCTAATCTGGATATTTAAAGGACAGCCTTTGGAATTTAGAAGACGCTTCTCCCAGTAAAGCCAGGCTCTTGTTAATGAAAGCCTTGGCAAATGGAAGCTTTGACTTTCCCTACTATTGCCTGGGAAATGAGCCACGTCTGTTTGGGAAGTGGAAGGCTGAGCATCGTCTCCTTTGTTTTGTTGTCCCCATGAAGCAGTGCAGCTGCCTCAGTGGGAGGAGGGCTAAGGAGCACAGGAAATTACTGAGAATGAAAAACACAAATGCTATTGTGCTGGCCAAAAAGTTCGTTCGGTTTTCCTGTCACTTTGGCCAACCCAGTGATATGTAAACATATTGTCCAGCTTGAGAATCAGATGTGGATGGATAAACCCAAGAACCATCCTCCCAAATTTCCTGATGTTGAAATTTACTGATGACAGTATCCTGTTGCGTAGTGGGAGTGGAGAGTGGAGAGAGCAGAAATGCAAAGTGAAGGATGTTCTTTTTTGATTATATGAGTCGATTGCAGTTTTTTAAAACTACACTACTGTATAGACCCTAAAGTCTTTAGGACCTAATCTCTAGACATAATGTTCACCTAGAGCCAGGCCGTTGTGATGAGTGGCTACCACACCCTCTCATTATTTCTAGTTCCCTCTCTTGCCCAGCTTTTTGCTCATCCATTAAATTTCTTTAAAAAATTTTACATGTAGGCTATGAGTGGGTCTTTAGCATAAAAAACAAAATCAATTTCAGCCTATTTTCTTTGCCACATGATCTTATAAGGCCCTCGGGTTTGGGATACTGAAGTTTTGATCATTTAAGCCTAAGACTAGTTTTCAAGAAATGATTGACGTCTATTCATTTTCCAAAATCAAATGTAAGTCAGACATTTGTTTTTCTAAGGCCAGGAGGTGCAAGCTGCAGACTAAATGAAGGGCATCAGAGATTCAAACTGAGATTTTTGTTTTTTGTTTTTTGTTTTTTAACGAACAGAAGGACCTGCCACGGCTAAGGAATTGTATGAAGCTGAACTTTTTCACCTCGGGGCTTTGAGAGGCATGCACATTAAGTAGTTTGACATATGTTACTTCAAGCAGAACCCCACTAGTCTTTGGGAAGCTGACAGAATGATTTATTATTTTTACATATGTCTCAGGAACTAAAAAAGGTTCAGTCTTACGGCAAAGAAAGAAAAATATTAGCTTGATGGAGGGAAGAATAGGTACATCTTATCTATTGTGATGAGATTTTGGTTAATATGTCCTATTTGCTTAACTGTGTTTGTCAGAATTGGGGCAGGTGGTGGGGAGGAGATGATTGAGAAACAGTTAAGACATATATCTGTTGCACAGCTTCAAATACAGTGTAGGAAACTTTTTCCCTATAATGTTTGGTATTTTTAACTGTGTAGCTCTAATTGTAAATTGGCATTTCCTGGCATGAAATAACTTAGTCCTACAAATATCTCCTATATAAACAAACAAATAGAAAATTGACCTTGCTAGCTGTGAATGTTTTTAAGAAGAGCTCATAGAAAAGTGCAGGATTTTTAAAAACTGTGTTCTCTTTTAGCCAGATCTGCTACTCTGGATTCATTGAAAATGTTAAAAAAAAAAAAAAAAAAAGCACAAATATTTAGTACACAAAATGACCTTAAAACTCAACGATTGAAAACTCTTTGAAGAAGTATCTTAATCTTTTGCTAATATTTCACTCAAATGTCAAAGCTAGAGCTAGGAGAGATGGCAGGAACATTTGTTTACTTTTTTGTTTAAATTTTTGTATTTGAAGTTTACAAGAAGTTCATAAATTCAGGATTTTTAAGCATATTATTATAGGATCTGGATAGCCTATGATCAGTTTTTTGATCCATTTATTTATATTTAGAAATACCTAATTTTTCATTTATATAGATAAATATATAGCTTCTGAACTTCAAGAATTCACTACACTTACCTACATTTACTATTATTATTAATAGTGAAACTTTTAGTAAATTGTCAATACTTTATAAAGCATAACTAACACATGGTTGTTATCAGAGGTTTTAAAATAATACTTTTAATTATAGACATGAATAAAAGAAGAGATAGCCATATTTTCTTATATGTACTTTTTTTTTTTTTTTTTTTGCGGTA
>NC_041218.1:38217823-38233784 GCF_002837175.3 Physeter macrocephalus
CAGGCTCAGCGGCCATGGCTCACGGGCCCAGCCGCTCCGGCGGCATGTGGGATCTTCCTGGACCGGGGCACGAACCCGTGTCCCCTGCATCGGCAGGCGGACTCTCAACCACTGCGCCACCAGGGAAGCCCTGTACTTTTCGTGTAGATGTAACTTCTTCTAGTGATGCTTAGGAATTTGACATACTCATTTTTCTTTCTGTCAAATGGAATTATCTTTAAATTCCCACACACCTGTGGAAGAATCCATTCCATTTTCAATTTCATTGTTTACATTGAGGTTGTTTTTTGGGAATTTGAGTTATCTTCCAAAAAATAAAAATTTCTATGTTGTTTGAAATGTTTTTCTCTTTTTAATCTTATCATCTTCGGACACTTGTTATTTCAGTCTGTGTTGGCTGGAATATTAAAGGCACTCACTTTGTACATAACCCCCAAGGGCATTCACATTGTCACATTTAGTTCATGAACAGACTGAGTCACCTCCAGTAATGCTCAGAAAAAGAGAAACAAGTGCAAAATTATCCTTCAAACCAAAGAATTGCAATAGATGGATTCTTCCTAATTAACATATTGTGAAACAAATGACGGGGTTTGGCCCTAACACCAGGCCTGTTGTCTGTTTTTGAAGATATTTTGGAAAACTTACCAAATTTGCTTGGCAAGTTTCATTGTAGAGGGGGGAAAGGACAAATATTTACAAAGATTTTTAACCCTAGCCAAGCACAGTGATTTTTAATCTCTATGAAAAAAAAAAAAAGGAGTATAATTGGGGGTGGATAGTTTTTAAAAGTTTCTTTTCAGTAGTGCATCAATTTGCTAACAAAGAATGCAGATTTCAATTACTGTAGACAACATCTGGGAGCAATAGTTAGCTGAAATTTAGTGAGAAGAAAGGCATGGGAAGCAACTGCTTCGTTAGTTTATAAAATTGGAAGAGGCGAAGAACAGAGGGCATGATCCCCAGGGGAACTTGGTGCCCTCTAAAAACCCTGAAGAAGGATTTAAAAGTTCATTTATAATTGATAAGTGCTGAGTCAGTAATGTTCATTTTTATCCTGGTTCCCTGATTTGGCTATTACAGTTTCATGAGTTTTGCCTTAACTTGTCATTAAAATCTCAATGATAAACTAGCAGCATTCTTTTCTTAATATCTTTTAATTTTAAAAATAGTCATTGAGGAGAAGCAGAAAGGTTTCATGGAGAATTTATAAAGTGGAAATAACAGGCTTAGATGAATTTCCTGGATAATATAAGCCACATGAATGCCAGGTTTACAAATGCCACATATATAATGATGTGATCATTCCTATAAAGTCCTTCCAGTCCTAATACTTTGTAAATCTAAAGAATGGCTCGGCTGGGCTTCTTCCAGATTCCAGAGGACATGGATGTTCAGTCGCTCCCATCCCACTGGTCAGATAGCTGCTGGGTTTGCCCTGTGGATAGGGGTGGGAATGAAGTTGAGAGAGGTATTCTAATACAACTACGTTTCCTTGGGGAAAAGGAAATGATGAAAGAAGGCCAACATGTATTCATAATTACACTATCTGTATTGGGGGCACTGACTGGTGTGGATGGATCACCAGGTCGTGGCAAAGTTGAGGTTACGGTGGCCCTCTCTGGGCTTGGGGTTTTCTAGGAGACCAGGATGAGAAGCATGGTGTCGGGAAGGAGTTAGCTTATGCCTGCTGTCTCCCATTTGCCAGTACCTCTCCACCTCTGCCATAGTATATACCTCCCCTACTATAAGTGCCTCCATCCCCTAGTCTTCATTGCATGTGAAATGACTGTTTCAGCTGCTTCATCAATCAAGTATACTATTATGTGGTAGCTTGAGAATCCATTTGTTCTAAGTAACCAACTTTATAAAATTTCCAAAATGCAAATCACTTGTAAGTTAAAGACTTACTCTAGTTTGTAGTCAATGTCTTATTTTAAGTAAGATTTTTATAACCAGTTCTAATACAGTATGCAACAGAATTAATAACTTAAGAACTGTTGGGAACATCAGTAAAACCCAAGACTTTAGTTAAAAATCAGTATTATCGTACAAAATTATTATGGGGGTGTATTAGGGTTCTCCAGAGAGACAGAACCAACAGGATGGATATGGAGATATATATATACATACATATATATGTTCATATACATATAAATATATGTATATACATGAGTATGTATGTATGTGTATATACATACACACATGTATATGTATATGTATATATGTGTATGTATATTTATATGATTTACTATAAGGAATTGGCTCATATGATTATAGCAGCAGAGAAGTCCCACGATGGAGGTTGGAGACCCAGGAAAGCCAGTGATATAGTTGTGAGAACCAGAGGGCTGATGATTTAAGTCCTAGTCAGGGTAAGAGAAGATTGATGTCCCAGGTCAAACAGGCAGACATCAAATTCCTCCTCCCACCTTTTTGTTATATTCAGGCCCCTCAGCAGATTGGATGATGCTTACCCATATTGGGAAGGGCAGTGTGCTTTACTCAGTCCACTGATTCAAATGCTAATTTCTTCCAGAAACCCCCTCACAGGCACACCCAGAGATGTGTTTCATCTGGGAACTCTGTGTGTCTCAGTCAAGTTGACACATAAAATTAGCCATCACAGAAGGCTAGATTCCTTCCCTGAAATAAAAGAAATTGAAAATTTTGTCACAATTCCCTTATCAGTGACCCATAAGTACTGTAAAGACAGAAAGGCCTAATTCACATCTGTGGATGGTTATAGTTAATGACAGATCCATTCAGTCTTTCTTGAAAATGTTGGCTGAAACAGTTCAAAAGTTATCTTTCACCACACACACATATATCCATTCTTTGGTTAAGAAAGTAGTATTTAAGGAGACCATGTAGTGTACTGGAAATGAAGCAAAAATATTAATTCTGTTGATTTTCTGAAATGAATGAAATGTTGAGATTGAGGTTTTATTTGATATGATGTGTAGGTCATCTCAAGAATACCTATGGTGGTAGTGGTGTTCATTTTATGCTTTATGCTTAGTAAATCAAGGCTAAAGTCAGGATAATGTGCCATCTTCAAAAAGGACCCATTATAGGTTTTAACTGCAATTAAAATAAACCAGCTGTGTCTGGATAACCCTATGAAAAAATGTCAGAGTTAAATTTGCTAAGGTTGCAGGCAAGAGTCATTAATGGTTGCTATAAAGTATGATAAAAAAAAATGGTATATTTGCATAGTCTCAAAGTATGTCCCCACGAGATACTTGTTAATTACAAAAGAAGTAGTAATTCTACAGTGGAGAAATCATCTTAACCAAGCGATCAAGGTTAACATCACCAGCATTGTGACACGTTACCATCATATGTCTTCTGTTAAGGTACACTGAGCAGGTACACATCATCACGTCTGTGGTATTCTTGCCCAAATTGCACATCCTACACTTGATCATGAGGAAACATCAGACAAAACTAAATTTAGAGACATTCTGCAAAAATAACTGGACAGTATTCTTGAAAGCATCAAGGTCATGAAAGACAAAGAACCTGTCAAATGAGAGGAGACTAAAGAAATATAACAACTGAACGTAATGTGAAATCCTGGGTTGGATCTTTAACCAGACAAAGGACATCGGTTGGACAGTTGGTGAAAACTGTATACGATCGGTAGGATAGTTATGAATATTGTATCAACGTTAATTTCCCGGTTTTGGTAACTTAAGGCTGAATCAATTTTTATACTATTTCTGTAAGTTTTTTTATAACTCTTCCATTATTTGAAAGTTAAAAGTTAAAATAAAATGGACAATAATCTTAATTTTTTCCTGCACACAAGAATGATAGAATTATAAGTGTGTCACTTTTGTGCATACATTTAAAAATCACTGGGGATACAAAATTCAGCATTGTCTTTTGTAGGAACCAAAAGATATAGGAGATGTTCTTTCCTGTGACTAACGAACTAGAAGAAACAGATGCCAAGTGTTACCTTCACTGTTGTCTTTCCAGTGCCTGCCAGAGTGCCGGCACATAGCAGTGAATGAATGAGTAAACTACATTGTGCGTTCGTTCATTATTTATTGAGTAGCCACTAGGTGGTGTTGGGAGCGTAAAGGGGCCTCAAACCTAGAGACCCTGGGTGTAGTCAGTGTTAGAGGGATGAAAATGGGAGGGGTACTGTGGAGTCAGGGAGGCTGGAGTTGATGTGAAGAACACCCTGTGGGGAAGGAAGGGCAAAAGGGAATCCCAACTAGAGCGTAAAGCATTTGCAGCACTTGCTAAGGCCCAGATAAGAGGTTCAGTGTGACTGTTGAATGTGGTTTGTAAAGGCTGAGATTGGAAAAGTGTGCAGGAACCAGATTTTTAGAGGACTTTGAACTTTGTTCCTTTTCTCCATTGACCTGTTCACTGGTTCCCCTTTTTCTAGAGAAATTGCTTTTGACTGGTTTTCAGTGGTCAAAACCTGTCAAAACTAGTGTTTGTTCAAAACTGGAAACTGGCCTAGTCAACAGAAGAGGGAGCGATGAGTAGTAAGAACGTAGGGTTTGGTTCTCTTTAGGTGGAAGTCACGCGGTTTGTAGGTAGTATCCTGGCAGACTTCTTGAGAAGTGAGAATTGGGAATGGAAGTCAAATTCAAGTTGGAAAAAGAAAAGCCTATGGAGGGAAAGTTAGACATATGAGTGCTTTATTGTGTGGGCCAGATGAATGACCAGATGAGACAGGGCTGAATATTAGCTTGGAGAGGGCGTTAGAAGAGGCTGTGAGAACAAGCTGACCTCTCCCCATCTGGGGGCAAACTGTGAGTCCCTCTGGTGCAGGGGGAGAGGGCTGGGTGCAGGTGTACCCCTTCAGTTCTCCTGTGCTGTTTTGTGACTTTGAGTATTTAGTACTTGGAGAGATAAATCAGAACAAAGCACAGAAGGATGTAACCGTTTTTTTCTCTCTCTTCCCTTATAGCAAGACATTAGGGAAAAAAAAAGGGTCAGGAAACTTAATCCTGTGTTTCAAAAATTCTCTTAAATAATATAATTTTAACATTAGCCAGCTCACACTGGAAAAAGAATATGTATTTTATTTAAGTAGATTTATATATGTATATAAAATGTACATATAAATGTTGTAAACCAAATACTTGGTGGTAGATTTATTATGCTTGCTTGGAGAATGGTATTTTACTTCTTAGTGAAAAATTTTCCCTTGGAGTGTGGGGAAAGCAATTATTTTCTATAACTTCATTCCACTTTGTGACATGAAGTCTGTGTTGGAATTTTTCCTCCTGATGCTGTCTCGTATCCCTTGGACAAATATTGCGCTGTTTGGCAGGGTGAGTATTAAAAGCTGAATCTCCTTCCCTTCCTATCTCTGCCTTAGCACTTTAGGAAAATCTCTGTTAACTCTGGTACTTTTTTTTTTTATCTGTCTCATTTGCCAAAGAATTTTTCCCGTTTTATTAGAAAAAACAATAATGTCAGCCTTTTTCCCCTCTGGAGTGGTTGAACCTGAATCTTTCTAAGTTTAACTTGTTAATAATGATTTCCAAGAATCTGTAATAACAAAACAGAGCAAGGGTTTTTGATTTACGCAATTGTAAACAGAAACCTTATTTTCACCCATGACAGATTCAGATCTAGTCTCCAAGCTTCCAGTTAGCAGTGATGATGGAAAAATAATATCCTATATTTACTTACATTTATAGGCTTACAAATCCAGTTCTCATACGTTTATTTGATCCTCATGACATTTCTGTGAGGTAGGCCGGGCAGGTAGTGTCATCCTGCCTGCAAACGGGAGGCCCAAAGACTATATGGTTCGTAAGTAGTGGAGCTAAGCCCCGGGCCTCCCATCTCCCTGTTCAGTATTTGTCTCCCTAGGGGACCTCCCTGGCCGTCCAGTGGTTAAGACCTCCCTGGTGGTCTGTGCGTCCAGTGAAGGGGGCGCACGTGCAATCCCTGGTTGGGAACTAAGATCCCACATGCTTCACAGCCAAAAAAAAATTAAAAAAAAAAAGCCGGGGGGTGGACTGTGAGCTCTTAATATTATCTCCCTTCCCTAAGTGCTGGGATACTTCTGAGATAATTGTTTAAACTCTGTCTTTTCCAAGATGCTCCTCTTGACTGGCAGTTGGCCAAAACAATAACCTTTTCTATCATATTAAGTTGTTTTTAAAAGTACTGATGGGGCTTCCCTGGTGGCGCAGTGGTTGCGCGTCCGCCTGCCGATGCAGGGGAACCGGGTTCGCGCCCCGGTCTGGGAGGATCCCTCATGCAGCGGAGCGGCTGGGCCCGTGAGCCGTGGCCGCTGGGCCTGCGCGTCCGGAGCCTGTGCTCCGCAATGGGAGAGGCCACAACAGTGAGAAGCCCACATACCACAAAAGAAAAAAAAATAAAATAAAATAAAAGTACTGATGGGTGGATGCAGTCATCAGTTCAGAGTTTTACTGTTTGACCTTTAGTTGTTCTTGTAGCCACTTAGGAAAGTGCCTTTGCATTTGTAACATTAAAACCAAGGGGAAGAGTATGTTTATGACTCTTCGGGGAATAAAACGGGTTCGTTTACGGCCACAGTGACAATGTCTTCAAATGAATCTTAATGGGGAACCATTCCCTCTTGATGTTCATTGGTTCCCTTGTTTGCCTCTTTCCTCTTCTTTTTCTCTATCTCTAAAATGGGATTAGAAACACCTACATCATAGAAGATTAGAAATAATACATGAAGAACTTACTAAAGCAACAGGATAGTGCTGTAGTCATGCTGCTTTCCTTCTCCCTTGAAAACGCATCTGGCAGGAAGTCAATTCTGAATGGGTGATGTTGTAAGCTTGGAGCAGGTTTGGCTCTCCAGAAAGCAGACTCTGAGATGGAGATTAGTTTGCAGGCTGTTTATCAGGGAATGTTCTTGGGTGTCACACCTATGGCAGGGATGCAGGAGAAGCAGAACAGGGCAGAGGGGACAGATGACCTGTGATGCCGGCCCCGTGACGGCCGTCATCACTTCAGCTGGAGTGGCCCTTCAGAATTGTACCAAGTTGGGGCAGGAGGGCCCGACCCTCCTAGTCACTGGGTGCAGGCCACCCTGGGAAGAGGACATGGCCTTGGGCAAAACAGCTCTCTTCAGCTGAGGCAACCCCAGAAGGCTGCCCCTTGGCCGCATGCCCTAATGCTCTCGGCAACTGGGAAAATAAGTCATCCATTTCTGAAGTGGGGTATTGCTGTGGCAGCACCCACCACTGTCCTTTACGTTTACCTCGAGTCCAAAGGGCAGTCGTTCAAGCAGAGTGAAGTTCTGCAGTTGGTAGAAATGTCCTCTTAACAGTCAAGGACAGCAGTATATTTTCAAGGTGGTACTTGTAAAATGTCAGAAAATGAATACATTTTATTCAGTGTGCGTCTGATTTTTCAAAGTCACTTAGGGCCAGAGAGAGTCCTGTGACCAGTCTCAAGGCCTGACCGTACCTGTGGCATAAGAATGGGGTCCTATTTGTAAATGTGCATATGTCTGCCTCTCAGTCGTGCCTGCAAGGTGTGTGAGACCTGCATAGACAATTACCAGAATGGAGGCTGATCTCAAATGCATGGCAAGTTCAAGGATGAGAGGATGGAGCCTAGCAAGCGTTTCTTTGATTTTCCTACTGAGTTCATTTTCAGCATCAAAGCCGTGTTCAGGAGCTAGCACCTCATCTCCCCCTCGCACGTTTCCTTTGAATTTCTCTTTTTCAATCTTTCTGGACAGCCTGCTCCCATGGCCCTACTGTCATACTGATGACCAGCTGGGAGTCCCTTCAAGTTAGAAACGACACTTTGCTCTTAACTTCATCTCATGAGGGGCAAGATGGAAGGGGACACGGGAGAAAGACAGTTCCATCCTGTGCTAGTGATCGTACCAATAGAAATCTCCAGATGACTTCTATTTCAGCCTCCCTCAAGCTCTATCCAGACAGCTAGAAAACAGATAGTGTCTCTGATAAGACTATTAACTTGTTTTTCCCCACCGTATTTCATCTTTCCCTACAGGAGAATTTTGTGCATGTGCAGAGGAGAGGACCCCTTGTCCTCTTTTCCCACAGTTCACTATTTTATGAAATAAAATCCCTGAAAAGAATTTAGTTCTCCTTAATCCACTTCCCCTTTTCACTGTTTCCTCCAGCTCTTATCCAGAAAAAAATCTTCTTATCCTTCAGAAATTCTACCTTTTTCTCCCCCTTTTTCCATTTGTGTACCCCCCACTGCAGTGATACTCAGAAAAACTGATAAACCTAAATGTAGATACATCCATGACAAACCAAAGCCAAGTACAGTATGAAATGCACGTGGACATAGGAAGGACCACTTTTAAATGTCCTCTGAGAGACGGAGTTCCTTTACGATGCCCTGCTTTCTCACTGCCTTCTCATTGTCGCTGCCATGTTTCAAGTACCAGCTTTCAGAATTTTTAAAACTACTCACATAGAAATGTTTATTTAAATTCTCGTGCAGTCACAGCTCATTTCTGTTGTGAAAAACAGGAGTTTCATTTTTTTGTATTAAATGGGACTCCATGGGATAATCTCAGAACTTGAGAATAATAGCATTGTGTTCTGTGTTGTAAATAGCTCACAAGTGACCTTTCAGACCACAGCCTGTTCCTGAGTTGGAGATCCTTTTATCAGAAAGATGAAGCCAGAACTCCAACTTTGAGGGATGAGTTTCCTTCCTTCGTGTCACAAGGGACAGAGTATTTCATTATCTTTTTTTTTCCTGCATTATGTTCCATTCGTCTTAAATTGTCAACCCATAAAGGGCAAGGGCAGCATTTGCCAGGCTTGACGTGAATCGTGGTGTGTAGCATCGTGGTAAATATTATTTTGACAATGATGATGAATATGCTATCATCTGTGATGTAGAGCTACATGATTGTCATCTAGTAGTTTTTTTTATAATTTGTTTCTTTTTTTGCTTTTAAAGGTCATAGAACTCTGTGATTGAGTTTCTCTGTACTAAGTTTAAAAGTTTTAAAGTACGAATTTGTTTTTGAATGAGCAAGCTGTGTCTCTGAAACTGAGAAATGAGTCCCTGTTTCACAGCACAATTTTGCTTTTTTTTTCCACCGTCTTCATAGAAAACACTCGTGAGTTATATATGAGGATGTTTCTCACAGACATTTAATTTTTAATAAACTGTCACTAGGTACTAAACTGATATTGTATACATGAATAACACTATAAGTGGTAAGCGGCAGCTGTTTATGATATGATTTTCAAGATGGTTACCCTATACATTTAACACTTTCAGCTTACACATATAATGTTAGCCAGTGTTTTTGTTTTTGTTTTTGTTTTGGCCGTGCCACGTGGCATGCAGGATCTTAGTTCCCTGACCAAGGATCTAACCCGCGCCCCGTGCAGTAGAGGCGTGGAGTCCTAACCACTGGACCTCCAGGGAATTCCCCACATACAATTTTAAAGGATTTGAGTATAGGCTATGTTTATATGCATGTTCGTTAATCCAAATAAATTTTTATATAGTAGCAAAGGGGCAGAGATGAAAACAATACCATATAGTAGTTTTTATGTGCTGTTTAAAACTGTACTCCCAGGATCCTTAGGACTGAAACAATAGCATTGAACCTTTATGTTTCCAGCTCTATGAATGATTCATTCTCTATGATCTTTTCTGTAGCTACTAAAGTTGTTCAATTTATAAGAAAACAAACAAGAAAAAGAAATCAAAGGATCAAGACAATGTGTGGCCATGTTCAGTAAACCCACATATTATTGGTGGGGAAATGCCCCTGGAAAGCGTAGGATGAGAAGACCTTTGGATAAAGACAGAGCTACTTTACAACAACTGGGGACAAGATGAATTTTCAACTGTGGACTTGTTTCATGCAAAAATGCTTGGAGGATTTTGGGATTTAGTTGGAAAGTTGTATCCAAAATGGAATCTAAACATAACATATTCTTCAAGTGCACTTGATGGAAATGCAAATTGAGGTTTCATGAATGCCTGTGTTTTCTTTGAATCTTTGCTTTACTAAACCAGTTTTCCTTACTTTATGATACATTATGTGCTACCACTAGTAAATTTGAGCCAGTCATGTATTCAGATCCTTTGCTCTTTTACCTAGAACTGCCTTCCCCTTTCAACTTTCTCTTTCATAACCTGAAACATAAAGAGGATAGCATTCATCCATCCATTCATGACTTTCATACATTGCAAGGTAGAGTTACTTGTGTAATTCAAAGGTTGGAAATGACTTGCCATTTTAGAAGGTAAAGATCAAAGTCATGCCTTGAACTATAGCCTAAAAAAGTGTTACTCTCCAATATGATCTGCAGTTTAATATTTATTTTAGATATTTTAAGTTATGAGAGGTGCCCCTGACATTCTCTGAATCCATTAAAACCTGACTACCATTTTTCAGTGGCTTCATTCATTCATTGCATGTGTGTGTTCATTCTCCATTCACGCACTGACACATTTGTATGCTGGTTTATGGAAGATGAATTAAAACTAGTTCAAGTTCTCAAGTAGAAAGACACAGATAAATAAAGTGCTAAATAGTATGTGACACCTTGCCCTATTTAAGGTGTGGTCAGAGCGCCCTTGGAGCACAGATGAAAGAGTAAATGATTCCATTGGGCCCAAGGATGGGGAAAAGGAAGGGGGTAGCATCAGGAAATTCAAAGGGCTAACCTTGGAGCTAGACCTAAAACTAGGTCTACTTTGCAGTATCCAGTGTAGAAGGGCTGGGGAATGCAACTCCTGCAAAGGGGATAATATGTATAAAGGCACTGAGGCCTGCCTGAAAGAGCTTGATGAGAATTTAGGTATGACAGTGTGGAGGGCAGTGTATGGAGAGATAGCTGGGATGGGAGCCTGGAAAGGTAGCAGGAGAGCAGTGGTAAAGGACTTCGTAGGAGATACTGAGAACAGGCTTTCCCTCTGCTTCATCAGATGGCTGTTGCAGGTGGGGACAGATGTCCATTCTTTCAGAACTCAGGCAGTGACTAAAACCAAAGCAAGGCTGGTCTGGGGACAGAGTGCTTCAGTTATATATCATGCTCTGTAGTGCTGAGCTGAAGGGCCTCTTCCAGACTCTCAGAATTGCAGGCTGGCAGGGACCTTTCATTTCACCTTGTCTAGCTCCTTGGTTTTATAGAGGAGCCGTCTGAAGCCCCATGAGACTGAAGAACTTAATAGCTTGCCTTTAATAGTTATCAAATATGATATAGCTGAAGAGTGAAGTCAGAATTCACCCACGTAGACTTCTTGGGTAAGAAATGAGGTGATACACAGTTATGACCCAGACAACCTGTCATCCCAGTTTTAAACAGCTCCTATGAAAGAATGAGTTTACACAGGTGATGTAGTTTGGTTCTTAGAATTTTGAGCGCCCTCTTAAAATAGAATTGCCCATAATAAAGGAACCTGACTGCCTAAGACCAGAACACATAACAGTAATGGCTCTGCCCTCATTCATCCCCTCAATGATTATTTACCGAGTTCAGTTTGTGTGGCAGGCTCTGAACTGAATTAGGTAGACAACTGGGAGCTAGAACTAACCTAGTCCTTATATCCATGGAACTTACAGTCTGTTGCAGGAGACATCATTCAAAAACTTGCACAAATAAGAGGGGATGGTTGAGTGGTATATGGTGCTATGAGAGTGTGCGGTTGGGGTGAGGGGATGTGTGTCGAGGAAAGCTGCTCTGAGAACTGGCCACTGAACCGACATCTGTAGGGTGAATACAGCTTAACTTGGTGAGGAGGGAAAGGAAGAGTATTCCTTGCAAGGGGTCGATCATGGGCAAAGTCCTGTGTGGGAGGGAGCATAACAAGGAAGGTCTTTGTGACCAGAGTATAGAAAGTCAGGGTTGAGAAGTACAGGATGAAACCAGAAAAGGGCAGGGCCTTACAGGCTGTAGTACTGATTTTTTCTATTATTCTCAGAGCTTTGATATATTTATGAGGATGATGACATCATCAAATGTGAATTTTGAAAAGACCTCTCTAACTGCTATGTGAGAAATGGATTGGAGAGGAACCTGAGTATATGGGCACAGCCCTACAAGGAGACTGCTAGAGAAGACCAGGCAAGAGGTGATAAGGAAGCTAGGGCAGTGGTGGGAGTGGAGATGTTGAGAAGAAGATGGCTTCGGGAGATATCAAAGAGATAAGGCCATTGTGATGTGGGTCTTGGACTGGATATGTGGGTCGGGGGCATGTGAATGACTCCTGGGTTTCTGGCTTGTAGAGTCATTGGACACAGTGCTACCATTCGACAGAATTGGGAGCAATGGATGAGGATCTGGCTTGGAGACATGTAAGGATTGTATCAGCTGAATGGTGGCGTGAAATAAAAGGAAAACAACCCCATCAAACTGTTGTCTGATACAGCATGATATGTCTTATTACCTTTTCCTTTAAAGAAAAGAAATTGAACCTAATAAAATTTTCCTGATGCCACATATCCAAAAAGCATTTAAGTACAAGTGTGACAGAATCAAGGGACCTCTGGTGGTCTCATAGATACTGTGTTGAGGAAGGACAACCGTGGAGACAGAGAGCCTTCCGGGAAGGCTTTCCAGCGGCCCTTTGGAGTGATGCAGAGAAATCCACCTAGGAATAGCGAGATAAAGCAGGACTAACAGCAGAAGACTAACCTTTTAGAGTGGGTGATTGGGAGAGAGAAAATTGCTTAGATTTGGCTGGAGGCGGAGGGGAGATAATGAATTTAGTTGAAGCCATGCTAAGTTTTAGGTGCTTAGCCCTCTAAATAGAGATATACAAGTTGGAAGTTTGTGTCAGCTGCTGAGGCCACAGATCAGGACTGGAGAGAGACTTGGCAAGTCATATAGCGACAGGTGATTCTGAAAGTCTTAGCACTTTCTCCAAATAGGGAGAATGTATATGGATCAAAGGAAAAAAAGTATAGTTTCACAATTGAGATATTTATTAAATAGCTAGAATATACCAGACGGTGTGGTAAATTATTTCTGATAGGTGCCTTAGGTAATCCTCCACTACCTTTTGCGGTTTCTTCATCGTTACCCGCATTTTCCTAATGAGGTAATGGAGATTCTGAGAGGTTGGTATATTGACCAAAGTCACACAGCTAATAAGTGGTCAGATCTGGGTTCAAACCCACGTCTCATGATGCCAAGTTTGATGTTATTTTCCTACACCCAGCCTTTTTGACACCAACATTTAAGAAGAGGGTTAAGGAAAGAAGGTCTACAGAAGAAGGCTGGAGGGTATGAGAGAAGCAGTAGAAGATTCAGAAGAAGATAGACTCCTGAAAGGCAATATGAATGTGGTCACAGTGAGGGACAGAGCAGTTTCAGAACACAGTGAAGTGAAGGGCTGAGGCATGAAGGGATGGTGAAGAAATGGAATTCGTGAATGGTACTGCCATGTTCAAGAAGGCGATGAGGGGTAGGAGAGAGCGACCAGCAGTATGGGACGTATTCATGGCAGCCTTGGGAGTTACAGTAGCATTTGTGAGTGGTAAGAGCTGTACACAGAGCTGGGTTGGGTGCCCGTACACTTAGACCTCTCATAGAAGCATCAGTAGTGCAGGGTTGAAACACTAGGGTTGTGAGAGGTTAAGGTAACTTCATGAGTGTAGACAGGCAATTCTGGGTACAAGCTTGCTTTGGAGTCTTTTAAATTGTACTCAATCTGCTGTCTATTCAGTTGTTCATCCCTTATAAGAAGAGGTCTCTGAATTATTGTTTGAAGTAATCTGTCAAGATATACAGACCTTTGATTATTTTTCAAGCAGGCATGTCTTCTAGGACATCAACATGAGGTCATAGGGTATTTATGGTTATAGATAGAAAATGACGTCATGAACTAGTGCTTATCTAAAATGTTCTAACTTGGTTACGATGTAGTTATTTTTCATCTATCTCATGTACTTTAGGTTATGTTTTCTGTCCTGTGTTTTGACTGCTACCGCTAATTTTGTTTTGAGATCGTGAAACGGCTTTAGACTTCTCTGAAAGCCCATTACTTATTGGCATGTTTTGATTTTTTGACAGGTTCATGTATTCCTTCAGGCTTTTAAAACACATTCATAGCAATAGCAATAATTTATTTTGGGGATTGGAGTTGTATCTAAGTCTCACTATCTGAAAGAGAATTATAAAATTCACTTCCAAAATTTTGGGCTTTTAAAAATCATGCAGTCAGAGCATTTACTATCATTTTTATGGATGTGAATTGCAAGGTGATTTCAGCGGGTATAGTATTTAACAGGAGATGTCTCTTTCTCTTTTCGTGTGTTGAGGTACATTTTTAAAATTTTCTATCCTTGTCTCCTTTATGACTCAAGTGTTACTTTCCCAGGGAGAATCACCGTGCTTTTATTCTCCCTTAACCACTCAAATTGCCTAGGGATGGTTAACCTATGCACTCTTTCTCTCTGGTATCCTAGCCCTGCTCAGCCCTGTGAAATGTTTCAGAAACCAATCAATCTGTAACCATTAGGTAAGGCTAAATGGTGACTCCCCCCAATTCCAAATGGTCTGAGAGCTGAGGCATGTGGGAACTGTCACGGTGGCGGTGTGTTTAGACCTAGGGGAGAGGTCCAGGCATCACCATTGCTTACTACAGAAGGAGAAGACTGCTTTAATGCCACATACTGGGCTAGGCTCTGGGGACATATTAATGAGCAAATAGGTGCAGTCCCTTCTCTTGAGGACTTTCTGGAAAAGAAATATCCTGCAAACAGTGTAGCAGAAAGGTAAACCAAGCTTATTAATGAGTAAAAATATATTCCTTACTTATTATTGAACACATATTTATTGAGTAACTACCGTGGGGTGGGCATCTGGAAGGGGAGTGATTGTAGCAGTGTGCAAGAGGGGCACAGCTCCTTGCGAAGCTCTTCAGGCAATATCTTTGTTCACGTATGCTGTTGGGTGATGTTGTTGATTTTTTGTCTACTCTCTTAGTAAATTCCACATCTTTGAAATTTATAGTAATACCACTTATTCGACCAAGAAGTTGGTGAAGTATGTAAACTTAAAGATTGACTTTCTTCAAGAATCTGTCAAATTAGTATATGACAGCCGGCTCTAGCTATCAATGTGTATTTCCTACTCACATTCATTTTTCCTAGTCAATAACATTTAATAGTAAGCAGTATAACTGGCTATAACTGATATGATGATCATCTCCATATATTCTATGTCATTTCTTACAGTTATTGCCAGTTTTCGAGGAACTGTCCCATATGGCCTGTCATTGGAAATTGGAGATACAGTTCAGATCCTGGAGAAGTGTGATGGTAAGTAGACTAGTGTTGATTGTTTGAGGTTGTATAAACAATCTCCTGCAACATTGGACAGCTCATAAAGTTTACAGATTGTTTCCATACTTCTATCAATCCCTGGAATTTCCCCAGTAGTCACAGTGAACCATTTTTAACAAAACTTTTTTCTTGCATATTGAATGTTTGGCTTATAGGAAAGCATTATTTGGTGTTTTTAAGCTGATTGTATTTTTTCCTAATATTATTTACTTATATTCACTAGATGCCAACATAGAAAGCAATTGAGACTATTGAATTTGTGAGAGTTCATGACTCGGGGCCAAACAAGAAGGCCTTTCTTAGAATGTCAAGAGTCTGGTGGGTTCCCCAGGACAGAAAGAAACAGAGGTCCAGAGCAGAAATGCCTTACCCCAGGTTGGGTAACCAGATGCCTCCAGGTGGGGCTCCTGCCCAGGCCAACTCTCCTCTAGTCCTGCAGCCATCTCCTCACCTCTCTCAAATTTGGGCTGAAGTTATTCACTGCATTTGAAATGTTAGATGAACTTGTATGATTAATTTATGTAACAGGTATCTCATTCAATCGACCTAATATGTATGTTCTCAAATGCTTCTATTCCTGGTCAGCAAAACATCCTTAAACTCTAGTCCTTAAAAAGATCCCAGGGCGTCCCTGGTGGCGCAGTGGTTGAGAGTCCGCCTGCCGATGCAGGGGACACGGGTTCGTGC
>NC_041218.1:38233883-38280862 GCF_002837175.3 Physeter macrocephalus
TGGCTGGGCCCGTGAGCCATGGCCGCTGGGCCTGCGCGTCCGGAGCCTGTGCTCCGCAACGGGAGAGGCCACGACAGTGAGAGGCCCGTGTACTGCAAAAAAAAAAAAAAAAAAAAAAAAGATCCCAGATGAAATGACTACTCTTTTTTTCTTATCAAAATGGCCACATTGTAAAGTCCTATCAGTATATCCAAAATAACTGTTTTTCCTCTTAATATGTTGTCCTTATTAGGAATTTATAATATGGTAAGATTATATCATATCAAGGTTCATTATTGGCAAAATTGTGTTCTCCCAAATAGGACTATTACTTTTAGTTAGAGCCTGTCATTAAATGGTGGTGATACATGGACATTTATTTTGTCCAATGTAACTAATAAAAATAAAAGGTTTTCTCTGTCATTGCCAGATATATTTTGTTTCTATTTTCTTTACAGATAAATATAAAGTCTGTTTTGAACTGGTGAAAATGGGCTTCACAACTAATGGGAGGTGGTTTATAACCTGAAAACCTTTTTGTATGATGTAGTTGGACAGAGACATCTCTCTGACATATCTGCAATTCTCAGAAAGTTTTGGTTTCTGTTAAAATAGTTGTTTAAGAATGGCTATATTTCTTGGATGGATGTCTTTAAGGGATGTAGTAAACCCTGATATTATAGAGATTCCAATTCTCAATTCATTCTGTTCTCTCCAGATTGATTTCAGAATGATGTTTTACAATATATTCTTTTGAGAAAACTTATGAGGAACAAAAATATTTAAATGCAAATCTCAAATACTTCTTTCTAAAAGTTCAATTAATCAAAAAAGGATTCAATTCCATAGAACATTTGTTACATGATAAAATAATTTCTTACCAATAAGCAAAATGGTTTCTATTGTTGAAGAAAAAATAAATTGAAAATAATACCTTTACAGGGGGCTGTATATTAACCATGTATATATATATGTGTGTGTGTGTATATATATATATATATATATATATATACACACACACACACACCCTGTAATTGTTTTAAACTATAAAAAGATATGTTCCCCATTAAGGATAGTGCCGTAAAATTGATTCAGAGTTCCTTGGAGGTTAAGTAATAGGCATTCTACAGAATAAAAACTATGTGTGGATGAAAGAGTGCCATTAGTTCTCTTAGCGGATGAGACTTGGCTTCACTCTTCTTAGGCTATCAGACTGATCCTAACCCAAGATGGTAGGCGGAAGAAGTGTGTGAATTCACTACAGAACTGCTGGCTGAGCACTATTCTTTGATGGTAGAGTCTGGGCTTTGTAGTCAGGCAAAGAGAATTTGGAACTATGTTAAATCTTGTGTAGATTTTTGAATTTCCCTGGGATGTAGTGTAGCATTTTATAAAATGAAGTGAAACTAAGCTCAGAGAGGTCAATTAATTTGCCCAAGATTCAACAGCTAATAAGTAGCAAAGCCAGAATTTAAGCGCAATACTCTGATTCCAAAGCCTTTACTTCCGTTATGCATCCTTCTATTTTTCATGTACGTTTCCAATACAATTTGTAAATGATTTTATTAACAGAAGACTTAAACTAGTAGTCACTTGACTGTTAGTCTAGCCTAATCCCAACCCCCACTATGTTTATACCTAGAATATTTATATGTAGGGTAAAATTCCATCAATAAAGGACAGATTGATTTCTAATCATTTCTTCAAAGTATTGTAATGATTTATTGAAATATGACCATGATTATTTCTCCACAGGCTGGTACAGAGGATTTGCCTTAAAAAACCCAAATATCAAGGTAAAAATTATTGCTTTTAACCATAATTGTGGGATTTTTAAGAAAGATAGTTAATTTACTTTATTTCATTATACAATTGAAATTATAGTTGAGACTCTTAGTTGAAATACTAAATGGCAATACAGATTTTCATAATTTTGGAAATTCCTTTGAACTTGGATTATAGTTAAGACATGCTATTCAAATGATGATCCTATGTAGCTCTTGAAATTTATACTGAGAAGACCTTAATAGGCTTATTATATATTAAAAAATCTTTTTGAAGTGTTAGTTTCACAGAGAGTGAAAGTAAAATTCAGGCAGGGGAAATATATATATTCCAAAAGAAACACTGAATAGAGGTATTTAATCTTTAAGTTTTCTGTGGTATCATTTGGAAAAAGTTGTTGTGGAGAAACAGGTTTATTGTCGGGTATGTTAAGAGTCCGTTCGGATTTGAGGAGCTGAAATGTGGGAAAATCATATAAAGAGTCCATCTTTCTTACCATTCCTGACAAAAACTAAGACTCATTACCCTTTATATATTTATATAAATCCTACAGAATTATAATAGGAAGTAATATGATTTTTCTTTTACCTTTCATTTATGTAGTTTATGATTTTGACACTAATCCTCGCTAATATCTATATTTTTCTAATACTTTGTTCGAATCTACCCATGCTACCCACATTTCTCTAATATTTTTTTACATGTCATGTTCATTTTTCAGTTTAATTCTGGTTTTACTAGGATTGTAGATAAGAAATTGTATCATTTCTCATTACCAAAGTCTAATATAAGTAATCTAAACTCTTTTGTCTGCCTTTCTGCTTAAATATACCTTTTTTTTCTGGATCATCCAACTGTGTTTATTACTTTATTTCATTTATTTTAGGTCATTCTAAAGGAGAGCCTGATACTTTAGCCCTCATTTAAAGTTATTTTTGGACATCTGCAGGCACATGCAAATGTAGCTTCAGTATTTAATTTTTCATTTAGTACATGCTTGAGAAAAAAAATGTGTTATGGTTTGTTACTTCTGTTACTCTTTGAACCTCAAGTTCTGACTTTTTCTTGTTAATTACTATAATTACTCTATTTGTTATTCCTACCATATTAAGGTAAATTTAAATTCCAAAGGGAAAAAAAAATTTTTTTTTAACCTATATACCTATTTACTACTGTTGTATATCACAGAACTTGCTAGTTAAATTTTATATTATCCTTGGATCCACAATGGTGATAATGTATTCAAATGACATTTGTTTTCCTAAATATTTAATTGAATTTGTCATTTAATTGTACCTAAAAAATCATTCAGAGAATATTGTTGTTTAATGGATAATAAAATTGATGCTCTTCTTTTTAATGTTGTTTTTTTCAATTTCTCATTTAGAACAAAGGAATAATTTCCTTGCCCTAGCTTTTCCCTACAATAAAAAGCTTTAAGCTAGCGTGGCTTCTTTTGTTTAATTTTTATTCCATCAGAATGGCAGCCTGGTGATTAATTGCTGCTATGTTTTCATCAAAGAGCTCCCCTAACATGTAATACACATATTGTTTTCAGATTCATAGTGGTATTTTTTAGTATATATTTTTAAATAGACACATGAGTATTTTGGAGAGAAGAAAAAGAACTACAACCAAAACAAACAAAAACCCCCTTCTTTCAATACTGCAGTATTAAAAAAAAATTCTTATTCCACATGCTTCCTATATAGAATTCTTGAAAATATAAAAATGTTCTGTTTTATAAAGAATATACTTTTGAGTGGGATTTAATTTTTTGATTATTTATTTTAAAGTATCTCTAAATTTGTAAACTGGTAAGTAGTAGAAAATAAAATGAATGGGTCTAAACTACAATGGATTTATCCTAAAGAATGTGTTAGAGATTCCTTCTTCCTAGTATTGTTATGGTTGTGTGGCTGTATTTTATACATATGACTTACAAAACTAACTCTGCTGTAATAGACAGCTAGAACCATAACCTGCATGTTTTCTCTTCCAGGGTATATTTCCTTCCAGCTACGTTCACTTGAAAAATGCCTGTGTAAAGAACAAAGGGTAAGAAATGAATTTTATTAATAGTTGAAGTATTTTTCATAGAACCATTACTTATTTTGGAATTTGAAGACTTAGTAATTGTCTTGAAAAATGAACTATAGAAAATCACGCCATCGTCTGTGTTGTTTGATAAAGACAGATTACACTAAGGCAGTTGGCGGAGAAAATTAAAGAACCACGTCTGTGTGTTGTACAACAGTAGGATCTAGGGCACTGGCGGTCTCTCATTGTCCAGAAATCATTGAGTCGGCCTAATTTTTTTTTTTTAACATCTTTATTGGAGTATAATTGCTTTACAATGGTGTGTTAGTTTCTGCTTTAAGCAAAAGGAGTTGGTTTTTCTTGGTTTCCTGCTGTGTAGGGAAGCATGGCAGTCACACCCATCAAATGCTGAGTCATGTCTCAACCCCAGGAATTTCCTAGATTCACTACTGAATTATAATCAGCCACGTCTGCCATTATTTTCCTATTTGGGGTTAATACCATATCCTTGTGTGACCATTTCACGAAGCCGCTATTCTGCTTCGAGAACATCATTTCTATGCTATTTGTTTGATTGAGCTCATTGATCACTTAGGATTTCTCATATATTTAAAAAGTTTTTTCCAGTCTCTGTCCAAAAGGACTTAAAGCAGCTGTTATGATAAAAGATTATTCAAATAAAATATCACAGAATGTAAGGGTAGCACTTGCTTATTTAAGTGGTTAACATAAGCAGATTATTCATTTTAAGTGAATCGAAATATTTGCTGCCAATGTCACAAGGAATATGCATTGGATCACTGAATAATTTTCATTTTATGACAAAAGAAACAATACAGGTTGTACCATAAAAATTGCATTATTCATCAAATAGCAAAAAAATAGGAATTTATTAAATTATTAAAGCATATTTTAAAGCATATTAAATTATATCTTCAAACTTTATTTTTATCAGAAAAGTTCCATGGAGGCTATTCAAATGGGTTATTCTTATATCCACTCTCTATAAAGGTAGAGTATTAAATCTTAGCTCAGTGAAATAATTTCTTCAGGTGGCTGAGAGTATATGGTATAGCTACTTTGAGTATTGGATAAAACTTAAAGCGTCTAGGAGATCCTTATGTTATATGTCTTATATATGTCAGTTACTTTAAGCAGTATTATTATTATTTTGATAGTAGTAGTAGTAATTATTTAAAACAGTAGATTAAAAACATAATTCTAATACTAATAATTACCACCACTATTACTCTTTTAATAAATGTGTCTCCGTCAGAAATGTTGTGCAGTTATAATCCACCAGAAATGAGTCAAGCAGAGTTATCAATCTTTTTGGAATTCTCCCACCAGGCTCTATCCAGCTCCCTTCAAGTAAACAAAGGGACACTCCAGAAAACACATGCTTACTCTTTGTTCTGACCTTTCTGCCCTAGTGATCTGGTTTAGGCAATGTTGAAACCCAGGGTTTCTACCGTGTCCCTTAAAGAGTCCACCTGAGCAGATCCCCTGCAGCCAGAGTTCTTTGCTGCCTTTGCCCCAATCCCCGCCCTGATCCCCTCAACTCTCCAGAGCAGAGGGCCACCCAGCCCCCATCTTACACTCTGACCAAGGAAGAGAAAAGAGAAGATGCTAGCAAAAACGTCAAGCATCACTTCACCCAGTGAAAGTCCTCTCTCTCAAACTGTATTGGGGTGGGACATAATTTTAATTGAAACAAGTACCTTCTTTTATTTTTTTATTTTTATTTTTGTCCCAGCCAGTAAGTGGTGAGTATCTGGCTCCCTTGAGTCCGAGGAAGTTTAAATATGGGTAAAGGGTTCTCAGAATTTGGTCGTGTAAGTTTAAGACTTGGTTGTGGGTTCTCCACCTGACACAGGGCATGATAAGCATTATACAGCAAGAGAACTTCAGGGTAGAACCAAAATTTATTTTCTTAAAAAGTAAAAAATGTTGGAATTCATTGAGACTTTAGGTTCTAGGACTATTAACTGGAAGAAAAACTTCAGCCTGAAAACATTCAAGAACACATACTGCCAGGTGATTGCTTTCCCAGAAAGGAACCTCTTTGGGATTTTGTTGTTACCTGCCTTATTTTCAGGGGATTAGCACCCTGATTGCCCACCAGGATGAAATAGCTGCAAAGTTCATCTCAGAATAACTGAACAAAATATAATTTCAGGGACAACTACTTATGACAGACTGTTTGAATGTTGATTTTGGTATAATTAAAAGGAAACAGCTGCCTCACCTAAAATGGCAATTCTGTGCTTCTTAAAAATTTACATTTTGGTTGAACAAACCCCAAATCAACTTCCCACAGACTGAATTGCCTTTATGTTCTTTCCTGGGTCTTCAGAGCAATGCAGGACTGACAGGGGTCCTTAAGTTATAGTTTGTGAGGTTACTTCTCTATTGTTTAATTCCTGCTGAGGTCATTTCAGTTTTTAGAGGTTAAGTAGGTTGTTGAGTTTTCCTGGAAATTCACTGTTCCCTCCTGACCTTGCATTCTATCATTTTATAGTCTCTGTCTCCAGATATTCATCCTTTAAATTGCAACAGCTGCTTCAAAAGCAAAATAAATGAACTACCATTTGAAAATGTCATATTATGTAGACTTGATAAAAGGTTCTATATATGTCACAGTTCATATATTACTGTTTACTTTCATTTCTAGTTTTACAACCCAGCTTTACATTTTCAGCAGTGTTTAAGCTCTAGAAAGGAGTAAGACATTCACAGGGTCAGTACTTTAGCAGCAGTATGAAATGAGGAGAAGAGGCTCTGTTGGTGAAGAAATCAAGGCAAGATTTTAATTCCCATACTTGCTGTCAAGAAAACTTTACAAAAAAAATTATATGTACTTTGAACATAACGTCAAAAAGGAATGCAGAGCAGTTATTAACCTCATGCTAAGAAGTAATTTTCCCTTGATCATCCATGTAACCTGGTTCAGTGTCTACCTATTAGATATTGTCCTTGGAAAAAAATACTCAGTTGAAGAAGATAATCCCCATCAGTACAGTCGGTTAGCATTCTTTTGAGAAGCTGTAGTATTAACAGGCACTTACCCATCTTAAGCCGCACAAAAACTGGAAGAATTTGAAAAAAGAAACTAGAGACGAGAAAAAAAGGTTATTGTATGTCAAAGATAGAATACAGAAGACCAATTCAATCTTCTGTTTTTTCCCTCCATCTCCTTCTATATCTCCTTAATATTAGGACCACCATACATACCCTGCTAGATGTTGGTATGAATATTTTCCAAGTATAGTTTCTGACGTTTAGAAAAGAAATAGGAGAAATATATTACCCTAATTATGGAGCGGAGCATTCTGCAGTGGATAGTCAAATATCTGTGATGTCAAACCCTTAATAAGTTCTGTGATGCATGACAGCATTACTGATAGTAGTAATCATTTTTCATGGTCTTGTTGGCAAGTCATGAAAATGAAGTGTTAATGAGAACAAGTGAGTGTTCAGTCAGTATCTCAGTGTCTAGTTGTTTATAACGGTGAGTTAGTTTAGATGTTTGCAGCCATCAAAGCCTGATCGTTGAATGAGCCTGTCCCTCCCTTTGAGTCCTATGGTCATAGAGCTTGGAAGGCAAAAGCCATCTCACAGTTTATGTAGCCTGGTGACCTCATGTTACACACAAGGACTTTGGGACTTGGAGAAGTTAAACGAGTTGCTCTTTAGAGGTCAAACTGTGGCTGGAGCAGAACTCTTCTGCTATTGTTGCTTCTCCACCACACTGCTCAGACTTGATCTGGATAAAGTGGCTGGTCGTTCTGTTATGGTACTGCCGTAACCCACTTTACATTCCTCACACAAGTTCATAATCGGGTCCTGGTTACTGTCTGCAGAACCAAAAATAACTCTGCCGCTTCCTCTCCTGGTTGGTCTTTTAGAGTGTTTAAAAGAAGATTATTGTCTATGTCATTTGCATACACACTTTGTTGTTGTTGTTCAATTTCACAGACAATTTGAAATGGTTTTTCCCACTGAAGACTCTGTTATCACAGAAATGACATCAACATTAAGAGACTGGGGAACCATGTGGAAACAACTGTATGTGGTACGTAACTTTTTAATGGCATCATGTTTCCAATAGAGAATTGTTTTAAGAAATATCTGAACAGGAGTGTCAACTAGCATTTGAGCGCATGCTGTAAGTCACTAGTACTCCTCCAGGAATTGGGGATAGAGAGCTTAATAAGACTCAGTGTTGTTTTAATCCTGTGTCCATCTAGAATGGATTTTGCAAGTTCCTGTTCAAGCCGCACAAAGGTAAAAGATCACTTTCCTGGCATCTAATCAAATAGAATGGTTTACATGGAACCAGGGTTAGGCTTTCTGAATACATTTAATTTTCAGGGGGAACTAAACTTATTTTCAATACAATTTTCATATTGGTGGTATTTTTTATGTTCTAATTCTCCATAAATTATTCAAGTATAATAAAAATGATAGGCTGCTTAGCCAGAATCAATGAGACTATTCTAAATATACAAGAGAGAGGAATGTTTCTTGGGGAAAAAAGGGGTCAGTGTTTTGGGTATATATATATATATATATATATACCTATTTACATGTTATGCTTACTGAGTCTTTTGTGGTGCAAACCCTGTGGGAAGTACTCTATATGTAGTATCTCATTTAATCCTTACTACCACTCAAGGAAATAAAAGACTATGATCATCCTGAGTTTACAAATGAGGAAAATGAGGCCGAGAGTGAAGAACTTGCTGGAGGCCAAGTAGTTGGAAAATGTCTGAGCTGGGATTTAGATGTAAATCTAGCACCCTCCCCTCACTCTGAACCACTGTATATGGGGAATTGGGGGTGACATTTTCAGGAAGATGAATTTATTTCTTCTCTGATTTTCAAAGGAATTTATAGAACAGCTTAATCATTTGAAAGAATGTGCTCAAAATACAAAGGTGGGGCTTCCCTGGTGGCGCAGCAGTTGCGCGTCCGCCTGCCGATGCAGGGGAACCGGGTTCGCGCCCCGGTCTGGGAGGATCCCACATGCCGCGGAGCGGCTGGGCCCGTGAGCCATGGCCGCTGAGCCTGCGCGTCCGGAGCCTGTGCTCCGCAACGGGCGAGGCCACAGCAGAGGGAGGCCCGCATACCACAAAAAAAAAAAAAAAATACAAAGGTGTACTTATCCTGACAAAATGATTTGAAATAGCCTGTCAAAGAGAAAATGCAAATTAGTGAGGGACATGGGCACAAAATGACCGTTTTTATTTTCTGCTACATAGAAAATGCAATAGGGGGACTTCCCTGGTGGCGCCGTGGTTAAGAATCCACCTGCCAATGCAGGGGAACATGGGTTCAAGCCCTGGTCTGGGAAGATCCCATGTGCCGAGGAGCAAGTAAGCCCGTGCGCCACAACTACTGAGCCTGCGCTCTAGAGTCCGTGAGCCACGAGTACTAAGCCTGCGAGCCACAGCTACTGAGGCCTGCACGCCTGGAGTCCATGCTCTGCAACAAGAGAAGCCACTGCAATGAGAAGGCCACGCACCGCAATGCAGAGCAGCCCCTGCTCGTCACAACTAGAGAAAACCTGTGCGCAGCAATGAAGACCCAGTGCAGCCAAAAATTAATTAATTAATTTTAAAAAAAGAAAATGCAATAGGATAGTTCATTGAGGCAAGAAAATCTTTAAAAGTCACTAATAAAAACCCTTTTGATGTTGGATTTCTCTGACCATGCCCTCCTGGAGCTGGTGGCGTTAGGGCTCACTACTAAAACACAGTGTCTAGGCTTTGCTGGGGTGAGGTAAATACACTGTCAAGATAACTGAACTCAAGGACTCTGTGCTGGGAGACTACAAAGGAAATGCAGATCTCCTTTTTAGATTAAAAAAGATTTGTGTTGGAAAGAATATAAAACCCAAGTATTATTTCACTTGATATTGTACATGACACTAACATGGAAAATGAAACTATGTGAAATTCTCAAATCACTGCATCCTAAGTACCCACTATAAAAATAATGACAGTGTAAGTGTCAACCATTGGCTGAGCTAAGGCGCCAGCAGTTTTCCTTTTATGTAGCTGCTGGTGAGGAACAGAGTTGAATTTCCACTTGATTCTTCCTTATCTAGCTATTTTTACCTGCTTTTGAGGCTGCGAGCATCTATTTTGGGGACATACTTGCTTGGCTTGAAAACCTATGTGTTGTAAGCTCTAGGAGTAACCTTCTCACCTCCTACTGTCCTAAGTGACGGAAACAGAGAGAATTTTTTCAAAGTTTCCTTGGATACTGGAATGGTAGTCAGTTCTATTAGGAAAAAATATAAAGTTTAACCTGGAAGTACCAGATTTTTGACCTTGAGAAGGAGGCTGACTTGACTCTGTTGGACCTTTTGGTTTCTCTTTTCCTGATGTAAACGTTTTTGCTAAATGTTTTGGTTCAAGTTCATCATGCTTGAGTGTATTGGGGTACTGTCTGTGGTCTTTCCTAACAGTTTTAAGGCTAGCTTCTCCACTGGAAGGTGCTTGATGAGCTACTAATATCTTGTTAATTGTAAGTAGTATATGAGATATACTTAATATATGTAGGACATTTAGCATAAAAAAGCACATGGCAGATGCTTGAGAAATGCTGTCTGCTCTTTTTAATAACATTGGTAATGGCCTAATTAATGTCCTTTAAAATATCACTTAATAAAGTATCAGTAATCTAACCACAAAACGTTTAGGAGAAATACAGCAGCCATCTTTTACCAAGTACTTTTGTGTAGGCCTTTGGGTGGGTATTTCACATCTCTCTTCTGTGGGACTCTGCCAGGTAGTTTTTATTCTCGAAGCTCATCAAAGATAATCTATCCAGGGTCCCATGCTAAGTGGGAAAGCCTGGCTATAAACTGAGGTCTGCTGCTCCAAAAATTATATTATTTTCATCTTGAGGCAAATCAAAACTTACCCATTCTCTACAACACTAAAATACTTACAGTTCACTTTTTGCAAAAAATATTGCAGAAATTTTCTGATATATTGTAAAAATGTTTAGATATTTTTCTATTTTAAGTGTTTAATATTGTACCCTACCTTTTTCATGTGACATAAAATCAAAAGCATTCTTCACTCTTCCTGAACAGTCTTCATAACTATCCAATTTTTAAAATCCAGTTTTTAAAGAAGCATCATTTTCTGACTAGCTGTCAAAACAGACATGTACTGTTTTCATGCACTAGTAGGGAGGGTTTGCTGGTCAGGGCTGCAGTATGTCACTGTTCCTGCCACCCCTTCCTGAAAGGGAAAGCAGACCAACTTGTTTTCCTTTTATAAAGGATCTGACTTCTTCTCAGCTCAGTGTTCTCTTAGACTTAAGAACTGGAGGTGACATTATTAGGAAATCAAGCCCATTCTTCCGGACAACTGCAGAACGCCTTCCCCAAGAGCAGGACAAGTGACTTTCACACTGTGACAGTCATTTTAAGCAGAGCTGACTCTCTCCCCGGCTGCATGAGATTTGACGTATATTTTCCTTATGTAATTTCTTTGACTCAAGTGAACTTTTCTTTCTGACCACAGAGTTCCTCAAGTTTTTTTTTTTTTAATTTTTTAAATTAATTTTTTAAATTAATTTTTAATTGCAGTATAGTTGATTTACAATGTTGTGTTAGTTTCAGGTGAACAGCATAGTGATTCAGTTATATATATGTATAGGTATGTGTACACACATATATATATATTCTTTTTCAGATTCTTTTCCATTATAGGTTATTACAAGATACTGAATATATAGCTCCCTGTGCTATACAGTAGGTCCTTGTTTATCTGTTTTATATATAGTAGTATGTGTCTGTTAACCCCAAACTCCTAATTTATCCCTCCCACTTTCCCCCTTTGATAATTGTAAGTTTGTTCTCTGTGTCTGTGAGTCTCTTTCTGTTTTGTAAATAACTTCATTTGCAACATTTTTTTCTAGATTTCACATGTAAGTGAAATCATATGATGTTTGTTTTTCTCTGTCTGGCTTACTTCACTTAGTATGATGATCTCTAGGTCCATCCTCCTCAAGTTTTTCTTGATCTTCCCTGCTTGTTCTTTTATATGATCTAGACAGAACCCACCTCTCAAGATCCACCAAAACTAACAGCTCTAAATCAAGGTATTCCTTCCTTCATTCTTCAGCTGCTGGGGCTACGTAGTGCAGTCTCGGCCATTGTGGTTAGGAGCTTATACCAGGTGAAGCACACAGACACTGACCAGTGACTTAAAACATTATAGCACCTTTGTAATGACTTGTATGGGAGTGTATAATGTGAGTAAAGAGTGAGAGGTTATAGAAGAACAGGCTCAAGAGAGTGCTCTAGGAGTTGAGAGCAAGATTATTGATATCTCGGGCTTCCCCGGTGGCGCAGTGGTTGAGAGTCCGCCTGCCGATGCAGGGGACACGGGTTCGTGCCCCGGTCCGGGAAGATCCCACGTGCCGCGGAGCCGCTGGGCCCGTGAGCCATGGCCGCTGAGCCTGCGGGTCCGGAGCCTGTGCTCCGCAACGGTAGAGGCCACAACAGTGAGAGGCCCGTGTACCGCAAAAAAAAAAAAAAAAAAAAAAAAAGATTATTGATATCTCAGAAGATCAGGGATGGTGTCATGGAGAATGCTTCTTGGTCATCTGGCACATTGTCTAACCTGCACGGTACACGAAAATGCTTTTCTAGTCACCAAGCATTGATAAAGCAGAAGGTCCATCACTACTTCTTACCAAAAAAAAAAGAAAAAAGAAAAAGAATGTTATGACTGACCGTCTTTACCCATCACACAGAACTTGGTATTTCTGGCAGCTTATCTCTGTAGAGGACTTTAGATGAACGATAATCTCAATACTTTCATACCACTATTCATATAGCCTACTAATAATTTTTGTAGAAAGTAAAAGCATGGCTTCTGCTTAAGAAAGATGAAGGATTGATGGAAGATGAAATACTTATAAAAGGTGTACCCTAAATATCTCTGGGGAAGAGACATACACTTAGATTTTGAAAAAGACACAATATTTATAAGAGGGTTTATTCTGGATCAAAACCATAATGATAACAGCATTAGTAGCAGCTGATACTTACATGATATTTATTCTGGGCCAAGCATTGTTCTCAGAGTTTTAATATATGAAGTCATCAATCCTTATAGCAAGCCTATGAGATAGGTACTATGATAGCCATTCTACAGATAAGAAAAGAAGCACAAAGAGGTTAATACACTGCCAAAGGTTTTTCAGTCAGTGAAGGGCAAAATTAGAATGCAGATTGAGGTAGTTTGTCTTTCAAGTCTATGCTCTTAATCAGTGTACTATCGGGGTCTCTTCACAAATGTTATCTCTAATCCATAAAATAACCTTACAGGAAGTTAGTACTGTGCCTGTTTCACAGATGGCAAAAGCCATACTCAAAGCCTATAAAACTAGTGAGTGGCAAAACCAAGATTTGAAGCCAGGAGTTTAACCTGTCTTTTTTCCAACTAAGCCTCCTCGCTTGATGAATTTCACAGGAGATTAGCCTGAATTTACATGAATGTTTAACAAGTAAGAAATAAAACATTTTTTTTAAAGTCTAAATCCTGACCAGATAATAGCAGTGAAAATTCATCAATGAACGAGTGTGAGAGCCCTCTGTGTACCCAGCTTCTGATGGGAACACAGTAAAGCATTATGACCAACATGAAAGAAATAATTGGAAAACAGTGTTTTCTGTTGAATTGGCTTTAATTACATGCAGGCATACTTCAGAGAAGGGGAAAAAAGAATGTGAGCAAGAGTTGTAAGGGGAAGATTTCCTGAGGGAGGTGGAAGTCGGTTGGAGCCTTGAAGGGTAGTAGAATTGGATGGAGCTGAAGAAAGAGGATTTGAGGTGGAAAGGGAAACAGAGTAAGTAAAGCCAGAGACCAAGCTTGGGTGTGGAGGTTTAGTGAGGACCCTGGGACCCAATGTCTGTGTTGGGGAGTCTGAGAAGTGAAGTTGGATTCTTGGGCGGGAGAACAGCATTGTGAAATGGGATGAAAGCACGTAGAGCAGTGAGTGCATTTGAGGACCCGAGGGGAGAGTTTGTCTGTTAATGGAGAATCTGTCCACAGAGTGGCCAGCACACAGAGGGTAAGCAGGACTGCCCCCCATTTCCTCTGTGGTCACCCCATGTCTCAGTGACTGACCATTGAATTTCCGCATTTGCGTATTTCCCAGAGAAATGAAGGCGATCTCTTCCACCGACTGTGGCACATCATGAATGAAATCCTGGATCTGCGGCGGCAGGTGCTTGTGGGGCATCTCACCCATGATCGGATGAAGGACGTGAAGCGCCACATCACCGCCCGCCTGGACTGGGGCAACGAGTGAGTACTGGCCACTGAGGGGGTGGTCTCTGGTGGCCGAACACGACAGATGTGACTGCAACACAGGTGTGAGCCACTATGCAGTCATATCTCTGGAAGACACCAGAGGAGGCTTTCCCATCTTTTCCCTTTGGGGGGCTTAGTGCAAACTCTTACTAGTAGAGTCGAGAACCGCATCCTCTAGGGCTGGCATGGGTCCCGGGACATTGTCGGTTCTCTGCTGCCCTGTGTGCCCTGACAGTGTGCAAGTGCTCATGAAATACAAAATATTCACTGGGGTCAATCAGATACGGCGTCTGCTAAAAATTCATCTTGTTTCAAGGCTTTAGGTTTGGCATGTGAATTTCCTTCTAAATATATTCCTCTTCTTTATTGTGGTAGTAGGTCGTTGGTGTAATCTGGAGGGAAACACTAATGCTAATAGCTTCTGTTAAAAGTCTTAGGACAGGTACCCGGGGTGGGAGGGGGGCGCGCTCTCCTTATTGCCCTGATTCTGCCTGTGTATACATATCAGTCTCTTTGAGGAGCTACTTGGGAGAGCTCAGTTAAAAAGCTGTTCTTGACCAAGATTTACTTTTAAATAAACCTGTAAGTGACTAATCTAAAATAACAGCCAAGCACTTTAAATAGTATATCTAATCACTTAAAGCTCTGATGAAGGCTGATATTGTGCTAAGTATAAATGTTAATATATGGGGGAGAAATTAGAATAAACCAGCTTTGACTATGATGTTAGGCTTGTATGGGCTTAAGTTTAAGGAAGGTAAATGGTCCCTCGGTATCCTACAAGGTCATAGCCTCCCTCCCTTTCCTCTCCGCAAATCCCCACTTGCTATTTGGACCTTCAAAGGATCTTAGGGCAACAGAATAAAAGAAAAGCTGACAGAAGAAGGAGAAGGCAGTAAAATGTGCACCACAGATAAATTTGCCTCTTACTGAATCCGAAAAAACCGATCTGAAACGAGAGCGCGCTTCCTCTAACCATAGCAAGTCACTTTATCAGAAGCCAGTTTTGTTTCCTGCCAAGACATCACATACTACAGGTATGAAGACATGGACCCACTAACACATTTTAAACCTCTGTCTCATCCAGAGTCCTTCTGGTATTTCGTTGAGTGAGCTGTGCCATTCATCCTTTTCCCGACAGTCGGGAGAGCAGCCCTAATTCATTTATCTCAGGGAGATTTATTCCTTCTGGGGAATCAAAAACGAGCAGGTTTGGAATGCAGCAAGACATTGCACTAGGAACTCTGCTCTTTTACCATGGAAGGCAAATTCCAGAGCCCTCCTTGACTTCAGCTTCCTCACTTGTCGAAGGAGTAAGTTGAACTAGAAGAAGAGATCCAAGGCCCCTTTCCGCTCCACGGAAACATGATTCAAAGCACATAGCACTTCCTGAGAGAGACGATTTGCCAGCCACATGCATGGAGCCTCCGGTCTCGCTGTGAGATGGGGTAGCACTGTGAGGGGTAGATCTGAAGACTGTTTGACCGCGACTTAGGCTGCCCATCTTTCATGTGGTTTTTTTTGTTTGTTTTGAAAGAACTTTGAGCTTTCTCCGAATTATATTGGCTCTTAGTCGTGGTGCTGGTCCTCCTTTAAAAGACTAGTTTGTAAATAGGAAGAAAGTTGGATGAAGTTAGCTTATCAAAGATACCTTAGAAATATAGAGCAGGCAAGAAGATGATACTTTTTCAGTTTTAGGAAGGAAGATGATGACAGAAGGAAGGGAAAGGAGGGAAAAACATTAATTATGACTGAATCATGGCTCAATTTTGACTCATGTAAGTTCTAGCTTGTACTTTGGGCAGTTCTTTGGCTAATTTATGGTAAGTTGGTAAAACATTGATGCATGAAAGTGAGCAATATAATTTATTTAGATCATCCTCAAATTCATGAATTTTCTGAGGTCTCATTCTGTTCTCTTTGAATTTCTTTGACAACTTATTTAAAATGACTTACAGTTTACAGATTGTGCATTTACTGTATTCCTTTAAATATAGTTTTCTTACTGAATGGAAAAGCAAAAGTGGAAAGCAAATTCAGATAATTCTCTTGCATATTAAACTAAATTGTTTTGCAAAATTGTCTATCAGCATGTAGATCTCAGGATGAACATAAGTGAAAGATGTGTTCAATCTCAAGTTGTATGTCAAACTGTTGAAGAGTGGTGAAGAGAAGCCCTTTAGATGGAGGAAGCTTGGGAGGAGGTGGAGGAGGAGGAGGAGGAGGAGGAGGAGGAGGGGGAGCGAGGAGGAGGAGGAGGAGGAGGAGGAGGAGGAGGAGGAGGAGGAGGAGGAGGAGGAGGAGGAGGAGGAGGAGGAGGAGGAGGAGGAGGAGGAGGAGGAGGAGGAGGAGGAGGAGGAGGAGGAGGAGGAGGAGGAGGAGGAGGAGCAGCAGCAGGAGATAACCCATCTTGTTCCCTAAAGGGGCCATCAGAAGAAGTGTTCTCGCCTGGAAGCCTCGAACACACTTAAAATAATAGCACCTGTCTTGGTTCTCCGTAGAGTCCTGTGCTGTCCTTTGACTTTCCTGTGATGATGATACAGGAGGGAGAATCAATTCATTCTTTCTTCCTGATGTCCCAGAGCAGTTCAGTGACTGAGTTAATATAAAACTAACCCCCCACCCACCCATTTCCCTTGCTGGCTTCCCATGTCCTATGTCCTCTCCTTCCATCCTGTTCCTTTCCTCTTTGCCTCATTTCTTCTTGTTTTTTAGAGCAGTGTCCTGACCCTCTTCTGTGAGCTCAGAAGCCTCACACAGTGGGAGGGTTGTCCTAAGGATATACCTAGGAATTAACAGAACAAAGTAGAAACATATAAAAGTCTCTTCACACAGCTAGGACTCTAGGAAGCCAGCAGAAATTGAATAATCCAAGCGTTATGAGAGGAAAAGACTTGCAGATCACCAGCTCCTGGGGCCCCAAAGCTGAGGAAGGTTCTGGATCCCACACCTACTCCAGAACCTCTGCTGCTGGAGTTGGTCTCAACTCAGTCATTCTGCAGTGATGTAGATCACTTGTCCTTCATGTTTCTCAGATGGTTGATGCTATGTGAATTTCCAGGTTCAAATTCTCAAAGAAGGAATCTCATTGGCAGCCAGTATCCGTTATTCATGTTCAAACTGAGCATTTTATACCAGGCACTCATGAGCTGCTGGCCAGTCCAGGGATTATTTGTCCTTTGGTCAGGTGCCTACCTGTGGGCCAGTCAGGTGTGGCTCGGGAAGGGGAGATGGTCAGATGACTAAACTATTTCAGCTGCCCCCTGCCCCTTCCAGAAGAAAGTATGGTAGGGCAGCTTCTCATGGAACGTGCCGCTGGGAAGGAGGTAAGTGCCATGATTCACATATGGTTGTATGCGGGCACACTGCAGAGATACTGCAGGTTCGGTTCCAGACCACTGCAATAAAGCAGATATTGCAATAAAGCAAGTCACAAAATTTTTTGATTCCCCAGTGCATGTAAAAGTCATGTTTACACCATACAGTACAATGGCAATATGTATTAAAAACATACATATCTTAATTTAAAAATACTCTATTGCTAAAAAATGTCAAAACAATTAAGGTAGTGACATCAAAGATCATTGATCAGAGATCCCCATAACAAATGTAATAATGAAAAAGTTTAAAATATTTTGAGAGTTACCAAAATGTGACACAGAGACATGAAGTGAACAAATGCTATTGGAAAAATGGCACCAACAGGCATGCTTGACACAGGGTTGCCACAAACCTTCAACTTGTAAAAAAACGTAATATCTGCAAAGTGCAGTAAAAACAAGGTATGCCTATATCCTCTTTCCTTTGCTAGATAATCTTTCCTCAGCAATACTCATCTGGTGTCTTCTGATATCTTACATTGTAGTGTAGTGGTCCTCTCTTGGGACGGGGTGGAGAATGGCGAACAGGCCCTATCAGAATACCCTGATGAGGTATAGCAAGGGGGATTTATTAGTCTGCTCAGGCTGCCACAACAAAATACCACAGACTGGGTGGCTTAAACAACAGACATTTATTTTCTCATAATTCTGGAGGCTACTAGTCCGTGAGCAAGGTACCAGCAAATTCAGTTTCTGGTGAGTACTCTGTTGCTGGCTTGCAGATGGCTGCCTTCTTACTGTGTCCATACAAGGACAATCTCTGGAGTCTCTTCTTCTTCTAAGGACACCAGTCCTATTGGATTAGGGCCTCACTCATATGACCTCTCTTAACCTCTATTATCACCTTATAGTCCCTCTTTTCACATATAGTCATATTGGGGTTAGGGCTTCAACATACAAATTTTGGGAGGACATAGTTCAGAAACTAACAGGGAGACATGGGTATTTTGAAAATGAATTACCGAGTTTGTGCTTTGAAAGTTCAGCAAAAATTAGAGAATGGGAGTATGATTTTTAAGTTTCTCAAAGAAAAACATAATTGAAGAAGAGTGAGAAACTGTTTTAGTATCTAAAAGCCAAGTCCTACCTCAAGAGGGCCACAGTCTCGTAATCTTAAGACCAACAATCCCTGAGGGTGGCTGGGGAAGTACCTGGCTTGAAGTATGTGCTGAATTAATAAGAGGTTTTTACTTTTGAAACCTCTAATGAGGTTTTGGGGAGGTCACAGAATTTTAGGATGTTTTTAAAATACAAAAGTGAGAAAGCTGTGGTTGTATAATTGGAAATGCCATGCAGGAAGGCTTCCGTATTAGAGAGAGTAATGATGTGGAAGGGATGTAGAGCAAATTATCCTCAGAGAATTAAGTGTGAGACCCGGAGTGGGATAATTGAGGGGAGTCTGGTAGAGAGACATCATGAAGCCTTTGGGATAGTTGTGATGGTTAAGGAGATGAGTAGAATTATACAGCCTTGACATCAGTGTAGTAAGGTGGATGCCTGGTGAGGAGTATGTTATCAAGGTCACTAGAGGGAAACTGGCAAGATTATACTCATTTTCCTCTGTCCGTGGTAAGACATCACAAATCTGTTACCATACTTGGTCCCACTGAGGCTGGATATAACCTTAGAATATTTCTTAGCATAGTAATTCACGTATCAGTCACAGTGAAACTTGACATAAGAGATCAAGCCATTTTTGCTACCCCAGGCGTAGACCTATGCTGTCCTAATTTCTGTCCACTGCCTTTACTGAGTTTCTCCTAATGACTGACCCCAGAACTTGCCATGAATAAGGACCATGCACGTGTTGCCAGCGATTCCCATTATTAATATGTTAGCTCTGGATATAACTAGGTATTTTGGTGCCAGGTCAAATCCTAAAGGCTACACTTCCCTTTCCTCAACTCTGTTTTCTAGAACAAAATTATGTCTATCTCTAGTTTCCACCCCAGTACAAGGAGGAAGGGTTTCTGTGATAATAGCTTGTAGGGTACTAAAGGTTCCCCACCATAGAGTACCAAGGCCCCCAGTGGCAGGAGCGCTCCACCAAGAGTGCCAGCCCATTCCCACCCGACCCCATTTACTTGCCTTTGTCATCTTCTGTTTCTCAAGTTATGACCAGTGTTCAGCCTAGTTACTTACTCCAATCATGGTGAGAGGTTAATATAAGGTAGAAAATATGGGTGAGAGAAGCATGGTGGGTGATGTATCGAATGTTAGGGTCATACAGTAAAGATAATTATTTTTAATATATTCTATCAAGGTGACTCTTCCGCCAAATGTTTGCAATCTGTTTTCTAGACAACTGGGACTGGACCTGGTGCCTAGGAAAGAGTATGCGATGGTGGATCCAGAGGACATCAGCATTACTGAGCTCTACCGATTGGTAGGTATAGGAATCCTTGGCTCACAGCCTCACTGCTAATTTTGTGGTTTCCATGACACTCTTCATACTTGCTTGATTTTGTAAGAACAGGATGTTCCCAGTTTAATTTGGAGCAAGTAAAGAGAATTGAGAGCTGAGGTGACCATGCCCCAAGTACAAAACTGAGATAATTTACCCATCTCAGAATGCCCTGACGTTCCTACTGAGCCCTCAATGCCCAGGCACTAGGAAGTAAAGCCAAAGAAGTTTTAAGTTTTATTTTGCAAATCTTTGTACTTTGCCTAGTCTAGTGAAATCTTTGTATTTTGCCTAGTCTAGTGGAATGGTTAGAAGTCATACATATTTATCTGTTCTGTTTCAGGACATTGTTGTGACTAATGGTTTCCAGTTAGTGCTCACCAATATGTTAGCTCCCCTCCCTGCCCTGCTATCACTGTATGCACAGACTCTTGAAAGTATCTCTTCCTTGTTCTCCAAATGCTAGACTTATCCCCCACCTCTCCCACACCCCAGGCCATCCCTAAGTGCTGAAGCTTGTTAATAATCCTGAGATATTTGGTCATCTTGCCCATCATGGCATCACCCATGACTTGAGTTTTTTGTCTAGTTACATGGTAGGTTGAAGTCCAGTTATTTACTTGGCATCTAGGTTCCCCAAATCTGGTCCCATCTGCCTTGTATTTTTTTTTTTTTTTTTTTTTTTGGCTGTGTTGGGTTTTCGTTGCTGTGCGTGGGCTTTCTCTAGTTGTGGTGAGCGGAGGCTACTCTTCGTTGAGGTGTGTGGGCTTCTCGTTGCAGTGGCTTCTCTTGTTGCAGAGCACAGGCTCTAGGCACATGGGCTTCAGTAGTTGCAACACGCGGGCTCGGTAGTTGTGACTCGCGGGCTCTAGAGTGCAGGCTCGGTAGTTGTGGCGCATGGGCTTAGTAGCTCCGCAGCATGTGGGATCTTCCCGAACCAGGGCTCAAACCTGTGTCCCCTGCATTGGCAGGCGGATTCTTAACCACTGAGCCACCAGGGAAGTCCCTAGCCTTGTATTCTTAATATTTATATAAAGTTTTACCTAATCTCTAGATACTCACTGAGCTATTTTAAAACCTCAAATCAAAGAAGCCAGTATCCCCGGTGTAACTTTGCTTTGCTCTAGTTACCGCTGCATCTTACCCCACGTTCCAAGGAGGAGTGACTGTGGTAAATAGCTGACTCCTTTTTGGAAGCTCCTACCTCTCTGGGGGTAGCTTCCCAAGCTTAGAGTATTCTTCATAGAATTGCAGATTATTCTTGACCTGAGATTATCTGAAAAACATGGTGGAAAAAATCATCAGTAAATCCATCAGGCGTGTGTCTGATTTGAGAAAGCAGTTCTTAATACCGCTTTCAGTTTTCCCCTTCATCATCAATCTGTTCAGATTATCTACAGCTCATTATTTCCATTGGAATAAATTCCGTTTCTGTGGAGAATTTCCTTTGCTTTATGTTGAGCTTCTTGAGAGTGATGTTTCATGCTGCACCCCTCTGTGGCATCAGTGTTAAGCAGGGTATCACGCCCAGAGCAAAAACACAGTTGAAGGTTGATTGGAAGGAGGAGGGCAGAGATGGAGGAAGGACACACAAGGAGAATATCTGCAGTTAAAGTCACCACTAACTCTTAGCTTATATAACAAACAAAATCTCTAGAATTTATTTGTCAGTGACATCCTCTAATGGGACATTTTTATTATAGTTTATTTAACTGTTGGGCATCAGATTTTGTCTCTCACTTTTGTTTTAATATCTCACTCAATTTGAAGTTTCTTCAGAGTGGGCACCGTGTCCTATATTGATACTTCCTCTGTTATGTCCAACATAATCTCGTTCAGTGATTTGCACTTAATGATTTTGATGTTATTACAGTATTATGAGAAGACCATGGGTATAGATCCAAAAAACTAGATTTAAATTTCATCTCTTCCTTCCACCAGCTCTCTGATCTTGGACTTACTGCTGAATCTTTCAGAGCTTCAGTTTCTTAGTCTATTAAATGGAGAAATAATTCTAACCGTGTTTGTTAGTAAGGTTAAATAAGAAATGCATGTAAAATGCCTTTCCTTGACAGACAATGTTTGCAAAGCACCTAAGCATTCAGTCAGTTTTCATCCTTTGTCATCTTTATTTCATCCTTATTAAGGAGGTAAGATGGCAAGAATAATTGCTGCCTTATGTGCTAAATCTTAAGATTAGATTTGGCTGTATTCAATGAAATAAATAAATGATAGAAGCTTAGACATGATGGAAATTATTTCTCTTTTACAGTATGCAAGCCCGGAGGCAGGAAGTCCTGGGCTTGTTTGTGGTTTCATGGTGTCAGAAGCAAAAAAGGCTCCATCATCAAGGATACTTCAAAGTACAACATAGCTGCAAGAACCCTAGCCATGACCTTACTCTCCATCTGTAAGAAGGAGAAAGATTTCTCTCAGTTGACTCAACTATTTTAATGAGCCTTCCTGGAACTACCACACAATACTTGCACTTATATTTCATTGGCCAGAACACAGTCACATCCCCATATTTAGCTAGGGATGTCAAATATTTGAGAAACAACTAACAGTGTCTGACACAAATATGTTTTATTTTCCCAAGTTTGATTTTGTGTGCATGTGATTTCATCTCTCTTCTTTTTACTTAATGTCATATATAGGATGGGAAATTTATTTCATCTCTTTGAACATTCCGATTTGTTAGTTGTGGCTGCTGGGAGTGTTATGTTGATAAGTTTCTGGGGTATCATCCAGGCTGTGATTGATTAGCAATGACTGCCATTGGAGGGGTTTTTTCATATTTTATAGCTCAGAACCTAGTCCACAGTCTTCATTTGACAGATGAGGAAAATAAAACATTGCAATTTTACATGAAATTGTCATTTCTCCTCCATAGTGGTTGCATTTTACTGCTTCTAAAGCAAAGACAATAGCCCAGGAGAACCCCAAATGTTTATAAGCTTCAGAAGGACATGTTTTTTCTTTAAGGCAGCTTCAAGTTCCTATTTATGTCCTGGCCCAGCAGTAATCAGGTTCTCTGTAGTACTGGCCCTTTTCTCTATGCAACCTAAACGTGACTGATTGTATTGACTTTGCCAGGGGGAGTTGGCAGGCGCCACCACCAATCCCTTATGGTGAGGGTTGGAGTGGGGTGGTGATTTATTGTCACTCCTAGATCAAGGATCATGGCATGGAGGTAAAATGCCCCAACACAGGATGCTGGATTAATTGTTGCCACTTCTCTTTCTTTACTATGTCTTCTCCCCAGTAATATTTGAAACACAGGTGTTTGCATCTTACAAACTCCCTACTGCATCATTAGAAAAAAAATGTCTTGTTTTGGGTTTTTGATAGCCCTGTTAGCAGATCTGTCTCACCTGATTGTGTTCATCTAAGCAGTAAAATGCGCTAAACCTCACCGTGTTGACATATGTCCCATTGGAACATATGGTTTACCGCCAACAACCAGAGCTCAATCCTTCTGTAGTAAAGAAGACTTTATTGGCTGAGTTCTCTGGTTGTTTGGGCATGAGGAGTATCTTTTTAGGAACCTTTCTTGGTTTTTATAAGATCAGGTTAGCTGCTTGCTTTGTGATACTTAGTGGGTAGGCCAGTGGTTCTCCAACAGAGAACAGGGTACATTTGGCAGTGTCCGGAGACATTTTTGGTCATCACAATTGGGGATGGTGTGGAGTGGGGAGAGGTACTACTGATATCTGGAGAGTAGATGCCAGAAAAAGACGTTAAACATCCTACCAAGCCCGGGACAGCCCCACGACCGAGAAATTACCAGCCCAAATTGTCAGTAGTGCTGAAGGTGCGAACCCTGGTGTGGACCGTTCACCCAGTAATTAATGCATTAGTGAGGGTTAATAATTTGTATCACTTTAATAAATCTTCGGAATGCATCTGTTTCTTTTCCTAATCAAAGGTCTGGTTAAACTGTAAGCACATTTAGAGTCACTGCTAGGTGCCTTTGTAACCATAAGTTATTTCAGAGATGGGTTTTTGTCTATGTGTTATAACTACCAAATCATAGTTCTTGAAGTGTGGACACATCTTTTAAATTTTGCTACTGCAATAATATATTCACAGAGAGATTTTTTTAGCAGTTCCCAAAAGTAGTGAATTACCAAAAGATAAACAAGGCATCCTAACCTATGTAAGTTCAAATCTGTCTCAGGCTTGGAAGGATGGTGGGTGAGGAAGAGTGGAGATTTCAGTGCCATTTGTGAGGGCCCATGTCACACGTACAAAGGGTAGAATTAAGTGGGTTATTACTAGCATGCGTGCAAAGACCAAGGCAGTAATTACGCAACAATACGTTTTTCACTCTTCTAGGATTTGCATCTCTCTGCACATGATCTCAATCAGTGATTCTCAGCCCTCATTGCACATTAGAATCACCTGGGGAGCTTTTAAAACTACAACTGTCTGGACCCCCATCCCCTAGAAATTCTAATTTAATTGTTCCGGGATGGGACCTGGGCATAAGTATTTTTTAAAAGCTCTCTTGGTGATTCTAAAGTGCAGCCAAGGTTGAGAACCACTGATCTAGATAGATTGGATTCTTGGCAGGAATGGGGGAGCTAATTTTTCTCCTCAATTTTTAGTAAATGTCATGAATGATGCTGGGAACTTTGCACTGTTTGAAGTAAAGACCAGACATCTCTCTGAGGTCTGTTCTTTTCATAATGTTTTTATATCTGTTTTTTCAGCTCTAGCCTTTAGTAGTTATTCATTTCTTCATAGCAGTTTGTGCATTGTTACCCTGAACTTTTAAGTAAATCAGTAAATAAGTTAGCAACTTCAGAAAATAAAAAGCTTGAGAAGTTAAAGAGATGTAGTTTTATGAATGAGTTATGTTTCCTTTGCCCTGTTATAAAGGATTTTTAAAGCCCAAAATAGAGCAACCCTCAGAAAAAAAAGACAGAATTATGCTTTTTTTCTAGTTAGAATATTTCTGTGCAGAAAGCCTTTTCTAGTAATTATGGCCAACACATACCACAATGCTGAGGTCCACTTTAAAAGAAAATGCACTTACTCTTCACTTTCACAGAGGCGTGTCCAGTGTACCTGCTGAGTATACAATAATTATAGATGCATTTGGTTAATTGCATTTTTTTAGCTGTCTACTTTTCAAGTGGTTCAATTTAAAAAATAAAAGCATGAAAAAATTCTGGTGATTTTATGCTGTTGCATCTATAATTGTAAATGGCATTTTTTTGCGTTCAAATCTTGGTTAGTTAGTCATTAGTTATTGAACTATACTTAGAAACATAAAAGGATGGCTAATGTAGACATAGAGTTCTGTACCTTAACCTCAACAAAGGATGTGACTCCTTCGGAGTTAATCCCTGAGCTATTAATATATTTTTTTGATTGGCAAGTGATCCGCAAGAGGTAGCCTCTTTAGTAGTCTGTGTTATGAAAGCAATACTCTTACACATTCTTAGCACCTGTTCTGTTAATTCACAGCCTTTCTGTATGTTTTCCCTGTGCTCTTACCCTGAGTCAGTTCTGCTCACACTGTGGTCCAAGAGCTAGCTGGACCGTGAACTGTTTGTAACTGGCCCAAGTACAAAAATGGCGAGCAAACGTTTAGAAACCTTTGTAACATTTTGACATTGCCATGGCATTTTTATGGTATTTTATGAAAATATCAATCTGCTGTAGGTTGCGTGAGAAACCAACCTGGTCCTTCACTGCAGGTAGTTTGAGAAGTACTGTCCTAGATGGTTCATAATTCCTGCTCACTCTTTCGCTCTCAGCTAAAGTGTCATTTTCCCAAGAAACCTTCTCTGACCGCCCAGACACAAGTCAAATTCTCCATTCATCACAGTTGCAGTTTTCTATCCGTTTGTGCGACAATTTTGTTGATGTCTACTCCCCCTAGTAGAAAAGCTCTATGAAGGCAGGCTGTTTCTGTGTTTACACATCGTTGCATTCCCAGTGCTGGGCTCATAATAGATACGTAACAAGTATATGTTGACTAAATGATCATTCTCATGTTCTCCCTACCCCTGGAACCATGGGTGATTCCTTTCCTTCCTCAACTTGTGGGAACTCTTACTTCCGGTCCCGCCTCCCAAGTATAGCCTAGGCTAGCTGTATTAAGGACGGAAATAAGAGATGGACACAGACTCTATTCCTGCCTTTAGACCCCTCACTGGCTTTCTTAGGTCTGCCTCCCTGTAGCTCCGCAGCAAGTTAGAAACATTTTCTTGCTCTAGTGATTGAGTGTCATTTGATACTGCCCGCCTCAGAAAACTACCACAAGTTTGAAATTTAGTATACTTTAAAAGAATTTTTAATTATGAGAAATGTGAAGTCATAGCTACATTGTTCAGCGAAATGATCAGCTAGATACAATTTAGTCTGATTTTTAAAAGATGGCTAATAATTTGTTCTCACCCTGGGAGTTGATGAGGGACCGATAGCATCCTTTGAACTTCACGCTGCCTGAACCTACTCAGTGAGTTGATATCATTTTAACATTAATGATTAAGAAACAAATCTTAAAGCAGGATTCCTTGATGGTCTGCAAACTTCAGTTTTTTATTTTAGAAGTTGGGAGAAAATTTGGAATTTTAACATCCAACTAGATACCAAATACACAGCAAAAAAAAAAAAAAAAAAAGCACAGGACATCATAATCACACCATAGCTAGCTAGCTTGTTGGGTTCCATTATTTAATTAGGTCCATGCTGATCATGTTTTTTTGGGGGGTGTCATTCAGATGGAGCATCGACATCGGAAGAAAGATACCCCAGTGCAGACCAGCAGTCACCACCTCTTTGTGCAGATGAAAAGCCTCATGTGTTCCAACCTGGGAGAGGAGCTTGAGGTCATCTTTTCACTCTTTGACAGTAAAGAGAATCGACCAATCAGGTAACTGCCTGCATGTGGAGATATGACTTGAACTTCTTAATGTTGGAATTGTGGATGTTTGCAACTGGCAGGCTTCAGGTTATATGACCGTGTACATTTTTCCTCTATCAGCCTGTTTTCTCATCTGTAGAACTCTGTGAATTTCTAAGCTGCCTAACTTCTGGGCATTTCCCCGAAAATTAGATGAAATGATGCATGCAAACATTTTTTTGAAATATTCAAAAGGGCTGTGGAACCATAATTATTATTAAATGAAAGTATGTCATTGATATCAGGTCTGTTATTTGAGTTATTTTGTATTGATAATGCAAGGAGGACATAATATTTCTAAACTCTGAAGTTCGTTTGCTTATCAAGTTCAATACATTGTATTTTTCAAATTTTCAGTAAGCAATTATATTATTCTTACCCTGTCTGCATCAAATGATATTGAGAGACAGCTAAATACTTGGAAACCTTCCCATGAGAGTTTCAGAGCTGGGAAATAATAAACAGTTTTCACCTACATTTTTTTTCTTTCTCTGTCTTACCTGTTGTAGTTCTCTTATGGCAAGTTTTCAATGTTTAGGAGAAACTCACAATGGACGTTTTGGTTGTTATCCAAAGGTCTCAACTTTTTTTGAGACTTTTTTTTTTTTTTGCGGTACGCGGGCCTCTCACCGGACCGGGGCACGAACCCGTGTCCCCTGCATCGGCAGGCGGACTCTCAACCACTGCGCCACCAGGGAAGCCCGAGACTTTTTTTTATGTTTAAAATTTTTTAAATCTTAAAGTTGACCACAATCCACACCATCTTTTACATTAAAATTTTTAAATTTGAATTTGGAATTAAAATTGTACCACAAATTACACATAATGACCCAATTGTACCACACTTTAAAGAAATAATACTTACTAAAATAAACGTTGACAAATTTAAGCAACAATGAGCCACATATATTGTTTTGTAAATATAAAATAATCCTGGAGTATTTTCTGGTAAAAAAAAAATCTTTTTCTAGGAAATATGTGTGAAGTTTATTTTTAGTGCATTTATAGCCATAAAATCTTCGGTGAATTAACTTATATGTTATTCATTACCTACTAGAAAGTGTACTTTCTATTTCTTGACAGTAGACTGTGTCCATAGAATTTTTTAATTTTTAAAATTTTATTTATTTTTGGCTGCATTGGGTCTTTGTTGCTGTGCGCAGGCTTTCTCTAGTTGCAGAGAGCGGGGGCTACTCTTCGTGTGGTGCGCGGGCTTCTCATTGCGGTGGCTTCTCTTGTTGTGGAGCACGGGCTCTAGGCACTCGGGCTTCAGTAGTTGTGGCACGCGGGCTCAGTAGTTGTGGTTCATGGGCTTTACAGCGCAGGCTCAGTAGTTGTGGAGCACGGGCTTAGTTGCTCCGCCGCATGTGGGATCATCCCGGACCAGGGCTCGAACCCATGTCCCCTGCATTGGCCAGCAGATTCTTAACCACTGCGCCACCAGGGAAGTCCCGTGTTCATAGAATTTAAAGGTGGTAGTTTTGTGCAGCAAGGATAGGGTTTATGAGGTGTGGAAATAACAATGGTAATTCGGTTTCAAAATCTACTTTATATACTGTTGGAGAAAATGAATCAGTGAGTTAAAAAACCGTTCCCCCTTCCCAAATCAACACCCCTAAAAAGGGAAGATAAAGGCTTGAAAAAAGGATTCAAGTTACAGCTTAGCACTGGCTTTAGAAATGTGAAAGATTATTTAGAGATAATGCCTGCTTACATATTGAAGTGTGTATTAGAAAGCTTGGTTTCCAGGTAGTGTAGTTTAACTAAAGTCTTCATAACATTGTGTGTATAATGTGTGGTTTCTAAAATATTTAACAAGCTATTGTTTGTATGGATTGTAACAGGGAGAAATGAGGTCACTCTTTTGCTCTTTCCTGTTCAGCTAAAGTTTTTGAGGAATATACATTCCCCTTTGCCACTCAAATTGCATTTATGTAGGATTAATATTAGCTGGCCTTTCAGTTTTGTCTTGTTACAAACATTTTCAAATTTTCTAAAATGTTCTTTTAGGTTTTGATCGACAGAGTTCCCTTTCTTTTATTCCTACGTACTTGGTGAAAGTAGGAAAATAACCTGGCTGCAGAATCCGCAAAATATTGTTTTTGTGGTCCCTAGGTTCAGGCCAGGAGCTGGGCCTTTTACCTGCTTTGGATGTGGTTGGGTTACCTTATATGCCTGCCTCCCTCCTTCCCCCTCCTGGTTTTTTCCCCTTCCCCTCTTGCTTCCCCTCTCCTTCCCGTCTCCCTTTCCCTCTATCGCACACACCTGATACAGAATGACCCTAGGAGAAATCAAGCCTGAATTTCTCTCCCCTGCTTCTACTCACTGAGTTTGGCCATCGGCTCTCACCTCCCAAACTCATAATCACTATAAAGGTGATTGACAAAAGAATGAGTAAGAGTGAAAATACCCGCTTACTAGGTGTTTGGAACCATCTCAGATTTCTTTTCTTGACTCTCTGAGGCCTCAGATAGCACAGCGATTATTCTTTTAGGGAGTGTTCAAAACCTTGCTATGAGTAGCTCGGATTCAGACTGCACAGGGTGGTGTCACCATTACCTTTTGAAGAGGCCTTAGGATGCACAGATCTGAGGACTAGGCTTGATTCTTGTCTCTGCAGTTGACTGCTGCTGCCCTGATCCTTTCACTTACCTCTGTCTTTTCCTTCATCTTGAAACTGGTGACAAGTCTTGCTTCCTTCACTGCTTCTGGCGTAGCTGATGAGTGTAAAGTATTTGCATCTTCACAGAAAAAGGTATTATAAATGCAAGATATGATTTTTGAGGCATTGTTGTGTTTCTTCTTATGTCCAACAATGAATGCAGTGTGGGATGTGTGGGTATTTTAAAATCAACTCATATTACTTTTTTAAACTTCTTATTTTAGAAAATTTCAGATGTATAAAAAGTAAAATAGTATCATGAAGCTTCATAGACCTACCACCAGTGACAAGAGTGATTGACTCAGGGCTGATCTTGTTTTAACCACATCCCTTTCTAGTCCTCCTCTTTGCCCCCAGCTTATTGGAGGCAAATCCCAGACATCAAATTTTCATATGTAAATATTACAGGGTGTACCTATCTGTTAAAAAAAAAAAGTTGCTCTAAAGAAATTGCCACCCCCAAAATAAATATGCCCTTAACATCATCAGATATCCATTTCCAGTCTATTCAGAGTTCTGCTGTTGACCGATGTATATTGTTTTACAGATTCCAAATTCGGAATTTGTATTTTACGAGATCCAAATAAAGTCCATCCATTGCATGGTTGATAAGTTTGCCAGTCACTTTTCAGCTATAGTTTCCCTTTCCCTCTCTCTCTTAAATTCCTTGTAATTTATTTGTTGAAGAGAATGGATAATTTGATTTTTTATTTCTTTTTCAGCATTCGAAGTCCAATCCAAACCATAAAATTTACTAGGCAAAAGATGGTATAGTTCAGGGAATGCGTTTGTTGTTAAATAGAATTATTAGTGCTGTAATTTACAGAAAATAAAATACAATCTAAGTGTAATCTTTATGGTGTTGCCCTGACCATTAATCACAGGAAATTACCTTGTCCAGGTACAGGTGGAGGGACCAACATGTACAAACCCTGTGGCAGACAACTGGCTAGGACGTCTTCATTTAACTTACCTCCTCTAAGAAGCAAACAGCCAGCATTTTACTGAGCACTAACCATCTGCCAGGCTTTGTTCTAAATGCTTTAAATATATTATCAGCACTGATCGTATAGGTGAGGAAGCAAGGCACAGAAAGATTAGGGAACTTGCCTAAGTTTACAAACTGGCAAGAGACAAAGCACAGAGTGGCAAGCCAGTGATCTGGCCCCAGAGTTTGCCCTGTGAACACCCACTTCCTGCACTGGCCTCAGCCACATTCCTCCTCAAGGGCTTCAGTATTTGTCTGAACATTTCCATCACTGAACAGGATTTTATCGCCCAGAGTGAGAGCTTCAGAAATGATAGCCCTAATAATAAGTTGTTATAAATTATTGATAGTGATAACACTGAAACTAATATAGGGCCTCAGAAATATTCTATGCTATAGAAATTGGTTTTTCAAATTGAGTCCTTCTCAAGATACTTTAAGATTAGCAAAAAAGCATCAACTCTTACTGTGTGCCAGTGATCAAAATCTTAGATTCAGTACTTGGAGATGTCAAATGCAAAAGGAGTCAACACATGAAAATTACCCCCCTAGTTCACTGTGTGGAGAAATGAAGCACATGGTATTTCCTCAGTACCAGGAAGGGTATGTTTTCTGACAGAGACTTGAAACAATTTGTCATTGATGATGAGCTATATTTAGAAAGCCCATTAATATTATTCAAAACAGTTTCTGCCTGAAGGTGACCTAGAATATTAAGCCTCTGAGGCATGTTGCAGACACCTGTTACTGTACCAGAAAGATGCAGGCATATTCTGACAGCATCTTGCTAACATACACCTACCCTGTACTTCTTTTCCTTTTTTCCTCCCTCATTTGTTCATGTAACAGCATCTGCCCAGACAGAGCCCCTGGCAGGTACAGCTACTTTGGACTCAATTATCATCAGAAATAACATACTTTAATTTATTTGAGTGAGTTTTGCACAGTCTTTGACATGATTTCTCACCATAAAAGATAATTTCTTAGTTAAATAATGTTTGCCAAATTAAGTTTTATATGAGTAAAATATTTTTAGAGAGCATCTATCTGGTTGAAAGTTTGTAATTTCTCCAAGCTGTAAGGGTATAGCTAGAAAAGTCAGGAAATCATTTCCCTAGATAGCATCTGTAATTTCATTTTATTCAGTTCTATTCAGTTTATTTAACTAACACTTATATGCCATATAACACAACCATGTGCCAGACACTGTTCTAAGCTGTTTAATAAATATTAACTTATTTATCCCTTGTAACAACCTTATGAGGTAGGTAATATTAATACAGTCTTCTCTTGGTATCTGTGGGGAATTGGTTCAGGACCTCCCTCAGGTACCAAAATCCACAGATACTCAAGTCCCTTACATAAAATGGCATAGTATTTGCATATAACATGCACACATCCTCCCATATACTTTTAATCATCTCTAAATTACTTATAATACCTAATAAAATATAAATACTATTTAAATAGTTGCTTTGTGAAACTTTCTGGAATTTTTTTTCCTGAATATTTTCTATCTGCAGTTGATTGAATCTGCGGATGCAGTACCTACAGATACGGAAGGATGGTTAAATCCCCATTTTTTATAGATGGGGAAAGAGGCACAGAGAGATTAATAACTTGCCCAAGGCCACACAGCTGGTATATAGTGGAGTTGTATTTTAACATGCAGTCTGATCAGGCATCACTGTTCTTAATCACTTTTCTATACCCATTCTCATGACCTTCGATATTAATAGTAATCTGTTTTCTTCCACAACCAATTTTTCACTCACCAGTGTATAGCAAGGGGTCTGTTGAGGGTTTTTTCTTTTGTTTTGTTTTTTTAAGAAACTGAAGTGGAAGAGGCTTGAGCTCATTAAGAATTGACAGGAAGGATCCAGTAACCTGGGAGAGGTTACACTCATGGGAGAGGGGAGGTCATTGCTAGATCAAGGTCCCTTAGAAGACATCAGGAAACAACCTTGAAATTGCAGGTGGGAAGATCAGCCAAGGACCGGAGAAAGGGAGAAAGGGCAGAGAGTAGATGTGCATAAACTGGGGTATAGGACTGGGAATATCAGGGGAGAGGGGATTTGTATAAAGAAATCAAACCACAGGTTTGGTTCCAGACCACTGAAATAAAGTGAGTATCACAATAAAGCAAGTCACACGAATTTTTTGGTTTCCTGGTGCATACAAAAGTTATGTTTACACTATACTATAGTCTTTGTGTCTGAAAAAAAAAGTGCATATCTTAATCAAAAAATACTTTATCGCTAAAAAATGCTAACCATCATCTGAGCCCTCATCTTTTTTGCTGGTGGAGTGTCTTGCCACCAACAAGACATATTGATGGTGCTGACTGATGAGGGTGGTCGTCACTGAAAGCTGGGGTGGCTGTGACAGTTTCTTCAACTAAGACATCAGTGAAATTTGCTGCATCAGTTGACTCTTTTTTTCCATGAACGATCTCTCTGTAGCCTGCAATGCTGTTTGATAGCGTTTTACCCACAGCAGAACTTCTTTCAAAAATGGGAGTCAATCCTCTTAAACCCCACCTTATCAACTAAGTTCATATAATATTATAGATCCTTTGTTGCCATTTCAACCGTCTTCACAGCATCTTCACCAGGAGTAGATTTCATCTCAAGAAACCACTTTGATTGCTCATCCTTAAGAAGCCACTTCTCATCCTTTCGAGGTTGAATATGAGATTGCAGCCTTTCAGTCACATCTTCAGGCTCCACTTCTAATTCCAGTTCTCTTGCTGTGTCTACCACATCTACAGTTACTTCCTCCACTGAAGTCTTGAACTCCTGAAACTCATCCATGAGGGTTGGAATCAACTTCTTCCAAGCTCCTGTTAATGTTATTTAGACATTTTCCCATGAAGCACAAGTGTTTTCTTAATGGCTTCTTGAACGATGAATCCTTTCAGAGGCTTTCAATTGACTTTGCCCAGATCCACAAGAGGAATCACTATCTATGGCAGCTATAGCCTTACAAATTGTATTTCTTAAATAATAAGACTTGAAAGTCGAAATGACTCCTTGATCCATGAGCTGCAGAATGGATGTTGTGTTAGCAGGCATGAAAACAACATGAGTCTTGTTGTACCTCTCCATTGGAGATCTTAGGTGACCGGGTACATTGTCAATGAACAGTAATATTTTAAAAGGAATCTCTTTTTCCAGGATACTAGGTTTCAACAGTGGCCTTAAAATATTCAGTAAACCATATTGTAAACAGATATGATGTCATCCAGGCTTTGTTGTGTCATTTATAGAGCACAGGCATAGTAGATTTAGCATCATTCTTAAAGGCTCTACAATTTTCAGAATGGTAAACAAGCATTGGCTTCAACTTAAAGTCACCAGCTGCATTAGCCTCAAATAGGAGAGTCAGCCTGTCCTTTGAAGTTTTGAAGCCAGGCACTGACTTCTCCTCTCTAGCTATGAAAGTCCTAGATGGCATCTTCTTCCGATATAAGGCTGTTGTGTCTACCTTGAAAATCTGTTGTTTGGTGTGGCCACCTTCATGGATTATCTTAGCTAGATCTTCTGGATAACTTGTTGCAGCTTCTACATCAGCACTTGCTGCTTCACCTGGCACTTTGATGTTATGGAGATGGCTTCTTGCCTTAAACCCCATGAACCAATCTCCGCTAGCTTCAAACATTTCTTCTGCAACTTTCTCACCTCTCTCAGCCTTCAGAGAATTGATGAGAGTTAGGGCCTTTCTCTGGATCTGACTTTGGCTGAAGGGAATGTTGTGGCTGGTTTGATCTTCTATCCAGACCACTAAAATTTTCTCCGTATCATCAATAAAGCTGTTTTGCTCTTTACCTTTCATGTGTTCACTGGAGTAGCACTTTCCATTTCCTTCAAGAACTTTCCCTTTGTGCAGTCACAACTTGGCTAACTGGTGTGAGAGGCCTAGCTTTCAGCCTGTCTCAGCTTTCCACATGCCTTTCTCATGAAGCGTAATCATTTCTAGCGTTTGAGTTAAAGTGAGAAACATGCGGCTCTTCCTTTCATTTGAACGCTTGGAGGCCATTTTAGGGTTATTAATTGTCCTTATTTCAGTATTATTGCATCTCAGAGAACAGGGAGGCTCTAGGAGAGGGAGAGAGATGAGGAAAATCTCATGATGGTGGAGCAGTCAGATCATACACCCATCTTGTATGGGCGCAGTTCAAGATGCCCCAAAAGAATTACAATAGTAACATCAGAGATCACTGATCATGGGTCACTATGACAAATATAATAATAATGAAAAAGTCTGAAATATTGCAAGAATTACAAAAACCTGACACAGAGACCTGAAATGAGCAGATGCTGCTGGAAAACGGGCGCCGATAGACTTGCTCGACACAGGTTTGTCACAGACCTTCAATTTGTAAAAAATGCAATATCTGTGAAGTGCAATAAAGCGAAGCGAAGCACAATCAAATGAGGTCTGCTTGTACTTAGCATCATATGCTACAAATGTTTCTTTCAGCTTGCATTTAAAATTGGATGTCGTACTATTTGGTGATAGAAATAGTCTTAGAGTTTATGTTTTTCATAGTCTGTGCAGCTGTGGATGTGTGTATTCTTATCTTTCCTGTGTTGACATATTAATATGTCAATCTGCAACAGAGTATAAGTTACATGGGCCAATGAAAATGACATAGTCCACTTGTTGACTCTTTCCCTTATAACTTTCAGTACTTCGGTTACTGCTATATTCTAAGTTTCAGGACTAATCTGTTACTGTATTTCATTCTCATCAGAGGATGTATTTAATAGGACCTAAGTGCCACCAGTGAGCCCTCAGCCTACTATAGGGCTGCTTATACATGTAAACTGTTGGCATGGGCTTTTATTTGAGAAAATAGCACAGAGTAGTACTTCTCTAAAAAGTCTTATCCTGGTGATTAAATACAAAAAGTCCTTTCCTAGTAATTAAGTTCAGATAAAGTTGACTTTCTTGCTGGTACCTTATTCACATACTCGACTGAAGTTATGTGCTTTTTCTACCATCACACAGTTAAACTCTCCATTTTCATTAAATGCTTCATTTCCATATAAATTTTATATTGCCTAAAATTACCTTCTTTTTTAGTATACTCCAGTTCTGTCATGTAAGAAAAAGTAGTGAATATTATTGGTGAGGCACAGATTTTTTTAAAATATGAACTCATTCTGGAGTATATATGAATTTCTCTCCATCCTCAAGACTCAGATCTTGTATCTTGTGCAGATACCACTCTATAGTACATAAGTGGCCAGGCTCCAGAGTCAGAGGATCTGCCATTGCCATTCAGTAGCTACATCAGCCTGGGCAAATTAATTCACGTCTCTTATGTCTGTAATTTATCTGCTAAAAGAGGATAATAATAGTACTTCTCTCATGGGATTATTTGAGGATTACATGAGATAATGCATATACTTCTTAGTCTAATGCTTGATACCGGGTCATTGGTCAGTAATTATAAGCTATGATGATGATGATTAAAAATGGGAACTGTACTTTAACATAACCAGAAATGATATGTGGTGTTTGGTCTTGAATTCTTAAAGAAATCATATAGTCTAAGGAATTATTATTAATTTTTAAGGTATGTGTTATGATAGTTATATAAGATTTCGAGAGACTAGTAAACAGGTCGAATGGCATCAGGGATATGATTTGCTTTAAAATACTTTAGCAACAGAAAAAAAAGAGAGAGAGAAAAACAAAGAAAGAACAAAGGGATAGGTAGAGCGGTGTGACAGAATTGAATGGTTGTGAATTCCTTGTGACAGGTCTATGGGTGCTTGCTTTACCTTTTAGCATATAGTATGTATGGTTAATGAATTACCTCCTTAAAATTATCAATGTTTTATGCATGTGTGCAGTAAAGCAATGAGGGCAGGCATTTTTTTCAATCTCTTCGAAAGAAGACGGGTTTATTAATCTGGTCTAGTCACTAGCCCCATACATGATTTGGATTCCATTCTGCCTTGAATAATAAATCCTGGGTTCCTTTGAACTGACAATGATATTTTTGGTAATGTTTTTGCCAGAACTTAACAGGAATGTTTTCTGAAGGTCTAGGACATTCAGTATTATAAGAACACATATATTACACTAGTATTATCTTTAAAGCATAAGCTTTGACTCATATAAAACAAAATAGGCGGGCTTCCCTGGTGGCGCAGTGGTTGGGAGTCCGCCTGCCGACGCAGGGGACACGGGTTCGTGCCCCGGTCCGGGAAGATCCCACATGCCGCGGCGTGGCTGGACCCGTGAGCCATGGCCGCTGAGCCTGCGCGTCCGGAGCCTGTGCTCCGCAACGGGAGAGGCCGCAACAGTGAGAGGCCCGCGTACCGCAAAACAAACCAACAAACAAACAAAAACCAAAATAGGCAACTTTTAGAAGATTAATGTTCTGTGAGAGGGAATACCTTATATGCTTAAGCAAAATCCTGTGTCTATATAAGGACCAGCTTCCCCAAAACTCTGAATTAATAAAGGTTTGTCCTAAACAGCAAGATCCTACTGTATAACACAGGGAACTGTATTCAATATCCTGTGATAAACCATAATGGAAAAGAATATGAAAAAGAATGTATATATGTATAACTGAGTCACTTTGATGTACAGCAGAAATTAGCACAACATTATAACTCAACTCAACTATACTTAAATAAATTTTTTTAAAAATAATAAAAAACATAGAGATTTGTTCTCCCAAAGGTGAGGAAACCACTCACCACTCCCTTGTTCATTCATTCACACATCACACAGTGCACAGGAGTAACAGTTGTGTGCAAGCAGCGTGAGGCCCTGCTGGAGACCCAAAGGTGACTCCTGGAGCAGATGGCAGAAGGGATCCAGGACACATGTGAAGGCAGCTGTTTCGAGAAGGAGGAAGGTCACTTCTTCTACTAATGTGGGAGGGAGGGAGGGCGCTGAAATGGGTGTAAGATATTGAAATGGAAAACAGGGACGGGGTCTGTGGCTTTGATCTTTTATAAGGAAAGTGGGGAAACAAGATGAGCTGCTGCTGGAGAGCAAAAGAGAGAATGAAAGGGGGTTCAGGGCTGAAAGTGAGTTGCAGGAACAAGATCAGCAGCCTTTGAGCAAAAATGTGATAGGAAGTGAGTTAGTGATGAAAAATGGAACTGATGAGTGCAGGACGGGACCTCCAAAGAGAGACATCTGAAATCGGTTGTGAATCCTGGCTCCCAAGTTAGACAGCTTTTGCCAGGTGTGCTCAGAAAAGAGGTATCAGGTGGTATAGTTGGAGTCTGACACATCACAGTTGGAAAAAACTGAGACTGGGAATCTAGCATAATGAGGAGGAGAATTAAAGACATTACAATGATAGCTTCCATTTGGTCTCTTCAGAGGCTGATGTGATCTAATTGCCTTTCATTTTTAAGAGGAAATTAAAGAATTAGGGCTTCTTTTGAAAAGACTTAGTTACTGGGAAATTTTTTTAAGACCTTACAGAAGGGAGCTGTTGGAGAGAATAGTTATTTAGCCCACTCTTGGAAAAAATGCTAATATTTCTGTGTCTATATTATAGTACATAACACAGTTAAGGGAGCACATATGATTCTTTAATTCTCTGAGCACTGTGCTAGAATTTCTCATTTCATACCTCATTTACAACTTATTATAGTGTGATCACACAAGTTCACCCTCTATATTTTTACATAAATTAGGAGCATTTGTTGTTTTGAATGTAGAAAGACAGTTGGCACAGATCTCTTTTTATAGCTTTATGTTATAAAATTAACTCAAAATTATAACCTCTCCAAAGTACAACAATAACGGAGGGGAAAAAGTCTGACTGGCCATGCATGCAGGGAGCACACCTCTATTTGAGAACAGAAATAGAAGAAGGCATTCAGAGGTCCTCCTTGGACTGTGGCAATATCAACAATTCCATGTGGCCCAGAGTGCTTCCTGCTGTGTGTAGACATGCTGGCACAGAGTTCCCTGTGGGTGTCTGTACATCACTGACCCACAGTGACCTTCCCTCGGGCTTCCTCTTTAAAGGCATGAGTGCTTTCCACTCTCCCCCTTCTTTGCCATCATTTGATTCTTCTAGCAGGTGCATGAAAATTGGGATTGTTGTCACTTCGAAGTTAATCAGATTCTGTGGTTTGCTCCCCCTTTGGTCACACTTCTGTTGCATACAAAAAAAAAAATTGAGATGTAGTGATGTTAATAGGAGAGATTTTAAGAAATGGACCAACAGGAGGATCTAAATTAAAACAAAAACAAGCAAACAAATAACTTTATTCATGCTGAGGCCACCCAGCGTAGAAGTGATCCACAATTTTTCTCTGTAGCATTTTAAGAGCCACACAATTCCAATTATTTGTGAAATTTTAAATTACTACATTATTATAAGAATAAGTGGCTGGAACTTTAAAGTGGCAGAAAACCAAAAACTCATAGAGTAAATGTATTCAGAACGGGCTTTCTCATCCCCTTTAGCTCTAAACACTTACTCAGCCGACTTGTCTCATTGTACTTAAACAGTGCAGAGTTTTAGAAATTGATCAGAAGGGCTTTCCACCCCTATTCCTGTGTTTTAAAAGATGACCAAATGGGTGTTCTTTTCGCCAGGATTCTGGTCATCTCTGTCTGTTCTCCTCTGCCCTGTGTCTGCTGCCTATAGAGAATTCAGATTAATTTAGTTTTCCTAAATTCACTACCAATCAAATCATGCTCACACATAGCAACCCACCTTACAAGGACTTCTTTGCTCTTCATTGCCATTTATGCTGTAAGGTGATTCACCACTGACAAAGGAATTATTCATGATACGGTCCTCGTTAGTTCCTTTTCTGAAGATAAGACTTTACCCTCTCCTTATCTTTCTGTTCCCAGCACCTTGCAGAGTGCCCTACACAGACTGGGCATCGATGCAGTTAAAGGAAGTTTACAAGTCTCTCACTGTTGTTGAGGCAAAGTATTACAAGATTGTGTCATTATTGTCTTAATTTTTTCTGTCTTCCTTCCACTCCAGTGGGGATGTGCTTATTAATAAGAGAGAGAACTCAAGGTTGAGTGCATCAGCAATGGTAATGGATTTGTTTCAGGTTCTCCTGTGTTAATCAGAACTCTGCTCTCAGACATGTCTCTATGGGAGCATCATTTGCAAAATCTGTCCTGCTAAAAAAATAAAAAGTAAATAAAAATTAGCAGATAAATTTATGGACAGTCCCCGACTTACAGTGGTTCGACTTAGGATTTTTTGACTTCACAGTGGTGTGAAAGCAATACACATTTACTGGAAACTGTACTTTGAATTTTGAATTTTGATCTTTCCCTGGGCTAGCCATATTCGGTACAATGCTCTTGTAAAGCTGAATGGCTTTATCAGGACGTAACCCTGTAAGTTGAGGAGTATCCGTGTAGCGTCTTCTCCTAAGTATTTCCATTTAGAGATCTTTGACTACAAGTTAAACAGAGACTGCATCTTTTTATTTCCATTGAGCAACAGAGATTTCACGCTATTGCTGTTGAATCACTGATCTTCATTCATTCAGCAAACAATTACTGCTCTCCTCTGGGAAAGGCACTGATCTGGGCATTGGGGACACATCAATGAATAAAAAAAAAAAAAAAAAAAAAAAATTCTTGCCCTCCCAGAACTTACATTCTGTTGATGTTCAAAGTACTGTTAAGCTTTAAGTCAAGAAATATTTTCAAAGGCTAGAGTTTCTCTTTGTATGGTAACCAGTATTGCTGTTTTTGTTTCACCAAAAATACTGTGGTGTCTAAAGCAATGCTTCTTAAACTTTTCAGTGCCTAAAGTTCATTTTCAAACTTATGAAAACTATGGAGCTCTACAGAAAATAATGTACCTATCTTCATACACATGAACATTTGCATATCAGTGTAGAGGCTTTGTAGCTCCCTGGTTAGAAAGAAAAAGCATTTGACCTTTAGAAAGTCCAATTGCATGGGTCCTCTTGTTAATAAATAGTATTTAATGATGATTTAGATACTTTTCTTTTTTTTAGATGGAAGTATAGTTGATTTGTAATAATGTGTTAGTTTCAGGTGTACAGCAAAATGATTCAGTTATACATGTACATATTTTTTTTTCAGATTCTTTTCCATTATAGGTTATTATAGTTCCCTGTGCTATACAGCAAATCCTTATTGTTTATCTATTTTTATATCTAGTGGTTTGAATCTGTTAATCCCATACTCCTAATTTATCCCTACCGTACTCCTTTCCCCTTTGGTAATCATAAGTTTTCATTTTTTTAAGTTATAATGCATATAAAGAATCTATCAGTATCAGTAAGCTGTTGAAAGGGACATTTGATTTTGGCTTCTTTCATTTTAAAAATTAGAATATTTTTTTGAGATAATAAATGTATGAAAGACATTATACTTACAGTTTTTGCAGGGCTTGAATTACTTAGATTTTTTCATTTAGTCTGTTTTCATTAAGGTTTCTTTGCCTTTGCAAAGAACTGCATGCTTCAACCCAGAGTAGTTATAAAGAGCTCAGGTTTGCTTTGCTTTCAAGATTGCTTATTACAGTTACTTTCTAACAAAAGAGGCATTGTTAAAAAGGTCAGAATAATTACTGTATATAAATCAGAGCATTCCTCCCTCATGAAATGTCAAAGGTATAGTGTTTACCATAATCAAATTATGTAAATTCCAAGAAGAATAAGCATAAGACATTCTGCCTGTAAACAGGCCTTCTTATTTCACAGTCCTTGTTTCTGTTGACCAGATCCTATCATCACCTACTTTTAGTTACTTCTCTAAGAAACTTCTTTTCTAGTGAAATTCTTAATGAGATCTCTAGAGATAGACATAAGTAAGTTTTTTCCTGAGTAGCTCAGTTAAACAGTTTAACTGTTTCTAAGGATTTTACTTGAATTCAACAATGAGATTTTTAGGGTCTCAAGTCTTTAGAACTTAGAGTCATTATTGTTTTTCTCAAATCAACAGTTGAGCCAAATCTTTTCTTTAATTCATCCGTCAATCAGCAGGTGATCTGTACATCACTTATTTATAACTTTAGAAAGCATTGCACTCCTTTTTCTTTGAGCTTTACCTTCCCCCAAAGAATTCTGATTCAGTTAGCTTTATTCTCTGAAAGAAAAATAACATCAAGTGGTTTTAAGTCATTCTAACTAGTAAGAAGGAATCAGCTTGATGTTCAACATTGGCAATAGAGTTGACTGTAGTTTAAAAAATTATCTCCCCTTTCATTATTCAACTAAAGCAAAATCCTTTATTGTCCTGACAAAGCCATCCCATCAGTTGGTTGCTTAGTCCTTCAACCTCAAATATTTGTAAAGTGAATCTGGACTTGGGTATTAATATTAAAAAAGAAAACTCAGAGTCTTTCTGCTCTTTAGGTAAACTACTGTGGAAACCCTGGTATCAAGGATCCCTTCTTGTTTCATTTCCCTTTAATCAGAAGAGCTCATGTCCCTTGTGTTGCTTTCGTTTTAAAATTAGAGAGCACATTAATAACTTTATCTAGGAAGACTTGCTTGAGGAGTTGCTTTCATTTATTGCCAAGGAAAAACTTCATTTGTATCAGTCATATGGTTGGGAGAAGAAAGGGGAGAAATCGTTGACCTGAAGATATCAGGCATTTGTTGCCTGTTTTCTGGCTGTATATGACGATCATAAAAGACAGTCCGCAATTCTGACTCATTAGTGCCTAGGCATTTGGGTCAAAACAGTGGTTGTTAAATATGACTGTGCTTTTAAACACACAGGGAGCTTTTAGGTCCATAGTAAGTCAGGATCCCCAGGCTAGGGCCTGGGCTTTATACAGCTCCCAGGAGAATGTTGTACACACCCATGTTCGGAGATGGCCTGGATGAGAGCCCCTTTTTCTGTGCCATGGTGAGCGCCAAAACTCTTGGTCTAGTGGCCACCCCAGGGCAGCGAGCGCACCTTCCACTCACTTCCCCAGAGTATCTTGCCGGGCCTGCGGTAGCAGCAGCTCCTGGGGGCGTTACTGTGACAATTTAGAATGCTCCTTGAGTTGTCCTTTGCCACTCATTCTAGGAAAGAACATAGTAACAGTTCCCTGCACGGATGGTTGGAAGCGTCTTACACTGTTAGTCAGTCAGAAAGCATTTGAGAAAATGCAGGAGGAGCAGTGAAATAGAAGCACTGAGATCACCTTCTATTTGTGTACTATTGCCTTTTGGGTAGAGGGCCTAGAGTCAGCGCAGCTGAACCATTCTCCTACCTCTTCTCACTATTCTCCTTCCGTCTTCTTGCTCCCACTATTTCCTCCCTGACTGCTGGTGCACCTCCCTGCACTACTATTCAGTGTAGAGTAGATATTAATTGTCCTCACACACAGCATAGTTAAATTTAAGACAAGGGACTTGGCTTTTTCAAAGACATTACTATTTTTTGGCGTTTACAATTGTTTTATAAAGTGTAAGCGTAGGACTTCCCTGGTGGCGCGTTGGTTAAGAATCCTCCTGCCAATGCAGGGGACACGGGTTCAAGCCCTGGACTGGGAAGATCCCACATGCTGCGGAGCAACTAAGCCCGTGTGCCACAACTGCTGAGCCTGGGCTCTAGAGCCTGCGAGCCACAGCTACTGAGCCCGTGTGCTGCAACTCCTGAGCCCGTGTGCTGCAACTCCTGAAGCCCGTGGGCCTAGATCCCGTGCTCTGCAACAAGAGAAGCCACCACAGTGAGAAGCCTGCACACTGCAACGAAGAGTAGCCCGCTTGCCGCAACTAGAGAAAGCCCGCGCGCAGCAACAAAGACACAGCGCAGCCAAAAATAAATAAATTAATTAAAAAATAAAAAAGTGTAAGCATAAAAGAACCAGACAGTTCTTTTTCCAATTAGTGTACCAGAATATGACCACCGAAATGTTTGCTCTCTTTTGTTACTGTCACTTTTGGAGAACATAAATTTATTTCAGTGACTTAACTGTTCAAAATGATTTTAGAAATATTCTTTGGAATTTTTTGTAGATTAATCAGACTTCACCCCAAGATATTATCCAATCATATATTTTTGGATAAAGTATACACTGTGTAACTTCCACAAACATTAAACCACTAGGCAGTTTTGTTTCTTGTGAGAGGGGAGCTACAGAGTGATAAACATGAATCCATATAGAGAAATACAAAAATCTCCTTGGCGTTGGTCATTCCTAACTTTAGGTGCATTGCTCTTTGAAGGCAAATGATTGTCCTAGGAATGCCATATGGGAGAGCCACTTTATGTGATTAGTCAGAAGGCTTGGAGGACCCTCCTGCATCTAGCCTGGAGGCCTCCAAGACCCTAGGTAGGTCCTTTCCTACAGGACAGCTGCTTCTGAGTGTTATGATAGGAGGAGGGGGTGGGAAGATAGGAGCATCCTATCCTGCTGAGAAGGGGAAGGAGAAGCCATTAGGGTCTTCAGAACCCTACTGTGCCTCCCATATTATTTGCATCACTGGTAAAAGGTTTTCTACCAAACTATGCTGTTGAAGTACACCCTTTATTATCAGAGGTTGTTTTGAGTACATCAGAAGGTCAGTAGTGCAGCTGAGCAGGTTCACAGACAAAACTCCCTAAACACAGATATGTTTGTGGCTTCATTTTTTTTTTGTCTGGCTTCATGCATTTTTAATTATTATTTTTGTATTTTATTGAAAATATTCATAATAAAATCCTTGCTTCACATGACATGGGTAGGCTTGTTCTTTTTGTCTGTTTTGAGGTGTTCTGTTATTTTGAAGACAGCATAACATTGTGGTTAAGAGCTGAAACTTTGGAATCAGACCCTGGAAATTAATTTCCTGGTTCCAACCTTAACTGACCATGCAACTTTGGCCAACTGACCCAGTATCCCCAAGCTCCAGCTTTCTCATTTGTAAAATGGGGATGCGAGGGGCTCCTACCTTATAGGGTGGTTGGGAGAATTAAATGAGAAAATCCATGTAAAGCGTATACAAATACACCAGGACAGGGTATATTTTGACTTTTACTATTTTTCCCCAGGGATATCTGGGGGTACTATTGCACACTCTTATTTCATTATCTCGGTTTTCTCAAATCCTTGTTAGAAGAAGGCAGGTTATAAATAATAAATAATTGTGATTTTTTTGTTCTTTATTTCCAAAGAAAGAATTTGAGATTGTTGATTTATAATATGGTGATTTATAATGGCTCACACAAGGAATTCAGGTGGACACTAAATTTCTCTGACAGTGGTATTTCCTCTGGGAGGACATGACATTATAACGGGAAGTCAAATGATGATTTTTCTCTGCTGGCAATAATATCAACTCTCATTTCTTAATGTGTCTAGAAGTGTTCTATGTGCTTATGCATTCTTTGCTGATGAAGAAGGCAGTATTCTCATTTGAAAACATATTATGTCACCATAGATATTTCCATTACTATATCTTTACTATAATAAAGACATAGGATATGCGTGGCAGAGTTAAATGGCATGATCTAGAATCTGGAGGGGCCATGAAGTTAATTATGTGACTCTCACATCTGGTGGTAAGGTGCCATTGATTGAAATGTCTCTGGAGAATTTCGTACATTTCACTACTGAAGTAAAAGATATCATAGGGAAGAGAGCAAAAGTTGCTTCCCAATAATTTATATTTTGCTGTATTTTTTCCTAAAAGATTGTATTTGTTCAGTCTTTAAACACTAAGGAGGTACCAAATCGTTGGCTAGCAGCTGGGAATGTAAAGGTTAATTGTCATGGGTCTGTATTCTAGTTAGTCATGGTGTAATAGAGAGAAACACACATACCTCTTATGATTAGGGGGAAAAAGTGTAAATGATGTAATGTAGATATGCACATCTTATAATAGGACACTTCTTAAATTCACAAAAGCTAGTTCTGTTTTCTGATGAGGTGCCACTCTTTGACTTACAGTAGAGAGTTGAAAATACCTTTGTGTGTGGCCACAAAAGTTTGTGAGAGAATTTTAGAATATGTGCCAGAGTGAAATGTCATACACTCGTTTAGTCCCCCCGCCTTGAAGGCAACAGTTTGGCATTCGCCAGACGTGTGTGAGCCTGTGGGTGGTATTTACTGTAATCTGAAGATTCTGAAATGTGTTGCTGTAGTTCTTTTTTTTTCTCTGAAAGCATTTGCTGATTAAGTGGTTGCTGTATCACCAAAGCTGAAGAGAAATTGATTGAGTTTGTATACCAACAACTTTCACCAAATGAATAAAAAAGGTTTTATTTAATTGGCCGTAAAAGGTTTTTTTTTTTCTTTTAAAAGAAGTCTGGTTTTTAAAAAATTGCACATGACTTATTTCTCCATAGTACCCGTATTCAGTCTATTTTTATCTCCCCTTTAAGGCATGCTTAAGCTAAGGGATATGGCTTAGTACATATTGATATTCTTTCTGTAATAGGATATGATAATACTTGCATAATCAGGATTCTGTCTAGACTAGTGAAATTAAAATAGTGACAGAGCAAAAGGAGTGTCTGAAATAGAATGCTTTAGGAAACATTATTTTACCAGAAGATTGATGAAGTTTGTGAATATGGAATAGTATTTTATATCAGTATTAAAGTTAAGGTCTCAATATGTAGAATGCCATGTTGACGTTTGTATATTAATATTATTGTTATTTATCATTTTTGACTGACCTGTCAGAAGATAAAGTGACATTTGTTTCAAATGTTTCAGTAGGGATAAAGAGGAGCCTCAAACATACGTGTGCCTCAAACATATAAAAAAGAGCACACGGCCCATAATCAGCAGAGGGGAAAATGGTCACACTGCTTGCGTTTGGGGCTAAAATACAATCAATAAACATTATATGTTAGTAGGTGACTGATGACTAAGAAGCAAAACCAAACACTGGTCTTAAACCTCCGGAGTTTTGACCAACTAAAGCCAAATACTTAAATCTTTCTGGAGGTTTGCATTTGTTTAGTAAAATAATTTATCTCCCAAGTCATTTTTCTAAGTATGTTTAATTGAAAAAACTACCAAGGAACAATTTCAAACCAGGGATGGCTTTGAAACCTGCTAAATCAGGATTTCCACTTCTTCCATTCCTCTTAGCCCAGGAAGGACGTGGGGTCCCTCTGGGGACCAAGCTTGACTGAGTCAGTGGAGTCCCGGAGGATGAATGACTTCTCCCTTATCTCAGTATTCTGTAAATATTTGCTCAATTATTCTATGAAGCAGAGAAAGAATTTATTTTATAGCATTCAAATGAAGTACGAGCGTTTTGAATTATATGTGGCATAGAATTCCTACTTAGCCACACACCAGCTCTGTAATCTTATTTTTTATTATTTTTTAATTTTTTTTATACAGCAGGTTCTTATTAGTCATCAGTTTCATACACATCAGTGTATACATGTCAATCCCAATCGCCCAGTTCAGCACACCACCACCACCCCCCAGCCGCTTCCCCCCCTTGGTGTCCATACGTTTGTTCTCTACATCTGTCTCAATTTCTGCCCTGCAAACCAGTTCATCTGTACCATTTTTCTAGGTTCCACATATAT
>NC_041218.1:38281530-38301759 GCF_002837175.3 Physeter macrocephalus
GTGTTCTTCCTATGTTTTCCTCTAAGAGTTTTATAGTGTCTGGTCTTACATTTAGGTCTCTAATCCATTTTGAGTTTATTTTTGTGTATGGTGTTAGGGAGTGTTCTAATTTCATTCTTTTACATGTAGCTGTCCAGTTTTCCCAACACCGCTTATTGAAGAGACTGTCTTTTCTCCAACAGTTCTGTAATCTTGGGCAAAACTATTTACTATTTCTCAGTTTTCCCAACTATAAAATGGCATAATAATAGTACCAACTTCCTAAAGGCATAGTGAGGATAAAAGGAGTTAATCCATGTAAAGTCCTTAGCAGAGTGCCCATTCTCAAAAAAATAGTGTTTTCTCAAAAAAATAGTATTACCTAATAATGAGTATTTTAAAGTGTAATTCATTTATCCCAAGGTGAATTTTTGCACATTTCCTTTTAGTACATATTAAATTTGAAATAATAGTAAATATTCTTCCACTCTGAAGAGAGTTTGCAGTCCTTTGCCATGAATTATAGTAAATGACAATTGGATAAGATTGATTTAACTCTGCATCCGAGGTTGGATCTGTCATTTACAGCCTCCGCTTCAGAATTATATCCTATGGGAACTTTATAGTCTTCATTTGAGAATCCTTGCAGCAATTTATATTCTCTTCATTCACATCTCATCAGCCACTGCTCTGTGGAACAGGACATAGGTAATAAGTGTGGAAATGACCCTGTAGAAATGTGTATTGGTTGCCCTTTCTCATGTGAGAGATCAGGGATAGGCATAATATAAGAAAAGGACAGGGTGAGCCAGGTAGTTGAATCTGTTAAATATATCTATCTAGATTTAGATGGCAAAAGAGAATAAAAATGTTCCAAAACAACCATAAATTCAAATCCATATGCTTCCTTAGAGATCTGATTATGGTCCTCATTTTTCCCCCTGTAGGGGGAGAAGGGTGATTTTGGATGACAGAGCCATTATTTATGGCAAAGACCAAGTCATAAATAAGCTTGGAGACTTGGAAGGGTCTGAACCTTACTAATGCCCTACCTTCCCTTTCCCTGCTTGATTCCTAGGCTGAAGCTACACTGACCAAGTCCATACCATGTGCTAATTTCACATTTTGGGGATGTTGGCTGTGTGTTCTCTGCCTGAGGCAGCCAGCCATTTGATTCTATTGTGGGCACCAGGGTATTAAAATTCAGAAGCTTGTGGTAGCTGGTAGATTAATTTGGGGGTGAGGGTGATATTCATTTTATTTTTTTGAACATAAATAGTGTGACACATTATCTTGGGTATAAATGGTGTCCACAAGTATTTATTGACTTGAATTAGTGGCTGATCAACAGCATTATTTGTGTTTGCATTAAATCTAGGTGTCACTGTATTTTCAGTGCAAGTTCTATAGGCACTGCGAGGTCTTCTGTTCCTTTGTGGACCAAAGAAAATTCAAGTTTCATTTCTTGGTCTCTCTTTTTGTGTTTTGGATTATAGGTTTATAAGAGCATAAAATATTAAGCCTTCTAATGAATGGTTACCACTCAGAACGGTGTCCTTGTATGATGTTTATTAAATACTGTGACACAAAACATGAAAAAAAAATCTTAGGTACAAACACACAAAACACATTGTCACATGTTTTCTTTTAGTATACCTTTTTCTACTTTTTAAAATAATGATGTCACTGATATAGAAGCTTATTCTTTTCAATGTTAATTTTTTGCTTGCATATATATTTATGTTTTCTGCTTTTGCACTTGCCTCTTTGCCGGTTTTGTCAGAAGTGAAGCAAGTGTTTGTTGTCTTGGGTTCTGTCCTAAATTATATCCGCAGTTTTTATGTCAAATGAAAGACCTAATAAGTTTTGAGTTTAACTCTTAGGATGAAGAGCAGCTAGAAGAGTAATGAGTCCTTACATATTAAATAATTTTCAAAATATTAAACTTCTTTTCTCTTGTAGTGAGAGATTTTTCTTGAGGCTGAATAGAAATGGGCTTCCCAAAGCCCCAGATAAACCAGAACGACAGTGCTCTCTCTTTGTGGTAAGTGGATCTTGTTTTATCCAGGAGGCAGATTCTTTCTTAAGTACTTTATCTTACTTAAGAGAAATAAGTTATTGTGAGAGAACATAGTAGATTTGCTTAAACTTTGTAAATAACACATAAATTACAGTAGTGCCCCAAAATCTGAATACCAGCATTCAGTCACACCTTTGTCCCTTAGTGTGTATTAGAGCCTGTCACACTATGGCCAAAGCCCAGTGGTGATAGGGCTCAGTGTGGCAGGTGGTATTTAGTATGTACTTAATAAGTGTTTAAAGAATGAGTGAGTGAGAGACTGAAATAAGAATGGGCTTTCCTTTTAAGTCTTATTTGACATCATAGGCTTACAGTAAAGTTGATTGTCGTGGTATTTTAGAACAGGATTTGAACTTTATGCTTCTGCTACAGAAATTCCATTAAGAATGTCTACGTTTATCTTTGTCTTTCTTCTGTTATTTCTGAAGATTATGTGCTCTGTATGCCTTTTAAATGCTTCTGCATAAATTACGAGTTCTAAAATGACCAGCCTTTGTTTTTTGGTAGGATTTGGGTAGCAGTGAGCTAAGAAGGGACATCTACATCACCGTGCACATCATCCGAATCGGTAGGTATGATATAAGTATAAGTCATTAGTTAGTTTGTTGTGTTTCATTTTGTTTTATTGGACTCTCTAAACGTATTTGATTCAAACACTTGGCATTTGGTTTTTTTTAATTCTAATTTCTGTTAACAGCATAAATTAAACTTCTAGGAGCTGGATTTCCTACAAGTTTATGAAACCAATTGGCATTTTCCAAAGTGCAGAGGCTGCAGAGCATTATTACAGAAAGCGCTATAAGAAAACGGTTATGAAATACTGAAAACTTTGTATATATTTTTCACTTGTATAATTTCATCAGCTTATTAAAGGGTCTGAGAAGTCCTACGGGGAAATAGAAATGCTTCTCTAAGTTTGTTGACCCTAGCTTTCTCCAAATTTGACTTGACTGTGGAAACATTTATATGATGTAACATTTATTAACATCTTGCAGAACACACTTTGAGTGTCCTACAGTGAACTTGCACATCAGAGCCAAAATGTGGTCACTAGTTTTTACACATATAGGGCGTCTAAAAGCAGGCATTTTATGGCAGAGGAACTACATGGTGTAGCCTACCTCATTTTTCTATTACAGCTAACCAGCCGATACTGGGAATTGGTTCCTGCTTCCTCATTAACTGTGCTACATGACTTGCTGGGGATACTTCTGCAGGATAGTGATATCTCACCATGTGGTCCTGCACTGTGATCTTTATTTTTATAGTTTTTTATTTTATGCACATGATAACCACATTGTGCATTGAGAGAGACTATAAAACATGTCGTTTCAACATAGATTTTCTAAGTATTTTTTCTCATAAAAATCTGTTCTGAAAACCCATTTCATTTTATCCTGTTTTTATATTTGAGGGACAATAGAAATAAATAAAAAAGTAAATGGTTTTTGGTTTTGTTTTAATTTTCTTTTTATAGATGAGTATGGGGTGGGGTGGAAATTGGAAAGAATCTTTCAAAACGTTGGAAAAGTTGTAGTGCATGTTGCTGTGTATTTATGAGATAAAGCCTCTGTTCCCAGGATGGCAGGGGTGCAGTTTATGTAATTCTTTGTTTTTTTAAAATTTATTCAAATTTATAATAGCAATTGTTAATGTAAAATGTGGTTCTGGATATCTTCATGTAAACATTGCTAAAATTTGAATATAATCTTCTACAGCGTTGAGAAAAAAAGTAAACCACTTTAGCTTTCAGAACTTTTTAAAAGGTATCTATAGGTTTTTGGTGGTAGAAACACACACGGTAGAGTGACCACATGCCCTGCTTGCCCATGGCCTGGGCAACTCTGTCCTTCACTCCCAGGATACAGCTGAGGAAACCACTTCACAGTATTACCCATCACAGGTCTGCCTTTCAAATACCCGGCATTTGATTTTGTAGTTTTTACTAAGATTTTTATGATCATTAAGTCATCAGAATGAATGTTGAATTAGAAATTATCTACCCTCCTTCCCTGAGCTTTGGTCAAATTAATTCTTTATTGACAGTACTACAAAAACTTGTCTGATGATCACTCCATAAGACTGAAGGTAAGAAACTCTAAGAAAGATTAAGACTTAGTCTGCTGCAGTGAAATTAAGGAGTGGAAGATTCTTGTCCATCAGGGACAGATACTTCTTACTTTTTCTAGAGTATTCCTCGTACTGTTTAATGGGAAAAGGGTACGCTGACCCTCACTGGCTGCAGAGAGCAGGAAGTAATAGCACCTGTCTCAGAATTTAAGCCCTGATCTTTGATTGGAAAGAAGGGGAGGAAACAAAGAGAAATAAATAGTTTCCCCACACTGGATTTGTGAATAACTGTATGATTTCTATTCAGCAGTGATTTCTTCAACTTACATCAAAACAATGGCCATTCATAACTCTGAAGGACAGACTTGAACATTAATACTTACATCATTTAAATATCGGCTCAACAAACTTAGTAGGTCTTTCACCACCATTCATTTACACCCACCACGCCTTTCAATAAACTTAGGAATGGCTATCCCTGTCTGAACACAAATAGTCATTCCTGGCTTTCACCATAAAACAAAAGCATCTCTAACCTATTTTCTACCTCCAGGAACACCCATCCCTCTTATCAGTATGTTAATAATTATCGGAGCTATCAGCATATTCATCCAACCAGTAGCCCTAGCTGTATGACTAACAGCTAATATTACAGCCGGGCACCTACTAACTCATTTAATCGGAGGAGCACTGCTAGCCCTAATAATCGTTAGTTCTACTACAACCTTCATTACATTTATTATTCTTACCTTACTTACTATTCTTTTCACAGTAGTCAAGTTTACGTATTAACCCTATTAGTAAGCCTTTACCTACATGGTAATACCTAATGACCCACCAAAACCATGCATGTCACGTAGTAAACGCCAGCTCCTGACCTCAGAGGAGCCCTCTCGGCTCTTCTTATAGTATCCGGTCTAGTATATGAATCCATTTTAGCTCAACATTCATATTATTCTTAGGCCTGTTAACCAATATATTAATAATATATCAATGATGACAAGACATCATCCAAGAAAGTATGTTTCAAGGCTACCACACATCAGTCGTTCAAAAGGGACTTCGATAGGGAAAAACCCATTATTTCAGAGGTCCTCTTTTTACTGGTATCTTCTGTGCTTTTTATCACCTTAAGTGGTATTCCAGCTTTTATTTATAAGCATTTCTCTGAAGATGATATATTGCAGAGACAATTCTCCTTTATTACTGAAGAATGAAACCCAAATTGGATGTTACCATTCCTTTTTTTTTTTTTTTCTTCTATTTAACATTGGATTTGGGGAGTGCTAGAGTCATGCAGATGTACTGTAGGAGAATTTCACTCAGATGGAAACAACTTACGGATCCGTTACCAATCATCTGGAAACAGACTTACAGACTTTTTTCATTATTTTTCCTCACATTAACTTGCTATATTACAGCTCCAGTGTGCTTTTTGCTTTCAGTTTTCAAAATAACCCATTGGTAATTAAATGCAATGATAAATTAAAACAGTATCTCAACCACACATCTTAAAATGCCTAACAATTTAAACAAGTTGAAACTGTGTCAGAGTAAAAACCATCCCTGGAGATTTCAGCCTGGGTACGGAGTCAGGGAAGAGCGTGCTCATTTGATCACCTGTGCTTACTCGCTATACCTTCAGGGAGTCTCAAACTGCTTCCTTTCAAAGGTGAAATATTTGAAATGGTTTTTAAATATGGCAATTTTAAAAAGTACAAAATGAGATAGGCACCACTACTGCCTTTTTTGATGTGAGCCTCCTGGGATGCCTTCATGAATGCTTGGGGGAAGGTACTCAGACACAGGCTCAGCTCCCATCTTCATGTTTTATAGATAACAGCTGATGGCCAGAGTTTATGCTGCGTGACCTTGGGCATGCTAGGTGGTTGGAGGGGAGAGTCCAGAGCTGAAGCGACATCTTCAGTTGCCCCAAAGCTGTGTCTTTTCCATCACCCAGTTACATTTTATATGGCCTATTTTATAGCTGTATGTATCTCTATTTAAGGTGGATTAATCAAATGGCTCCTTGGGCCATATGTGCTTTTTAATTGAACAGGTCGGATGGGGGCAGGAGAAAAAAAGAATGCCTGTAGTGTTCAGTACCGGCGACCCTTTGGCTGTGCGGTTCTTAGCATTGCTGACCTGCTGACAGGAGAGACAAAAGATGACCTCATCCTGAAAGTGTACATGTAAGAAGCTTTCATGCGCTGGGGGCTGGGGTGGACGCAGAGGTACATGGGGACCCTACGTGGCCAATCCTGCTTTCCGTGAGTAATGGAAGAGCCAGGGATGGGTTGCGTTCATTCCTCAAAAACTCAATAATCTGTAGGTTCACTACAAGTGAGCCCACAAATCAACATTTGCCTGTCAGAGGAATTATGAAGTCAAGAACCAGAAAATACAGACAGTTTATCAGTTGGGTGGACCATCTACTGCCTAGAGTACCTCCCGTGAATTTAAAGCCTAACATGTCTTTACCCTCAGAGAGTTCATTTGTCCTTGGAAAATGGAAATAGTTTTTAATATAAATTAATTAGAATTAGGAAAAGGAAGTTCAGGTCAGGTGATTTCCCTCTTACTTCGTGTATTATTAGTTTGCTAGGGCTGCCCTAACAAAGCACCATAAACAGTGAGGCTTAAACCACAGGCATTTCTTGTCTCACAGTAATGGAAGCCACAGATCCTGGATCAAGGTGTTGACTACATTGATTCCTTCTGAGGGCTGTAAGGGGGAAATCTGTTCCCTGCCTTTCTCTCCTAGTTTCCGGTGACTTGTAGATGCATCACCTGATCTCTGCCTTCATCATCACATGACTCTCTCCTGCTTGTGCGTCTGTTTCGGTGTCCAAATTTCCCCTTTTTATAAGGACACAGTTATATTGGGTTAGGGCCCACCCTAACGACCTAATTTTAACTTTATTAACTGTGTGAAGACCCTATTTCCAAATAAGGTCCTCAGAATGTGGGTTAGGACTTACATCATCTTTTGAGGGTCAGTGCGGGAGCAGACACAGTTCAGCTCCGACACTCCACTAAGAAAATCACTTAATGTATTCCAAATCCTAAGTTTTTAAAAATGCACATGGTTTTGGATCACCCCACCCTGAGCACCTCCCCACAGGACTGAAAACTGAGAGTTGACACACAGTGACATCCTCAGAGCAGACCCATGGGGGGTTGAAGGATGGGGGATCTGCTTTCCACATTCCCGATTTGAGGACCGCACTGCTGCCCTCCTCTGTGAGTGAGCTTGCTTTAGCTTTCTGTTCTGGCTGTTGAGTCGATGTATCCAAAGTGTGCCAATAGTTTTTCCATATGTGGAGGGAACGCACGTGGCGCACTGCCTGTGGGACATATACTTCAAATTGCTTTTTGACCACAGCTGCAGGGTTTCATGGATTTATCAATCCTCTACCCAGTGCCCCTGGGACCCGTGCCACACATTTGCTAATTAGTAGACAAAGATTTGCTTACAGCTTGTGGTTTAGGACTGGAAACTCTCTTTATCTCTTTTAAGAGCAATAAAATCTGTGACCTTGATTTTAAACTTGAAAACTTCTGGTGAAACTAGTGGGTAGTAAAGCACACTACTCTTTTTATCATATGGTCGGGCTTAAATCCATGATTATCCCCTTTCTAAACTCTACTGGTGTTCATAAAACATAATTTAATTGCAATAATACTAATGATAATAGCCACCATTTACTTTGTGCTAACTACATGCCAGGAACCGTGTTAAGCACTTTGCATGTGTCATGTCACTTTATCCTCATGACAAACCCGTGAAGCATTTGCTGTTGGCTCCGTTTCCACATAAGGGAAGAGAGAGGCTAAATAACACCCAAAGTCACCTGGCTAATCAGAACAGGAACCAGATGTGAAGTCAGGAGTGTCTGACTCAGAACCTGAGCTCTCATGTTACGAGGTTGTATGCTTCCTGGTGTTATTTCACACCATTGTCTAGTGATGTGACAGTAATGCTGTTAGGTGGCATTGCTTTTCAAGGAAACTAAAATTCCTTACAAGCACAGTCTCAGTGTTTCTCAGAGTGATCTTTCCAGGTGTGGGTAGCAAGTGTTAGATTTATCTCGCTACTGGGAAAACTGAGGGACCCGGAGTTCCATGCATCCGCTTTGATTATGCAGCCAGCAAAGGAAGACACATAAATTCCATTTGTGTGGTAGACACTCACGCCCATAAAAATAAATTGTACTGCTCTTTGTGGTTGTTATTGTCTGTTTTTTTCATAAGTGTCAAATAAGGTTTGGGGTTGTTCTTGCTGCAAGAGAGAGCCCTTAAAAATTCCAGTTCAGCAAATTACAAATCTGTTCCAGGAAGGATGCTAGGCAGTCAAAACAGTCATTGTAGATTAAGAAGAAACTATGAATATAGTGAAACATTTTAGGGAAGTGCCTGTTAGAAACAAATTGGAAGAAATTTCTATTTGTTAAGGTGACCGAATCCTCAGCCCATCTAGGACTCAAAACAGAGAGCAGTAACAAATACCTCATTGGAGCCCAGAAGATATTTCAGTCACATACTTTAGGAGCTTTTATTTTATTAGGAGTTTTGTAGGTTAAAAGCATGACTTCTGAAGTTATGACTTATCTATCTAATAAGAAGCAAACCATCTTTCTCCCTTCCCAACTGAGTTGAACTAAGAAAACTGGGGACAGAATGTACTAAATGGCAATTTTGTATCTTACAGCTGGACAGATGGAATGGTTTCATTTCATGTTAATTTTCCAGCCTTCTAAGAGTCAGTGGTCTGTTTGGTATCCTACTGTTAACTGGTTCAAAAACAGCCTCCATCCTGTTCATCCTACAAAAAGCCTATAAGTGATGAAATAAATAAATATGTAAACAAATTGTGAATTATTGGCTATAGACAAGATTGCGAGTAAGAGGACTGTCTACTCTGGAACATTCTGATTGATAGTGTATAGGATCTTTGGTATTCAGGACTCTTGGGAGGGAGACTTTGTGGCTAATAAAAGATAGTAGTGAATTCACAAACACGTCCAGATAAGGGAGGCTTTCCCTAGCCTAATTGGGGGAGACCCAGCAGTAAGGAGATAGCAGACCCAGATATTTACAAACCATCAGGAGATCCATCCAGTCATTCATGCAGCTGGTATTTTTTAAGCCCCCACAGTGTTCAAAGTACTCAGGGGAACACAGATATCTACCAGTCCTAGATTCAATCCTCAAGAACCTTCAGTGTCTCCTAGGTGAATATACCATGTATACAAAGATAGCATGAGTCAGTGACTGACGAGAGCTGAAAGACCAAAGTACAGATGGTTGTCAGAGTGAGAAGATGGAGAGATGCCTTTTGGCCTAGAAGTGGAAAATCTGGAAGGGTTACCTTAATTACCCTTCGGTAAATCCTGCCAGCCTTTTGCCAGTGCCAGTTGTGTTAACCTCAGTTGCATTTTGCTTGATTAGTTGCATTTTGATGCTAGCCAGCTTGGTCATGATATAATAGGTGGAGACTCGCTAATGAGAATTAACATTTTTTGAGCATTTACTATATGCCAGGCATTATCCTAAGCCCAAGCTTGTTTAGTGTTCTAGTATTTTACCCTCATTTCACAGATGAACAAATCAAGGCACACAGAGAGTAAATAACTCCCCAAAGAACATAACTCAGTTAATAGTGAGGATTCGAAACCAGGGAGTCAGACTCTTAGGCTGTACTTCCTTCCAGTGTATGCATTGTTCTCTGAGATTGGGGGGATAGGGAGCTCTCATAATCTGAAATGTTCATCCAGCCACTTCTGGCATGAAGTAGTTGGTCATGCGTTACCGGAAATGGTCATTCCTGCTCATCTTGAGGCAACTATGCCAAAACTGACAGTCACTTGCAGTGGGTTGTTGAGATCTACAAGGAGGTTTAAGGAAGTACATTATAGTGGTTATAACAAAAAGGGCAGGTGTACTAGTAAGGTCATCTCATGCATCCTCAAAACTTAACAGAGTGGTCATGTTTTCATAGGTGTAATACAGAGAGTGAGTGGTACCAAATCCACGAGAACATCATCAAGAAGTTGAATGCGCGTTATAATTTGACTGGCTCCAACGCAGGTGAGTAAATAGATCTGGCTGAGTCCCTACACTTTTCATTTCAGGTGCTTTCTTTTATTTGTCAGTGAAGAAGAAAATGATCAGCCCTTTGCTTTTTGCTCTACCCCCCTAAAAATGCTCAGTCAGCATTCTGGTATGTCTCCTTTTTCTACGATAGGCTTGTAGCTGTAACTCTAAAAAATATATTCTGTTCTGGTTTGAATCAAGGTAGAGTATCTGCATTTGTTCTATAGTACCAAGTCTTGGGACCTCCAAGTTGTTACTGATTGCTAAAAACCAAAGGACAAATATACCTGGTCTCATGACTGCTGTGTGGAATGGGTTTGATAAACAGGAATTTTTGTCAGTGAGGTCCAGGGAAAACATGCTTCACTGCCTATAGCTGCAGTTTTATGTATAGAAAAACATATGCATGCCTGTCCAGCAGGAACTGAAATGTAATATAGCATTATAAGTTATATATAATACATTATGTGTCATGTAGTCTTATACTAGTAATATACTATAGATTGTATTATATAGCATATCTAGATTATATAGTATATAGAGTGATGTCTTAAAGTTTGATCAGTAGACAAAAACTTGATGAATATTGTTTGCTTCCCATCCCACCTTCAAACCCATGTTGAAGCAAAATAAACTATGCAGTTGTGTGCTTTAATTACATAAAGAAACCTCGAATCAAATTAGCTGGTATTTGAACTGAATGCATTGCTTTTTGTGGCTGATTTTTAAAGTCCCCTGAACATAGATATTTGTGTGATAGTCCCACTTGCCTGGCAATTAGAAGAACGTGAATTTAAATTTAGACCACCTTTTTTTCAGACCTGTGCACATCTTGCCAGGCCAAAACAACCCACAAAGAAAAAGTAACTGCAGACAGAAACTTAGTGGTTCGGTCCCATGAGAGCCATAAGTATCCACAGCTCACACGTGGCAGCGCTTCAGGCCGCAGTGAATGGTGAGGTCAGTTTTTTCTTCCCTCTCCCAAGAGCTGGGGAGGTAACTTGGCTTTTCTTTGATTCACACGAAGTCCTACATCTACCACTAAATAAACAAAAAACTTGCACTTACTGTTGAAGGCAGAGGAGTCTCTGAAGGACCAGGAGATTTTAGTAGTGACTCTAACATGAAATAATGCGAATACTTCCAAAACTGCTATGTACACTTGTCTTCACTTTTTCTGTGAAAGAATTAAAGTAGTACTTACTGTGTAGGGACCAAATGATTTATTTTAAATGTACCTTCAATAAGACGGTAGGGCTGCTGCTTTTTAAAAACTTACCTTGCCAAATTCATTGGCAAACTTCTAGACAAATCCATTAGTTTTGTTCAGACCTTTTGGTGTTTCTTGATACCGTGAACTATATCATGAACTGTATTCTGTACCTGTGCTGTCCACTTTGATAGGCACCAGCCACCTGTGGCTATTGAGCATTAGACAGGCTAGTACAGCACTGGGATTGAGGCGTGCAGTAATCGTAAAATACATACTCGATTTTGAAGACTTAATACGTATAAAATGAGTATAAAACATCCCTTTGATAATTTTTATGTTCGTCATATGTTCAGAGATAACATTATGGATATATTGGTTTTAATAAAATATATTACTGAAGTTAATTTTGTTTCTTTCTACTTTTTATATGGCTACTAGAAATTTCATAGGTGGCTCATATCACAGCTCTGTTAGGCAGTGCTGCTCTAGACTTGATTTAAAGAATTTTCCTTTTGAGTTTTTTGATGCCTCACAAACATTCATTATGCCTTGCTCCTTTCCTTCTGTCCCCTAACTTTGGGTGGAGAAGTCTATAACCATTGTATATCTTTTTCTTTCTCCTCAAGAGCCCCATTACTCTTAATTTGCTTGCATTTGCCTCCTATGTGAATACATAAATATTAAACTAACCCTGACCTTCTGACTTTTCCCATATATTCCCTTCCCTCCTTACCATCATTGATTCAGTCTTGACTAAGCAGGGTGTATTGGCCTGCTCGAATATACTTCTTTCCAAACTCCTTGTCAACTCCCAAGCCTTTCCTCTTTCCAATAGGCCTTAAAATCCTTCTGTTATTGGGTCATTTGAATATATCATTGTCCAGACTGAGGTGATACCCAGTTGCCTCTTGAATCATGGTGAAGTGCTCAATGATGGGCTTTGATTTTTACGTCCATATAGATTCCTTTAACATAACTGACCCTGTATCCTATGAGATCAGGATACCAGTCAAGCCAAAGCATAAATTTCTCTCTACTTACAGATGGGAGTCATCTCTTAGAGAGTATAGCCCCAAGAGCTTTGCCTCTGGAAGTGGGATGTCCTAAGTTTGAATCAAGTTTTACTGGGATAACAGTAGTGTCTTCCTCTAAGAGTTATTGGAAGGATTAAAAGAGAAAACATATGCAAAGCATGTAGCACAGCACTTGATACATAATAAGTGTCTATTCAATGTTAACTATTATTATTTTTTACCCACTTTGGAGTAATCATCTAGAATATTCTACCCCTTCCTCTTTAGTCAAGTCACCTTGTTTCATTTTCTCAGAATGGATCCTGATTTGATCTTCTAAATGGAGACTCTGAGAATAATACAGCTGGAGTATTGATAGGTTGAATCATTGAACTGACCCTTCCTACTCTTTGTTTCTAACATCTCATCTGTGCTCAGTTGACTGCTAACATCTCTTCCCAGGTCTTCCTTCTGATTATATAGATTAACTCCAGGAAGGAAGGGCAGCACATTCTATTTCCTTGGGAAGTTCTCCAACTGCTTAGATATGCTCCACATGTTCCATGTGCTTTGTCACTTTTATTGACCAACTGACCACTTATTCTTCCTGGAATCCTGTGTGAGGCTACCAGAAAGTGAGATCCAAGCCATGTTATTCCCTGGGTGTTACCTGTTGTGTTTGCAGCCATTGTGCTGAAATGAAAAACTACTTGTGCATCTTTGGAAAGAGTAAAAGAAACCGTTAGACTGTAGAGCCCTGTCTACCAGGTTTCCTCTCCCTTTGGCAGAATCAGTCCTCCATTTTGCTGCCTACCATTTGATGCTTAGATTTCTCGGCAGCCGAACGTATACTCTTTATACTTGGCTTTTACTGCAAAGCCCCGTCTGCTCTCCTGTCCTTAAGACCCACCCCTCTCCATCCTCCTCCTTTCAAGCCTGAGTTCCAGCCAGCGGCATGCAGCCAGCATCTACCTGCCTTGTAGTCCTTTGGTCTCCTCCTGGTTCCTTCTAGCTCTCTCAAGGCAAGGCAAACCCAGCCCTAAGCTTCATCACTCCAAAATACTGCTCCAGAGAGAGAAAGCTCGAAAGAAACTTTTAAAATTTAATAAATTAGCCCTTTACTCTTTCCGTTTAAGTTTCCACTCTTCAGTGTTGGTGGGTCTTTGTTCTGTTGTCACCTGTCTTGAGGGAAGGCAGTTATAAAAACAGCAGATAGGGTTTTAGGAGCTGCTCGGCTTTATTTTATTTTATTTTTCTTTTTAAAAAACAGCTTTATTGAGGTACAATTTACACACCATAAAATCCACCATTTTAAGTGTACCATCTGGTGATTTTCAGTACATTTTTAGATTTGTGGAATCATCTCAGTCCAGCTTTGGAACACGGCCATAGATACAGCAATTATTACTAATACTTATTTATATGTGATGCATCTCCCAATTTATTTTTAACATCTTTATTGGAGTATAATTGATTTACAATGGTGTGTTAGTTTCTGCTTTACAACAAAGTGAATCAGTTATACATATACATATGTTCCCATATCTCTTTCCTCTTGTGTCTGCCTCCCTCCCACCCTCCCTATCCCACCCCTCAAGGTGGTCACAAAGCACCTAGCTGATCTCCCTGTGCTATGCGGCTGCTTCCCACTAGCTATCTATTTTACATTTGGTAGTGTATATATGTCCATGCCACTCTCTCACTTTGTCACAGCTTACCCTTCCCCCTCCCCATATCCTCAAGGCCATTCTCTAGTAGGTCTGTGTCTTTATTCCCGTCTTACCCCTAGGAGGGAGGCATCTGATGGCTTACTTAAGGGGGAAGCACGGGTATACAAAACTGAAGTTGGAAATTGGGGTGCCTGATGTTTAAACTATCACAGTGGTAAGATACGTTGACTTTTTCTCCTTGGACCATGGAGTAGTCGATTAAATGGAAGCAGTGCAGTCAAAGAGAATTTTCAAGAGAATTCAGTTCACTCAACAAAGTATTGTTTTTTCCCTGCTTTCCTCCTGCTGTTCCTTGGTCATTGTACTAAAAAAAGAAAAAAATAACAACTTTGAAATTAGTTTTAGAATCAAATTCCACCACCTAATTTCCAGGCCTTTTATGCTTCATTGATGTCCTCCTATCTCTTGGAGGTGTAATCTTGTCTTTTTAATAGATAAAAGGATTTGTCTAGATAACTGGGTTTTTTCCTTCTAACCTAAGACTTATGTAGCAAAGGTACATTAACCACTATCTTTATTGAGTTTAGAAACTGGGAGAAAATTTCAAGTGATTCGTTTAATTTTTAAAGATAAAAATATAATTGAATTAACATATCTGTATGGTTAGATTTAGTTATGTTCGGTAATTCGAAATTTCCAAAGTTGTACTCCGTGGGAATTTTAAAATCCAAAAATCATATTGTGAGAGTTTGAAATTCTAAAAATAGTCATTAAAATGAGCCTGGTTTAGGTTTGTCCAGCAAATTCTTTTTATAAACATCACCTCTGATAGACGTTAGCAATCAAATTCTAGGACTGTGAAATAAGACTGAGCCAGTATGATTTACTGAGACACTTTCAGTTTTGCGACTTGAAATAAATTGTGTAAAAATCCTTGGCTCCTGTTCAGTATGCACTAAGAGAAAATTCAGAATCTTTTCATATTATCTGTGTGTTTATGAAATCCTATTTCATGTAGTTTGCACATGTAACTTACAACTAGCAGAAATCATATTTGCTAATCAGGTCAATTTCTACAATCTGCTTTTTGCCTTAGCAACATGAGTGTTGTGGTTTCATTCCTGCCGAAATTGTACATTTTAACCCCCACGGAAGGTTAAAAGGAGTTACCTAGATAAGGAGCCCACACATACATGGAGGGCAGTTTAACTCTGTGGAGGAAGCGAACAATGTTCTTTATTTAGCTGAGATGAAAGGAGGCTTTTGAGAGAGTTAGATTGCATTTGGGGGATTGAGCATCCTGTCTTCACATAGTCAGGTGGTCGTTTAATTCAACAGTATTGAACTGGTGTAATTCTTAAAGATTGTGTCAATGCTCCTGATTTTTTAAAAATAAATTTGTTTATTCATTTACTTATTTTTGCCTGCATTGGGTCTTTGTTGCTGAGCACAGACTTTCTCTAGTTGTGGTGAGTGCGGGCTACACTTGGTTGCGGTGCGCGGGCTTCTCATTGCGGTGGCTTCTCTTGTTGTGGAGCACAGGCTCTAGGCTCATGGCCTTCAGTAGTGTGGCATGTGGGCTCAGTAGTTGTGGCTCGCAGGCTCTAGAGCACCGGCTCAGTAGTTGCACATGGGCTTAGTTGCTCCTCAGCATGTGGGATCTTCCCAGACCAGGGCTCGAACCCGTGTCCCCTGCACTGGCAGATGGATTCTTAACCACTGCGTGACCAGGGAAATCCAATGCTCCTGATTTTTGAACACCGCCTTTAGAAACTTTGCTTTCTAATATTGTTTAAAGAAAACTAGTACTTATTGGCACCACCTATTGGCTAGACATATAGTGTGTGGTCTTTTTGGTCACTTTTGGAATTTCGTAATTATTAAACCATGCTCTCTTTTTTATTCTTTTAGAGTTTTTAATTTTCAATTAATTTTACTTTCAGAAAAGTTGCAAGAATAGTACAAAGAATTCCTAATTTCTCAAAGGTTAACATTTTACTATAGTTGCTTATCCTTCTCTCTCTTTCTCTGTCTGTGCGCACACACACACACACACACACACACACACACATGCTTTATATATATATGTATATATGTGTGTATAATTATATATGTCTGTATATTATATAGACTTTATATAGTAATTTAATATTACTGAATTGATATAATTCTTAAGGGTTGCATTAATGCCCCAGATGTTTATATATATATGTATATACATACACATACAGACACATATACATATATATACTTGTACATACATATATATCACACCTATATACATTTTTTCCCCACCTGAACTGTTTGAGAACAAATTGCAGGAATTATTCCTCTCTACTCCTGCTTACTCCATGGCATGGCAACATAACCACAGTACAGTGATCAAAATCAGGAAGGTAACAGTGATATAATACTCTTATCTAATCTGTAGATCTCATTCAGATTTTGGCAATTTTCTCAATGTCCTTTACAACAAAAGAAACTCAAGCTGTATTGCATGCAGTTGTCACACCTTTTTAGTTTCCTTTAAACCATTCTCTTTTAATGACAGTGAACAAAAAAGATATAGTTCAAAATATGATATTAAAATATGCTTTAAGATATTTGTAAAGCTGCATGCAGTACTTTAAAAAAAAACACAAATTCAAACCCATATTATAAGCTAATGGAAGTAGTGATTAGAGCCTAATTTTATTCTCTAAATTACTTATATTTTGCTAATTTAGATATAATCACTAGCAATACTGTTTGGAAGATTTGCTGCATAGAAAAAATTTGCAGTTTATAGCAAGTATTTCAGTAAATTAAAAGAATCAGTGGTTTACTATATGCTTCATGTCTTGAAAAAATTGCAAGTGAGTAATAATAGCTACAGTAGAAAGCAAACAAACAAACAACCTTTTTAACCTTGACATAATCCTCAGTGTATGCCACTGAAATGTTGATATCCCAAATCCGAAATAAAGAGGGAAACTTTAAGGTGAAAATTCTCCTTTGTTAAAAAAGAAATGGTAATTCTCTCTGAATGGTCTCATCCAGCTTTCACTATATGCCAGTGGTCCCTCTTCATCTCTCATTTCTGGTCAATAAATTTCTTTTCTGGTTGAGACTCGATGAAAGTAAACAACTTCAGATGTCTCTTATGTTCCTTAGTTTGACATTCCATGACTTACTATGTATTACTTCAGTCAAATTTTCTCAATAACTGTTAGCCATAGGCTAACCACTTCTTTAAAGAAAACATAAAAGCCTTCCCAAAACTTTGAAATAGCAGATCTGTGGACCAGCAGTTAAAATCACAAGATCATTTGCTCATACTTACCATACCTTTTACATGTTAGAAAGTAGGCATCCCAGTGGATAAGGTTACCTGTTCAAAGATCTCGCGGACATGATCTTCGGAAGGTTAAGCCTGTAGTTAGACCCTTTGATTAATCCTCCATGTTGTCAAAATTGCATCCGTTAAGAGTTAAGTGTATCAGCAAAAAAATTGTCAATCTAAAAAAGAAATGGAGAGGACCTTCAAGATGGCAGAGGAGCAAGACATGGAAATCACCTTCCTCCACACAAATACATCAAAAATACATCTACATGTGGAACAGCTCCTACAGAACACCTACTGAATGCTGGCAGAAGACCTCAGACTTCCCAAAAGGCAAGAAACTCCCCACATACCTGGCTGTGTGCCTGACAGGGTCTTGGTGCTCCAGCCGGGTGTCAGGCCTGGGCCTCTGAGGTTGGAGAGCTGAGTTCAGGACATCTGACACCAGAGACCTCCCAGCCCCACGTAATATCAATCGGTGAGAGCGCTCCTAGAGATCTCAGTCTCAATGCTAAGACCCAGCTCCACTCAACAACCAGCAAGCTCCAGTGCTGGACACCCCAGGCCGAACAACTAGCAAGACAGGAACACAAACTGAACCATTAGCAGAAAGGCTGCCTAAAATCATACTAAGTTCATAGACACCCCAAAACACACCACTGGATATGGTCCTGCCCACCAGAAAGACAAAATCCAGCCTCATACACCAGAACACAGGCACCAGTCCCCTCCACCAGGAAGCCTACACAACCCACTGAACCAACCTTACCCACTGAGGGCAGACACCAAAAACAACGGGAACTACGAACCTGCAGCCTGCGAAAAGGAGACCCCAAACACAGTAAGTTAAGCAAAATGAGAAGACAGAGAAATACACAGCAGATGAAGGAGCAAGTGAACGACACAATAAATGAAATTAAAAATTCTCTAGAAGGAATCAATATCAGAATAACTGAGGCAGAAGAACAGATAAGTGACCTGGAAGATAAAATAGTGGAAATAACTACCACAGAGCCGAATAAAGAAAAAAGAATGAAAAGAATTAAGGACAGTCTCAGAGAACTCTGGGACAACATTAAACGTACCAACATTCAAATTATAGAGGTCCCAGAAGAAGAAGAGAAAAAGGAAGGGACTGAGAAAATATTTGAAGAGATTATAGTTGAAAACTCCCCTAATATGTGAAAGGAAATAGTCAATCAAGTCTAGGAAGCGCAGAGAGTCCCATACAGGATAAATCCAAGGAGAAACACTCCGAGACACATATTAATCAAACTATAAAAAATTAAATACAAAGAAAAAATATTAAAAGCAGCAAGGGAAAGCAATAAATAACATACAAGGGAATCCCCATAAGGTTAACAGCTGATCTTTCAGCAGGAGCTCTGCAAGCCAGAAGGGAGTGGCAGGACATATTTAAAGGGATGAAAGAGAAAAAGCTACAACCAAGATTACTCTACCCAATAAGAATCTCATTCAGATTCAACAGAGAAATTCAAACCTTTACAGACAGGCTAAAGCTAAGAGAATTCAGCACCACCAAACCAGCTTTACAACAAATGCTAAAGGAACTTCTCTAGGCAGGAAACACAGGAGGAGGAAAAGACCTACAATAACAAACCCAAAACAATTTTTAAAATAGTAATAGGAACATACATATCAATAATTACCTTAAATGTAAATGGATTAAATGCTCCAACCAAAAGACATAGACTGGCTGAATGGATACTAAAACAAGACCCATACATATGCTGTCTACAAGAGACCCACTTCAGACCTAGGGACACATACAGACTGAAAGTGAGGGGATGGAAGAAGATATTCCGTGCAAATGGAAATCAAAAGAAAGCTGCAGTAGCAATTCTCATATCAGACAAAATAGACTTTAAAATAAAGACTATTACAAGAGACAAAGAAGGACACTACATAATGATCAAGAGATCAATCCAAGAAGATATAACAGTTTTAAATATTTATGCACCCAACATAGGTGCACCTCAATATATGCAAATGCTAACAGCCATAAAAGGGGAATCAACAGTAACACAATCATAGTAGGGAACTTTAAGCCCCCACTTTAACCAATGGACAGATTAACCAAAATGAAAATAAATAAGGAGACACAAGCTTTAAATGATACATTGAACAAGATGGACTTAATTGATATTTATAGGGCATTCCATCCAAAAACCACAGAGTACACTTTATTCTCAAGTGCTCGTGGAACATTCTCCGGGATAGGTCATATATTGGGCCACAAATCAAGCCTTGGTAAATTCAAGAATATTGAAATTGTATCAAGTATCTTTTCCAACCACAACGCTATGAAACTAGATATCAATTACAGGAAAAGACCTGTAAAAAATACAAACACATGGAGGCTAAACAATACACTCCTACGTAACTAAGAGATCACTGAAGAAATCAGAGGAAATCAAAAAATACCTAGAAACAACTGACAATGAAAACACGATGGCCCAAAACCTATGGCATGCAGCAAAAGCAGTTCAAAGAGGGAAGTTTATAGCAATACAGTCCTACCTCAAGAAACAAGAAACATCTCAAATAAACAACCAAAACTTACACCTAAGGCAGTTAGAGAAAGCAGAACAAAAAAACCCTCAAAGTTAGCGGAAGGAAAGAAATCATAAGGATCAGATCAGAAATAAATGAAACCAAAATGAAGGAAATGACAGGAAAGATCAATGAAACTAAAAGCTGATTCTTTGAGAAGATAAACAAAATTGATAAACCATTAGCCAGACTCATCAGGAAAAAAAGGGATA
>NC_041218.1:38302426-38303813 GCF_002837175.3 Physeter macrocephalus
TTATGATAAAAACCCTCCAGAAAGTAGGCATAGAGGGAACTTACCTCAACATAATAAAGGCCATATATGACAAACCCACAGCCAACATCGTTCTCAATGGTGAAAAACTGAAACCATTTCCACTAAGATCAAGAATAAGACAAGGTTGCCCACTCTCACCACTGTTATTCAAGTTTTAACCGCAGCAATAAGAGCAGAACAAGAAATAAAAGAAATCCAAATCAGAAAAGAATTAGTAAAACTGTTACTGTTTGCAGATGACATGATACTGTACATAGAGAATCCTAATGATGCTACCAGAAAACTACTAGAGCTGATCAGTGAATTTGGTTAAGTAGCAGGATACAAAATTAATGCACAGAAATCTCTTGTACTCCTATACACTAATGATGAAAAATCTGAAAGAGAAATTAAGGAAATACTCCCATTTACCACTGTAACAAAAAGAATAAAATTCCTCGGAATAAACCTACCTAAGGAGACAAAAGACGTCTAAGCAGAAAACTATGAGACACTGATGAAGGAAATTAAAGAGGATACAAACAGATGGAGTGATATACCATGTTCTTGGATTGGAAGAATCGACACTGTGAAAGTAACAATACTACCGAAAGCAATCTACAGATTCAATGCAATCCCTATCAAACTGCCAATGGTATTTTTCACAGAACTAGAGCAAAAAATTTCACAGTTTGTATGGAAACAAAAGACCCCAAATAGCCAAAGCAATCTTGAGAAAGAAAAACGGAGCTGGAGGAATCAGGCTCCCTGACTTCAGAGTATACTACAAAGCTACAGTAATCAAGACAATATGGTACTGGCAGAAAACAGAAATATCGAATGGAACAGGATAAAAAGCCCAGAGATAAACCCACGCACCTGTGGTCAACTAATCTATGACAAAGGAGGCAAGGATATACAATGGAGAAAAGACAGTCTCTTCAATAAGTGTTGCTGGGAAAACTGCACAGCTACATGTAAAAGAATGCAATTAGAACACTGCCTAACACCATACACAAAAATAAGATTAAAGACTTAAATGTAAGGCCAGAGTCTATAAAACTCTTAGAGGAATACATAGGCAGAACACTGTTTGACATAAATCACAGCAAGATCCTTTTTGACCCACCTCCTAGAGTAATGGAAATAAAAACAAAAATAAACAAATGGGACCTAATGAAACTTAAACGCTTTTGGACGGCGAAGGAAACCATAAACATGACGAAAAGACAACCCTCAGAATGGGAGGAAATATTTTCAAATAAAGCAACTGACAAAGGATTAATCTCCAAAATTTACAAGCAGCTCATGCAGCTCAATAACAAAAAAACAAACAAGCCAATCCAAAAATGGGCAGAAGACCTAAATAGACATTTCTCCAAAGAAG
>NC_041218.1:38303851-38340532 GCF_002837175.3 Physeter macrocephalus
TATACCCTGAGAAAACCATAATTCAAAAAGAGTAATGTACCACAATGTTCATTGCAGCACTTAAGTGTCCATCGACTGATGAATGGATAAAGAAGATGTGGCAGATATATACAATGGAATATTACTTAGCCATAAAAAGAAACGAAATTGAATTATTTGTAGTGAGGTGGATGGACCTAGAGTCTGTTCTACAGAGTGAAGTAAGTCAGAAAGAGAAAAACAAATACCGTATGCTAACACATATATATGGAATCTAAAAAAACAAAAGTGGTTCTGAAGAACGTAGGGGCAGGACAGGAATAAAGACCCAGATGTAGAGAATGGACTTGAAGACATTGGGCGGGGGAAGGGTAAGCTGGGATGAAGTCAGAGTGTGGCATTGACATATATACACTACCAAATGTAAAACAGATAGCTAATGGGAAGTAGCCACATAGCACAGGGAAGTCATCTTGGTGCTTTGTGACCACCTAGAGGTTTGGGATAGGGACGGTGTGAGGGAGACACAAGAGGGAGGGGATATGTATACGTATAGCTGATTCACTTTATTATACAGCCGCAGCTAACACAACAATGTAAAGCAATTATACTCCAATAAAGATGTTAAAAAATCCTAATCATAAAAAAATAAAATAAAAAAATAAAAATGAAAAAGAAATGGAAAATTTTATTTGAGCCAACCTCAGGATTATAACCCAGGAGACAGTCTCTCAGAGAGTTCTGAGTACTGTTCTGAAGAGGTAAAAGGGGAGGCCAGTATGTAAGTGATATATTACATATTTATCTATCTATCTATATATACACACATATATATATCAATATATATATGCACTATACATATTGCATATACCCCTTGATAAATGGGTATATGCAATTAAGCATCTTGGTAGAAGGTTACTGCTGCTTTTGGGGTAATAATATCTTAGTCAATGGTACTTTCCTGAGTATGGGAAGATGCAACAAATTGGGTTCATAAAATTTTCTCCTGAAAATATCCAACTCTGTGAGGGCCAGTTCTCCTAGTTTTCCCAGAGCACAGAGTACCTCATCTTTATCTTCACCCTGTACTGTAGGTCAGCAACTGCAGTGACTAATGACTTGATTATTGTAGAACAGGATGGTGGGCAAAATTCTTTATTTTATAATTCTTTCCCTTTCAGTCTTAATTTCAACCAAGGTTTGGGGGGCATTTTGTGACCAGTTTGTCCCACAGTGCTAGAAATGCTCATTCCCATGACAGGCAAAGATTTTGTTGATGGGCCACTCAGTGTATTATTACTGGTCTAGGTCCTGTTAACAGTAGCAAAAATCCTCTCGACTGCCCTCTCGACCGCCTGTCTTACTAGTCTGTTGTGGTCCAGGACATGGTTTCCTCTTGTTGCTTCTTCCCATGTCTATTGTTACACTATTTCAGTCCTTGATCTTATGGGACTATATGTTTAGTCAATTGTTTCAAGTCTCCTAATCATCATTAATTTTATCTGAGGCTCAGTCATGCATTTGGTAATGCAAGAAACAATAATCTTGTGAAATAGACAAAATAGAAGTAGGATAGCTAGTAACGTTAATAAGATCATTAGTAAGTATTTAAGCTAAGAATTTCGGTTAGGTTGTCTGACCAGTTTGTTCTTTACCAATTGCTCTCTTTAAAAGAAATAATATATTGGCACTGTACATAAAATTCACCAAAGATATCTACATGCACAAGGCGAGTGTTGGGTACCTTACAGGACTGAGAAGGGAATGTTATCTTCTAAGGAGTTACATGACTGGCACCAGAAGAAGAAAAATTGATCTTCACGGTTGAACAGGTATTTCTGCCATTGGGGAGGTCTTGTTAACACATAATGCAGATGTAAAGTGCAAGCTAGAGAGAAGGGCAGAAGCCCAAAAGGGCAGAGAAAAATTTTATGTTTAAAGTTTTCTTGTCTTGCCTTAAAATATGAATTTTTATTTCATCAAACAGTTTAAATAGTCAGCAATAGGCATATTCACAAATTGAATAATACTGGCTTAAAATCAGAAATTAAGGTGTGATTCTTTAGAAAGGAGAGTAATTTTTTTTAACTTTAAATTGGCTTTCAAAGTGCATCAGAAAGAGGAGATACATCTCCAAATTTGAGCAGTCACAACATTAATCACATTAAGTGTCTAGGTTTTCAATATGAAAATATTAAAGGTCTTTTTAAAAAATTTTTCTTTTATTGGGGTATAGTTGTTTTACAGTGTTGTGTTTCTACTGTACAGCGAAGTGAAGTAGAGTTCCCTGTGCTATACAGCAGGTTCTTATTAGTTATCTATTTTGTACATATTAGTGTATATATGTCAGTGCCAATCTCCCAATTCATCCTACTCCCTGCCCCGGCTTTCCCCCCTTGGTGTCCATATGTCTGTTCTCTACATCTGTGTTTCTATTTCTGCCTTACAGACCAGTTCATCTGTACCATATTTTTAGATTCCACATATATGTGTTAATATATGATATAGAATTATGCCATAGATTTAATGGAAAACAGTTTAATGGTAGTGGAGTTTAAAGAAGTTCGAATAAGATTAACTCCATTATTAAAATGCTCATGGGGAAGGTGATGATGCTGGTAGTGTTTATAATATTTGCCTTTGCTGCAGAGTTCATAGATCATAGAGATTTTGTACAAAAGGAGGAGGAAGCCAATGCTGGGAGGATGGCCTTAGTCACACCATGTAAGCAAACATCTTTTTTAGGCTAAAGCACTTCTGAGGCTATCTGCCAAACTGTATTTTTAAAAAATAAATAAATAAATATGTTCCATGCATTTGAATGCTTATAATTGGAAAACCTCTGGCGATGGAAAACTTCATTCTTTGTAAACTGATGCTGCATTTACATATATTGAGACATGGAACATATCCATAAAGTTGTATAATTCTCTATAAAATGCATTCTTATATCCCAGTTCTTAGTTTGTTTGATCAGATCCTTAAGAATTATTTTAAATGCCTTTGTTTAACCAAAAAGAAAGAAAGAAAGAAAGAAAGAAATGTTAAAGAACACTTGTCCTTTGGGTAATCTGGTCCTTCTGGAGAGGCTTTGAGCAGCTTGGTGCCCTCCTTCATATAATGAACACACATTTCAGTAGGCTTAGAGTGCTGTCACAGCTCCCACTTTTTCATCTAACCTGGCCCATTTCTACACTCTCATCTCTTCCTAATGCTTCTGGGTTTTCCTCAGTTGACTCATTTTCCAACAGTTTTGTCTCACTTGAACCACTCCTACCGGACATTTGGCTTTCTTTCTTCCCTCTGTTCCAGAGACCCTCAGACCCTGTCTCTGACCTCCCTGTATAAACACCTCGCCTCATCCCTTCAGGATTTTACTGTTTGATGCAGCCAGGATGTACCCCTGAAAGTTATATATGCTTCTGGTGTTTTATTGTAAAAGTCAATTACCTTACCTTATAGACACAATATAGAATATTCTAGTACCCAAAGCAAAACTCAGATGACAGATTTTGTAAATCAAGCACATAGAAGTCAATAGAAGTAAAAATTCTTGCTCTGATAATAATGAGGTCTTAGGATTTCAGAAAAGAACAAATTTTACTGAAGATGAATTTATGACAGACTCTAATAATATCATCTTTAGGAAGTTTTGCTGACACCTCACGACGTTAGTAATTTTGTGGTTCAAGTCTAGAAGTCCTAGCAGTTACGTTTTACCCTTAGCCCCCTACCTTCCAAACACAAAGTATGCAAGTACTGTCAAGAAATAGTGTTTTTAGAGTTTTGCCCCAGAACAGCAGCGCGAGGAGCTGCATGGAACCGCTCAAAACTGGAACAACTATAACTGGTAAAGATCATATTTTTAAAAAGCATTAAAGTCTGAAAAATTTTTTTAAGCGCATACAGCAAATGAAGAAATACTTATTCAAGAATAATACTGGGCTTCCCTGGTGGCGCAGTGGTTGAGAGTCCGCCTGCCGATGCAGGGGAACCGGGTTCGCGCCCCGGTCCGGGAGGATCCCACGTGCGGCGGAGCGGCTGGGCCCGTGAGTCATGGCCGCAGAGCCTGCGCGTCCGGAGCCTGTGCTCCGCAACGGGAGAGGCCACAACAGTGAGAGGCCGCCGTACCGCAGAAAAAAAAAAAAAAAAAAAAAAAAAAAAAAAATTATAAGACAAAACAGATCATGAGATCTTCACAGTAGTATCTTCCTCCACCCCCCAAAACAATTCTTTTACTTCATACTAAATTATTTTAAATGATGACTACAGTGATCCAAATTCCCAACTTATTGTACTTGCAGAACGAACTGCTGATGAGCATAAAAGTCACTAGGGGGCAGCAGAGCACAAGGAGTGTCCTCTGAAAAGCGGTGAAAACTCCAAAGGACTTAACATAGCCAGTTATCCACTGCTCAAAACCTCTCAGTCATTCACAAGCACAAAAAGACACTCACCAATTAATCTGTAAAATCTGCTTCTAAGAGATTCATTATATTACTTCATAATTTTTTAATTTTTATTTTGAAATAACTTCACATTGTACAAATAATAGGGAACTCCTATTTAGCCGTTATGCAGAACTCACCAATTTGTAATGTTTTTGCCACATTTGTTTTAACACTTTCTCTTCTACATATATGTACATGTATGTTTAGAATATGTTGCATGTATTATACCCTTAAAACTACACTGTGTATTTCCTCTCTTACCTAACTATAATTATCAAATTCAAGAAATTTACATTGATACAATTATAATCTAATCCATAGTCCATATTCCAATCCTGTCAACTGTCCCACTAATGTTCTTTAGAGCGTTTTCATTTCCTCCTGGAAAGTATCTGGCCCAGGACCATGTATTACATTCAATTGTCATGTTTCTTCAGTTTCCTTTCATCCAAACTATCAGCTCTCCAGCATTTTAAACACAATTTTTAATTTTTATACTATTAAATGTTAAGAACCCTAAAGAACTTTTGTTTACATTGATTTATATAAATATCAATATTTACTGTATTAGGAATTAATACTGAAAATTAGAAAACATTAATTCATTAATATTAACAACCAATAATATTTACATGTTAAAGAATATATTTTATGAAAAATAATTTTATATTCTGAAATAAACAAATAAAAAATAGTTGGAAGAGTCTTTTGCATTTGTGCAAATATCTTTAATGTCTGCAGAAGATATCTGGACTCTATAACCATTTCTACATTAAATCTATTAAAATGTGGGGTTTTGGTTACAGTATATAAAGAAAACCCAGCCTTGCACATATGTAGTTGGAAAAGGGAAAAAGTATTTTTAAAGCCTTTTCAGAAATGGCCGCAGAGCCTGCGCGTCCGGAGCCTGTGCTCCGCAACGGGAGAGGCCACAACAGTGAGAGGCCGCCGTACCGCAAAAAAAAAAAAAAAAAAAAAAAAAAAGAATAATGCTAAATCTTGTGCTCGTTTTGGCAGCACATATACTAAAAATTGGAACGATACAGAGAAGATTAGCATGGCCCCTGTGCATGGATGACACGCAAATTCGTGAAGTGTTCCATATTTTGGGGATATATGTGCATGTATAGCTGATTCACTGTGTTATAAAGCAGAAACTAACACCACTGTAAAGCAATTTTACTCCAATAAGATGTTAAAAACAAAAAAAAAAGAATAATACCAAATCTTGATAAGAACAGAGAGAGTGGGTGACACTTGTGCCACAGCCCACTTCCTCCCACCTGCCCCAGCTCAGTGTGATGGAAGTTCTCCTCTAGGCATTTGTGGCCAAGAAGATGGGGCTGCTTCTCCCCTCAGCTCTCAGTCAAGGGCTACTGTATCTGACCAAGAAGTGAAGGCCTCCAGTGTTTCTCATCTCCATTAGGTCTGAGTTGCAGAGGCTGAATTCCCGGCAAAAGTGGCTAAAAGGTTGGGGGCTCCCTTCTACCACCCCACCCCACTCATAGGGCAGGGGCTCCATCGTAGACATAGCAAGCCAAGAATATGGGGGCATCAACTGCCCTTGCTCCAGCTGACTCACTGGGTAGAGGTTCCACATGAGGAGACCAGAGGTTACTGGCCCAGCCTAGCACTGGCTCATAAAGCAGGGGTGTCACTCTAAAGAATGGACCCACCTCCAGCTCTGGAGCAGTGGGTCAGCGACTTGTCCCAGGGACGAGGCCGTCCATAAGAAGAGAAAACTCACAAGCTCTGCTGAAAGAAAATCATTTTATTTGAAACAGAGTCTGCAGAAATTTAAGCCTACAGGAACTCTTGAAAACAGTGGAGATTTTGGGGGGAAAAGTGGTTTTTCTCAGAAAAGAAAGAAAAAGAAGAAAAATGAACAGAACCTCAGAAAAATCTCACCAGGCACACCAACATGTATAAAATGAGAGTACCAGAAGGAAAGGAGAGAGAGAAAGGAGCAGGAAACATATTTTTAAAAATATTGACAAAAACTTTCCAAATTTGATGAAAACGTTAATCTACATATCCAAGAAGCTCAATGACTCATCAGTTTCACTCTTCCTCTTTCCAATCCGATTTTCCAGGCAACCCTAAGAATACTTTCTTAAAACACAAATTGGATCATGTTTCCTTTACTTAAAATTCTCCAATGGCTTCTTGTTGCATTTAGAATAAGAGTAATTAATTATGGCTTCTGTGACTGCTGCTTATCTTTCCTGCCTCCCCTCCAGCCTCATTTAACTCCTCTTGCTTCAGACACAGTGGCCTTCCTCCAGTTTCTCCATCACCCCAAGCTCTTTCCTGTTGCAGGACCTTTGCACGTGCTCTTTTCTCTTCCTGGTGCATCATCTCCCCATCTTTTGCATTGCCATTTTTTTCTGTTTCCAAGCCTGAATGTTACTCTCTCAGAAATGCTTTCTATAACCACTTTGCCTGTATTATTTTTATCTCAGTTTCTGGTTTATCTTCTTTATAACAGTTATCACAATTAAAAGAGGAAAATTGTGGTAGGATACTCAAGAAGTTGTAAACATTGATTAATTCTAGTAAACAGAACTCAGTAACTGAGGTAGGGAAGTACATTTTCCTCCATTATAGAACCTTTTGTATGTATGCATGTACTACTTAAAAAAATTTTTTGCCATCTAGTTAAATTTTAAAATGCCCAATGTTTATCAGACACTCAATATCTATTTCACAAATGAATAAAAAACACAATTATGAGATGTTTGCCTCAAGTTTGTTTCTTTGGTTTCCTAGTACCAAATAGGAAAAAAAAATTAGACGGTAAAAAAATTTACTGGGTCCTAAGGAGGTTGCATTATTTTCCTAGCTTTGAGATTTAAGGCCCTAAATTATGTGTCCAACCCTCACTGTTGGACTCTTAAATGCTTTGGAGTTTTTCACATTTACAAGTAATAATGTGAGGAACGTCTGCTGTATTTTGGAATATGTCTTTAAAATAAAGCCTTAGAGTGGGGGAGGGATAAATTGGGAGATTGGGATTGGCATATACACGCTACTGTGTATAAAATAGGTAACTAATAAGAACCTACTGTATAGCACAGGGAATTCTACTCAATACTCTTAATGGCCTATATGGGAAAAGAGTCTAAAAAATGAGTGGATATATGTATATGTATAACTGATTCACTTTGCTGTACACCTGAAACTAACACAACATTGTAAATCAACTACAATAAAAATTTTTTTTAAAGCCTTAGAAATGGGATTATTAAGGGAGAATGTGAGCTTTTTAATGAATTTTGCCACATTAACAAAATAAAAAGCAGCTGAGATGGTCATTTTGGAATAAAACCTGGGACAGTTTATTGAGGACATCAAAGACAGAAATCAAATATTTTTGGAAAGTTTGGAACCTGTAGATTCAGAATTGCAGTATTAATTAATAAAAGTGGAAAAAAGATGAAGAAATTGTTTGGGGATTGAATGGAAGAGACTGGTTTAAGAATGTAGGTTTACTTTCACAGTCTCTGTGTGCTCACTATAATTGCTGAAGTTATTTCTCATCCTCTATAATTACCTATGATATTAAGTTTAATCCCTCTCTAATTCTCACCTAGACTGTTAAATTTATCCGTAATATGTATCCTGCCAAATCTTCCTCTGTTGTACTGCCAGAATCCTCTTTCCCAAATTAAAATCTGTTCTTCATCTCATGCCCCATTTCAAGTTTTATTGATTCATCAACTTGTGATGCCAGCTTGGCCCCTTCCTGTGGTGTTGCAAGGCAAGCTTCCCAGATCTGGCCCAGTCTCTCTTTCATTGTCTCTCCCTACACTCTGCCTTCAGCCCAACATAACCCTCTTTGGATTGTGGTATTAGTAGCCACACAGAGTTGTGATACTGTAAAGGTTCATACCCCAGAAGTGAATGCCTTTATGACAGTTTTATTAGAAATCGAACTAGTGATACAGCCTTCAATAATTTTACTAGGAATCAGAAGATCTCAGTGATTTCAAAACAAAACAGGGCAAAGACATTTCTTTTACCCATTCTATGTGTTTCTGTCTTCGCTCACAACTCCCTGCTGTATTTCATGTGTCCTCTTCCTACTCAGTTCTTTAAAACAATGACCTCCTTTGATAAATTATTCCCTGCCTTTTTTCATTTAGATTTTGCCATGTTATATATGATGATTTTTTTTTCAAATCTTTTTAGTCTTATTCAAATACTCCCATTTTCTAAAATGAGTTTTCTTAAACTTTAGAATATTCTGGCTGAGTTGAGATAAAGAGCCTAATTCAGCGTTCTCTATTTGACACTTTATTTTGAGAAAAAGGAAATGAAGCAATTTTTTTGGTCTTTTCTTAGCATGTGGATATTTTTAAATGCTGAAAATGGAAAGAAAAGACCATTTCAGTTTGATCATCAAACTTCATGAAAATTCTGATTGAGAAAATTAAATGAGTAAGGATTAATAGATATATGCCAACTGTATTCTTTGTTTCCTCCCCCATAGGTCACTTCAGGGATTTGTTTGTTATTAGTTTGGGTTTGTAATGTGACCTTTGGATATCCCACTTGTGAAAATATTTTTGCACTATTAGCACATCTATTCTTAGCTCAGATGTTTTTAGCACATGTATTTTTAGAACATATACTTTAATATTCTACCATTTTTCTTCTATGCTTGTATAGAAACTCAGGAGAATTAAAAAGAAAAATGTAATTGTGTAATGTTAAGTATTTTTTACATTTAAATCAGTTATTTAATCAATATTATGACTTTATTTTATACTTTAATTTGGCACATTTGCAAATTTTTTGAAGCAAAGGACAGTTTTTGAATTAAATATTGATGAGATTGATAGTTCTTAAATACTATATAAGTAGAGTAAATTTTTGCTCAGTTAATTAATTTACCCATTTACAATTACAATTTAATTGTGCACTGAAGATACACTATATACTCTTCAAAGACTGCTTGTGTTATTGTAAAACAATAGGGATTTCAAGGATTTTAAAATAAATTGGCTTTTGAGACATGGTAGACTGACTCTTGTAACCTCCCCTTCAAACACATAAAAATGCTGGATAAATTACAACTAAGATGTGGTAAGAAATAGAAAATGAAGCTTCAAAGAAAGGAAGGGACATCTTGCTGACATTAAGAGGGATCTCCATACCAGAAGGGTAAACACTCAAATAGGCACTCCAGCAGGAAAGTGGGGTGTGAATATAGGCCCTGACGACTGGCGGCTTAAGTTTTAAATGTCTCATGGAAGTCAAGACATGATTTGTTATATCTGCTCCCTCTCCCTCATTGCTGATTATTTCATGATTGATTGTTGTTTTTGCTATCATTTTATTGTGACTCAACTTGAGTGGGTGTTGCTTTTTTTCATAGGAATCCTATGCACCGTGGGTGTGAAAGTGGCAGTATGGAGTGATTATACATTTACTTGTTTTCAGGCTACTCAACTGGGACCAGTTACTTATCTTGGATTTCATAGCTATGGATTTTTCCAAACTACTGAGTTAATTTAAATTCAGTGGCTTAAGCTTGCAGTTTCTATCTCACCAGAGAATCATGTACCCTCATCACCTTTTTAAAACAGAGAACAGTTTTTTCAAGCCCAGTATTAGAGGACTTACTTCTAAGCATTACTTGTATATTCTCTAAGCCGTATCTCCTAGAAGTTCAGATAATAAACTGTCAGGAAAAGACTAAATAAAAGGTAGAAAAATAGGTTAATAAAGAAAAAGAAAACATGAAAAAATGAACAAGGAGAGTTTCAAATTCATGCATCAAAAAAATATTGAACATCTATATGTCTGCATTATTCAAGGCACTAGTAATACAGCATTTAAGAAAGCAAATACAAATCTTTGTCCTCTGGGTGCTTAGCTTCTAGTGGTTAGAAAGAACTAAATAGAATTTCTAAAATTGTTTTAAAGAAGAAATCTTTGAAGAAAAATTAGTGCACTGCTTAAATACCAAATGAGCACAGCTGAAAAGAGAAAGAATAATGTGGTATAACAGCAGTGGCAGTGGTAGTTATAGTAGCAGCTGCTAACATTTTTGAGCACTTCCTTTATACCAGGTATTGCCCAAAGTATTTTATGGAGTTGGTATCATTATCATCTTTATTTTACAGATGTGGAAACCAAAGCACAGAGGAGTTAACATTGAGACAGGGTCATGATGCTGTATGATAGACTTCTTAAACTGCACATTTAATCACAACATGTATTTATCAAATATATTTGTCACTATTTTCCATTTTTGTATTGCTGTACATTTGCAGCTATGTGTTATTTGGTTCATTGGTGGCAAAATGGCTGATCTAGTCTAAAATTAATTTTGCCTGCTACTTAATAAATCATGCTGTGCTTGCCTTTTTTTATGTAAAAGTGCAGAATTTCATGAATTTAAAAAGAATCATAGAGTGAGTTAGCTCCGACTTCTAAGAAATTAGAGTTACCAAAATTACCAAAGAATCAACCACATTTGGTTTAACAGATACCAAGCCTTTCTTTCCTGTAGTTCTACTCCGTAAGCTGAGTTTAATCATGAAAAAATGTTGTTTTGTGACTCGAGATTAATTAATGACTATGCCTCTGTTTAAAATTAGATATCAAATCTTTGTAATTGGGTCTTAAACATCTAGACTGATTTTTAAAAGTTTTGTTTTGTGATTGCTTCTTCTAATAAGAGGAACATTTCCCCCTTAGCCATTTCATTTTGGGGATTTATATTAACAGCCAGAAAAAAATTGATTGTGGAACATTATTGATCTATTTTGTGAAATTAAAAATTTAACCTAGTTTTTTAGCTTATTGGTTGTCATAACTCCCAGTTAAAAAAAAAATCTTCCCTGCACTTGCAAATTCCCTCAATCAGTCATAATTTTTCCTTATTTTAATATTCCTATCATGCACTTAACCCTTGCTGCTTCATATTTTACTTATGTGTGTGTGTCTTACTTTCATTATTGGATGATCAGCTTCTTTGGAGCAGAGACCCTATTGTATGCACCCTTATTTCTCACCCTCACCTTCCACTCAAGCTGGAAGTTACTGCCTGGCCCAAAGTGGACAGTTTGAATTGCGGAAGGAATTAAGTTAAAGTGTACAGATAAAATTTTAGAAGTTGCTCCAGCCCCAGATGTAACAAGTAAGGTGAGGACAGTGAAGTTGTATGGCAAGGAAGAGAATAGGAAGAAAAATACTGCACTGTGAACATACCCTGTATCATAAGCTACACTCCTGAAAGGATAGGACTAATCCTCAGGTCATTGGAATGGGCGAATATTTGATAAGTCTCTCCTTTGTAGTGAAGAATAGTTTCTTTGTCTTCAAACATTATTTGTTGTTGTCTAGTGAGTCATTTAGCAACCTGTTCATTTTAGTCGAGATATTTAAGAACCACTATAAAAACAGGATCAGGAGTTTCCCTGATTGAAAAATAACTAGTATTGCAGTGGCTCTTGGTGGGCTGGTCCCTGTAGATTCACTACTATGTCATGTTTCTTTGTCTTCCTGAAAGTACACCCCCTCTTTGATGTTTCTTTGTTAAGTGTTGTGGTTTTTTATGGAAATTGAATTGATGATTTGGGAAGAGCCAAGTACATTGTGGTCAAGCCCTTGGCCCACTTGACCTTTCCAGTTCTTGATTCTCGGTGAGTTCTTTATTCCGAAGAAATTGGGTCACCTCAACAAACCTTCCCCTCCAAATTGATATCAGTAGGCCAGACAAATGAAATCATTATGCCTGGGGCTTTCATCTGTGTCTTTCTAAACCTTCAGATTGAAAACTACCATATCTTCTAACTAAATTTTAGAATGCATTCAACTGTTAAATGCCTAGTTTTCCTTTTTTCCCTCTACTATTTTGTCTGTTTTCCCCCTGTCACTTCCTCATTGCCTTCCCTTATCCATTAGCTGGTTCCTTTCTGTCTGTTATCTTCTACTTGGGTCCTCTCTATCCTCTTGCCTTCTGTCATCTCAATGGCTCTGGCTATCTCGAGGACATGGATGCATTTCTTTGTTCATGCTTATATCTATCTGTCTTTCCACAAAAGATATTTTTTCTCTATTTCCTATCTTTAATTGTCTTTAGAATCCACATTGATTGAATGCCTTGCTTTTCTCATTGTCTTATCCTCTGTATTCAACTTATGTAAAAAATAAAATAAGATAAATCACTGGTGGTTAAATGAATTCTGGCTCCAATAGGGCAAAACAAGAATCCTGGACAATTTCCTTCCTCCAGGCCCTACCCTCAACAGCATGATCTCTTTGTTTTTTCATTACCGTTTAGTTCTTTTCTTACACTGTACATACCACATAAGGTTGCTAGTATCTCTGATCAGGTCCTTTGATGAGAATTCTAGTAAAATGATCTGTACTTGCAAAACATCACAGGACCTCAAGAATTGTGTTTAGTGCTTGTGATTCTCTATGTGAAAGCATTGCTTATAGTGTCCTGGGGTACAAGAACAGTGTTCTACCCAGCAGGAGGGATAGTTATTATGTACTGTGTCTGGCACACACTGCTATTCTACAAATATCAGCTTCTGCTGATGTTCATGGTGATGGTGACAGTGTGGGTGAGTGTTTTGAAGGCAAAAGGACAGAAGTAGGAGGAGAACAGAGACACCAGTAATGAGGTGGGGGTACCGGGAGAGCGTGAGTCAGGAAGAAATAGCCACTGGGACAGATGGAGTATAACATGTGTTAGTTTATCTTCATTCACCAGCCTCTGGGTTTTAAAAGGAACCAGTAGTACCACATCAAAGTTGTCTGCATCCAGCCATCCAGATGACTCATTCTCCCCTGCTTCATTCCATGCGGCTATCGGAGGACTGACGCTCCTCCACTCTATCACCTTCAGTCATCCATCTCGTGTGGGCTGGGGGCAGGGAGGGAGCTAAAGGATAGTTAGGTGAAAATAGGATGAAGATTTAATTAAAGTTCCTGAGTGCCTGCCAGATTTAATCTAATTCTCACCACTTTCTGACACCAACATTCTATTAGATCCACACACCAGAGGACAAAGTGCTGCAGCCACATCCTGCCCTTCTTTTCTTATGTCATTGCCTTTTTGGGTATGCCTCATCTAGGTCAGATTCGAGCCCCAGGAAAGGCTCCATCTTCTCTCCGAGCCTAGTACTTTTTTAAAGAAACAAATTTTCCTGATGTTTTACCCACTCTATTGAAAAGCAAGCAAACAAACCAACAAAACACTACTTTTGTTGTTGTTTGTTTCTTCATATCACTGAAGACAAGTGAAAGGAAGATTCCAGTCTAGATGCATGGCAAATGTCCTGCATTTCTGTTGCATCCCAGCATGATTGTTGCCATGCTTATGGTGTATGTTTGCAGATAACATTGTAGTGCTGTGCATTAGGAATTGGAAGTGACTACTTGCACAATAGTATGTATGTTACTGAGTGAAAAGGGTGGTAAGTAATGATGTAGGGGGACGATCTTTGGAGTACAGATTTATCATTCTCTTGATCCACCATCCAAATTCATTTTAAAATTGAATTCAGGTTAATGATGATTGAAAGTTTTTTAAAAAATAAGTCACCTTTGACTGGTTTCATTTTCTATCACTAATGTAAGTGAGGGACATTTTTTTTTTTTTGGTCTTTTTGTTTTAAAATAATAGAAGAAAAAAGGAACAGGTAATTAAAAGACTGAAAGAGAAACAGCATGTTGGAAATAGGCAAACATAAGTATTCAAAAAGATAGGACATTAATTTTTTCCTATAGCTAGAGTTGGGAGAATAAGATATGAAAAACGTATCATTCAATGTCCTCAGTATATCCTGCTGTGGTAATGTCACTATAATTGGGGTAACAAAAAAATTTAATTTTACTATTTTACTGACTAAATTCCCTCTTGTTTATCAAAGTGGCCTGCATCCCGCTCAATTCTGCCCAGTAGAAAATAATGTAATTATGAGTTTCTACTGTATATAATATTAAAAATATAATCTTGGTTTTATTACAATCACCTTTCTTAAATTTTTTTTAAAAATCTCTGAATATCCTTAAGATCCTTGAATTTTTATGTCTTTAGCTTTGTGTTCATGTTTATGATATTTGATAAGTAATTATTCACAGGCCTTATAGAGTTTTAAAGAAATTAGAACTCCCATTTTAAGATCAATGTCTTCCAGGGCTGGATAGCCCCTGCCGTTTGCTAGGATGAGGTTGGTGCAGGGGTGTTTCTGTCTGGCAGGGTGCTGGAGAAGCGGGTGATGGGACTGGAAGCCAGACTTCCTCTTCTTAGTGTTCTGTTCAGGTTTTTTCCAGCCTCTTGGAACCTTCTTTGTAAGTGGAAAAACTCAGGTAGTCAAGTTGGAAAAGTGTTCTCTAGATATTTGTCTTATAGATTCCATTAATTTTATCTGAATATTAATCTTCAGTTTAAAACAATGATACCATAGATTTGGGCTTGTTGAAACAATTTCAGTTTCTGTTCATGCTGTTTCTGTCCTTCTTTTTTTAACTCTGGTCTCATTTGTTTTAGGTTTAGCAGTTTCCCTACAACTCTTGCACGGAGACATTGAACAAATCAGAAGGGAATACTCATCAGTATTTTCTCATGGAGTATCCATCACCCGGAAGTTGGGTTTTTCTAATATTATTATGCCTGGTAAGTGACTTGGGATGCACTACATGATGAAATATGGCTACTTTGTCTGCTTTTGACGCTTGAGAAATTTTTCAAATTGTCAGCTTCAAAGCGTTCAAATGGGCCATGCTTAAGAATAAAATGAGGTATTTAATTCCTTTTTTAAAAAGTCTTTACATTTTTATTATATTAGGGTGGATAACTTGTGGGGGTCATGGTTGCATTTCATTATGACCATAATAGGAAAACTGAAATTGAATACAGAAAATATTTTACCCTCTGGTGGGAAGTGTTATTGAAGTCACTTAGGGGAAATCCTTACAGGTTTTGGCAAGAACAGTTATTAAGCAATGGTTAGCCTTTTTGGAGGATTTTTCCACCAGAGATATGTATGTATATGTGTATATAAATAAGCAGCCATATGCAAACGCCATATGTATTTGTATACATCTCCTAGTTCTATTTGTATTTATAAATCAGATCTATATTAGCAACCAAAAGAGACTCCAAAAAAGTGTTTGTTTCTGAGTGGAAATGGTAGAAGTTAAGGAGATTCACACCATCAAAGTAAATGCCAAGTTATAGTCTTTCTCAGGGCTCTACATCCTGCTTTCCACAACCAAGAAAAAAAAAAATAGAAAGACCAAGTAGTCTCAAATTGTCGACAGTATTTTTAGAAACGAGATCCTTTAAATCACTGTTTAAATCCCATGTGTAAAAAGCAAGCAATGGAAGTTGCATCTGACAGGCCCCTGGCACAGTTATGAGACTGATGGTAGGACTGTTGTCCATAAAGACCTAACATGATACAGGAACTGACTGGCGTTGACTGTCGTGGCATTTTGTGATCTCCTTACGGAAATTCATTCATGCAGGAAAGCCTAGGAGAACCGCCTGGAAAGTTTCCTGAGATGGCCTGACCTAGCTTAGGGACCTAGTCTGCCTGAGCATCTTCTGTTAACTATTGTCAAAAATGACTGTTTACAGCACTGTTTACTTGGTGGCATGTTATTCAGTGGCTCTTGCAACCATTCATTATTTCCTTCAGTTGCTATAAATAGCTGGTATTTCCTCTTTAACAAAAAAGAAAAAAATTTCATCCCACTGGGAAGCAAATTGATGGGTAAATCTAATATAAAAAGCGTATTTTAGAACAGAATGCAGCCAGATGCTAAAAGAATTCCTCAGCTTGGTCTACGAGCAGTATCATTGAGAAACGGAAAAATTTCAAGCAACATGACACTTCACTGGCTGAATAATTGTCTGGGGTGTGCTGTGCTCACGCAGCTCTTGTCTGGCTTTAATGATGAAAATGAGGTTTCTGTGGAATAAGGCTCGCTTCTGTCCCTTTCCCACACCACGTTATAATGGCGAGGTTCATGCTGACCAGGGAATCAGTCCTCCCAGACACATGTCTGCAGTGCCCAAAACTGCAAGATTTTTTTTAAAGCACTTTCTTCTTTTTCTTCTCTCATTTTTTCTTCTTTGGCTTCTGAGTCTTTCAAATTAGATGGAGAAGGAAAAGATGTGTGTATTAACTTAAACAGCTGAAAGCAACTTTACAACTCAATGGAATGTTTTACATTGGCAAACATAACAGCCATTGTTTTGTTTTCCTTTGTTATTTTTTAGAATTTTGACTTGTCAGTTAATTCTCACTGGTGGCTCTGATGAGAACTTGAGCTGAGTTTTCAATAAGAAAATATATGTGAACAGCATTTCTGATCCCAGTGTTGTATTGACAGTCTGCTAGGATGATGGGTTTTTTGTTTGTTTGTTTTTCTTTTGTTTTTCTAGACTTGTCCTTCAAAGTTAGTATTGTGAATAGGGGTCAGGATGGGTGAAGCACATGCTTATACCTGCAGGACCTTCATTAACTTAGTTACTGCCTTTCTGCAGAATGAATTATCTGTGGTCCTGACACTAACAGGAACGTACACAAAACTCTTCTTGAGGGTCACAGAATGTCATCAATGCCAAACTCTATTTGGGATGGGAAAACCGTGGAAACAGAGATTCTCCCCTTGGTCTGGCTTTTGCATGGGCTGGTCTCGGGAATGTCACCTGGTATAAGAAGACTACCTGCCCATGTGCTTTCGGCCTGTCATGAAGTCCTCTGAACCCTTCCTGTTGCTAAGGGTCAGTCATTCAGCACTTTATTTCTTAGAGTACCCAGTTTCCAAAGAAGAAAGGTTACCCTCTGTGAAGCTCCGTCACTGCCACCTACGAACCAAATAACTCTGCAGAAAGTTCCATGGTCTGGCCTCTGAGCCCATGAGAGGGAGGGCAGTGAAAATGTTTCAGTCAGTGCTCTCCAGCTGAAATACAGTGTGAGCCACAAATGTAATTTTAACTTTTCTAGTAACCATTTTAAAAAAGTAGAAAGAAAGAGATGAAATTAATTTTAACAATATATTTTATTTAACCCAATGCATCCAAAATATCGTTTTAATAGGTAACCATATAAAAAATTTGTAATGAGTTATTTTATACTATTTCAACCTAAGTCTTTGAAGGCTGGTAACTACTATACATTACATCACATCTCTTTTCAGCCAAGTCACATTTCAAGGACTCAGTTGCCACATGTGGCAGTCGTTATGGGATTGGACAGCCAAGCTCTAAATGTCTTAACAGACTGTGCAAAGCAGAGCTCGAGCCCTTGCTGAATATCAGGAAGGACTAAGTTTCCATCCACCAGACGCTTTGGAGCAAAGCTGGCTGATGTGTCAGGAATGTCATGGGAGGTCAGGCGGTGTCCTCCTCCCACCTTGAGGGTCCATTCTTATTCTGAGTTTATGCTTCTTTCTAGGCAATCATCATGGTCTCCCTACTTCATCTTCCCTTCCTGTACCCTCTCTCCTGGAGACTTGTTGTCACATATCAACCAGTAAAACTGTCCTTCTTTGTTAAGGAACACCTAATTAATACCTTCCAGTGCATTCACTTTTAATACATCTTGGCAGTTCCTAATCCTAAAAAGAATTAAGGAAAAGTGGTGGACTGATAGGGGAGGGAAGGGTTGAGATTTGGAGGCTAGAGGCTCACACTGAAAACGATGAACAGAGCCTGTGTTTCAAATGGTTGCCAGCAGTAGTAGCTGTGATAGTGATTTCCAGATTTGTTTAAGTTTATTTTATAAGTATTTTCAGAGTAAGCCTCCTTTTCCTTTGGTCTTTAGGCAATAGTTCAAATAAGTCAAATTTCTATTTGGTCAAAGTTGACTAGATAGTGATTACAAGATGGGGTAAGAAGAATGTTGTAGAGATGTTTGCCTCCCATTTAAGAAGATATATAATTTTATTCTTTTAAATATATATATATATATATATATTATTATTATTATTTAACACTTACTGATGGAGACATGTACATCACCAGATGGAATTGCCTCAAATAATCCTTCTTTTGGAGAAAACAAGTGGGACCCTGCTTTATTTGACGTTCCCTGAAAATATATCCTAAATCTAACCAAAGCTCACCACACCCCAGTCCAAGTCACTGGACCTCCATATCATATAGGTGCAACTACTCTGCTTAGATCTGAACCCCTGATCATGCCACCAAGGGGTGGTGGTCTTTCACCCAGTGAATGCCACTGTGACCAAAGAGAGGGGAAGGCGTGTCACCCTGAGGTTGGATCCCAGCCTTAGATCACAATGGGGAAGAGGCTGCTGCCCCCAAATTTTGAAGCTTACATGCCCCACTTGCCCAAGGGTGTAGGATTTCCCCAACAGGCACTACCAGAAATGCATGCGTTGTCCTAGAGTGTGAAGGGCAGCCCATCCCTGCTCCTGTGTCTCTGTGCACCACTGTCTGGAAAGTCCTTCATGGCTGCTGTTGTATCATTTGCCATTGCTTGCTTGATAGCCATAAACAAAAATTTAAAAGCTACCCCCTCAAAAGTTTAACATCTCAGAGTATTCTTTTAAAATAAAGCAAAACAGAAACGACAACAGATATGTTTTACTGAAGTGTACTCGATGTGAGAAATCCAAGGTTAATTTTTCATCCCATGCGTAAGTTTTCCCTGTGTGTGGCCTGCCTTGATTTCCTGTTACTTGTGAATCTTGCCCCTATCCCTTACCCTGCCCCTCCCCCATCCACCGCTGCCCTGAAGGTATCCTGAAGTAGTAGAAGCCTAGGTGTGGATGGCATATTATGTTAGTTTACTAATGGCTTAATAATGGCTACTGTAACAAATCGTCACAAATGAGGTGGCTTTAAACAATGCAAATGTACTATTTTACAGTTCCGGAGATCCGAAGTTTGCATGAGTCTCACTGGGCTAATATCAGGGTGTCAGCAGGGCTGCATTTCTTCTGATGGCTGTAAAGGAGAATGCATTTCCTTGCCTTTACCAGCTTCTGGAGACTCCCTGTACTCCTTGGCTCATGGCCCAACATCATTCAACCTCTGCTTCTCTCATCATATCCCTTTCTCTGACCCTGACCTTCTGCCTCCCTCTTATAAGGACCTTTGGAATTATATTGAGCCCACCCTGATAATCAAAGAAAATCTCCCCATCTCAAGACTGTCAGCTTAATCACATCTGCGAAGTCCCTTTTGCGGTGTAAAGTAATCTATTCACAGGTTCCCAGGATTAGGACCTGGACGTGTTTGGGGAGGTAACGGGGTGCCTGTTACACACATGAAGGGCCATCCAGCTCAGCCATGTGTCCAGTGCATGAATGTCTTCCTGAGGTCCCTGAGGATGGTTTTCCAGCTTGTACTTGAGTATTAATAATGGCCAAGATCACACCATCACATGTTACATCTTCTCTCAAAATGACTTCTTGCTTGTTGAACTCGTCTCCCTCTGCCTTCTATCCATTGGGTTGATTTTCTCTGCTTATAACCTCAACATTGTAAAATTCAGTTAACTCTCTTGTCTCCCTCATCTCTCCTCTGATGGGTCCCTTCTCCATATCATTTATGGTCTGGATGATACCGTTTCTGTGCGTCTCTGTCCTAGAAATGAAATCAGTGCTTCATAATTGGTCTGACCAGTCAGGGTGGGACTGATACCTTCCTTGTTCAAGGCACTAGTCTTTTGGAGACAAAGGCTGAATTGCGCTAGCTTATTTGATGGATGTTCTCATCCTATTGAATTACATTTTCATGGGTAAAGCAGAGATACGGATAGTACATTGGGCATGTTTCTTAATCTCTATACTTTAGTTGCCTCATCTGTAAAATGGAAATAATAGGGCCTTTCCATAAGGTTAATGTGAGGATTTAATGAGATATTCTACTTATAGCACTTGGCAAAGTACCTAACTACTGTCTATCTGCTACTGTCTACTACTAAACATCATCATCATCATCTAAGTTCACAAAAACCCAGAGTCTTTTATGTATATTCTTTTGTTTTTAAGAAGGACAGGAACTTTTCTTTTCCAGTTCCAAAAATAACAGCAACTATCTAGCACAGAAAAGGCACTGGACTAGCCCCTGTGGCTGGGGACAATGGTTTACTTGATGTGATGAGCATGTCCTCTATGACTTTATCCAATTCATTCATAGGACAGAATCAAGGATCAGGGTTTTCAGCTACTGATAAAAACCTCTTGCCTGTTGAGGTCAAGCCATAAATCAACCCCATTTGATTGTAGTCACTGAACTCTTTTTGAATTTGTTCCTATTGCTGTGGCCTTATCTCTATCTCATCTACAGTGATGTTTTGAGAAGCCTTCACATGTGTAAAGGCTTCCCAGTCAGTGGGCCTGTGAAACAGAGAAAAGTGTCAAGCACATCAGATTTACAGAGTAATAAATTTAAGATGTGCAAGGTATTAATAAACATTGTCAGGCAAGTAGCTTTTCACAATTGGTGCTATGACTCCATTTCATACTCAGTTTATGATTTCTCTCTTAATTACCCAGGGTGCTTTCTTAACACCATTTGGGCTTATTAGTTTTCTCCAGAGCCAACCTCAAGTGTATTGACTTTAATTAGCACTTGTTTCAACTTTATCCTTCTGCGTATTTTGGCAAAACGTGGCACCTTGCAGTATTAGAACATAGCAAGCTGCAGATTCCTGGGGGGACACATGTAGAATGGCATCCAGGAGAAATGTTCTTGTCATGTGTTCTCTTTTCAAAGAAATCTTATTTTAGTCTAAAAGTTTTGCGAAAGATAAAGAGGGTTACAGGGACAGGGACAGTGACAGTTAAAGAACAGAAAACTAAAACATATGTATAAGGTGTTTTAATTTATGAATGTGTTACAGTCCAGAAGTTCTTTTGTAAGTCACAGAAACAGCAAGCGTAACATAATAGTCTCGGCCCTCCTACTTCCTCTGCCATCCCTACCTCTGCCTTTACCCCTTCCCCACTTTAAGAACACAAAAACTTGAGGCCCCAAGGTTTATCTTACCCTGTCTAGACTAATGTCACAGAGAATAGACAGTAGCAGAGAAAGACTTGAATCCAGATCTCCTTATTCCAGTCTTCCTATGACCCTACATTTTTTTCGGCTTATTTGAATTCAGAAGAGAGAGAAGAATCCAGCAAAGTTATAAGCTAAATCAGCTCTAGGGGTCCATTTGGGAAGCAAAGGCCATTTTTAACTTTGGTCCCTTTGGAAACACACCATAGCTTCCACAGATGTCTCATCCTCTTAGTGAGGGCCTCTCTCATGTGACACCCCCTCTCCTCCATTCAACACCCCGTCTCCTCTTACTTTTATCCATGGCACTTAATCATTATTCAGTGTGCTCTATGTTTTACTTCTTTGTTCAAGACCTACTCCTACTAGAATCCCTCCACAGGGAAGGCATTTTTGCTTTGTTCACTGCTGAATCTACTGGGTCTAGAATAATATCTGGCATATAGTAGGTGCTCACGGTATATTTGCTGAATGAATACACGAAGAAAGAATTTCCTGGCACTGGCAGTATGTTACTGTCCCCCCACCCCTGTTCTTCTGTAGGGCCAGCCTGCATACAGTGGGGGGAGACAGGTTGCCTTGCAAACCTCCCTCACCACCCCCCTCCCCGGCCCCCATCTTTGCTTAAGTCAGACTTGCCGGTCCTTCCAACAGATGAGAGTTGGAAGTCCCCCTCCCAAGAAACACTTACTCTCCGTTTTGCGTGACAGTTAATCCCTATGTGGTTTGGACAAGCTAATCACTCATTATGAGAAATTTCTAAGGTAAAAACTCCTGTAGCTGTACTTCCCATTAATCAGTGTGTGTTTTATACTCTGTGTGTAAGCACGGCCACTCATCATGTGTCACCTACTCCAAGAAGCAAAGAAATTTTACTACTGTTAACTAACATCTTTTGCTCTGAAGTACCTTGATTTTTGTGTTGTTTTTTTACCTGCCAAGTCTGTTTGCGGGAAAACTATTGTCAAGAATTTCCTCTCGGATTGTTGAAATAGCACGTGTGCAGACCATTAGCATTGCAGACCTGTTTTGAGTTGAAATTGATGGCTTCAGAGGACAATGTTTGTGAGCTTATTTATTCTATAATGGAATTGTTAAACTAAATAGCATTGAGAATGTGTGTTATGTATGTATGAATACATATATATATAAAATGATAAGTTTATAGTAATTAAATGAACTGGGTTATAAAAAAACTAGAAAACTTATAAAATTTACTGGACCATTTTCTCTTAAAATTTCTTTTTAATGGATATGGTTAAAACAAAAAACCTTCAAAGCATACACATATAATTTTACATGTGTTGAAATACGTTGCTTTTCTCCTGGAATTCCAAGTTCATTGCCTTTCCAGGTTGATTTGTATGAGTTGTATGAGAGTACTGAGAAATTCATAGGACAGAGACCACTGTATTAGTTGTTTCCACTAATGTATTCCTTATATACTCTTTGTAAACGGTGGGTGAGACTTCATCCTTTTTAGAACTTATTCAGTTTCTCTCTTTTATGGCCCATCTGTTTCCTGTTCAGCCAAAGTCATCTGCAAATGATGTTCTCATTAAAAGTTGCTCTTTATGAAGGAAGGTGACCAGGCACACTGGTATTCCTCCATGGTTTTGAAAGCTAGGGTACTTTCTTATAAACGCTTTGGTCAGAAAGTTTGAGAAATTTCCCAAGTGTGGGCATATTTGTATGGTTCTTGTTTCTTCTGGTGATTTACTTTCTTAAGGAGAGATTTTTTATTAGAAAAAAAAATATTGCTTTTGGGCCTTCAGATGTTTGAAAGCTATGTTAAGTAAAAGTGAATTCAACCTTGCCAACCTCACCAACATTTACCTTCAAAAACTTTCTAGTCACACTTTGTTTACTTACTTCTCATGTCCGTATCCACTCACTGCTTACCCCTAATTTAATTCTTACAGGAGAGATCAAAGCAGGCTGTCAAGCGTGTTTGCCTCACTTTGCTAGTTGGCATTATATTCTATTTTTTTCTTGCAGTAATAAGAAAGGGACAAGATGAAAAAGCATTCAAGTTTATAAATAGCCAATGGAGAGACAAAAATAGATGATATATGTGTACATAGACTATGTCAGTTTGAATCCAGGGCCTTTCTCATTTGTTTTATAGCTTGATGGCAAGAAATGTTAAGCCAAGTTGGTCTGTATGACTGACTTATTCTACATCTGTGTTCGTAAACACCAATCTGGATTCTTCCAGTAGTGAGATCATTTCATCCATGAATTTTGGAAAAGCTTTAAATTGTAACTGTACCCTTTGCGGTCCTATCATTTTCTTCCATTTAGGTATTTCTTCTTCTCTAAATGCTGTGACTATAAAGTATTACGACTAGTTTCTTTGAGCCACCCCTGTGAGGCTGTCATTTTGTAATCGCACCTCATAAATGAACTGAGGGAAATATTGAAAAATGGTGAAATTTGACAACACCTTCCTACCCAGGCCCAGTACTGTCCTCCTAAATGTGTATCTTCAGTATTGCTAATTCAGACTAGCGGAAGCTGGCCTTGGCTTTTCTTAGATGTTGGTAGGAAGGGTGGGGACTTTTTTAATAAAAGTATAAATATTGTATATTTTACTTTTTAATTTGTGTGCTATAACACTATTTTTTATGAACTAAAGTTTTTCTTGATAGAGTACTTTATTATGCTTTTTACTATATATAACATGGTTTCAATTTTCCTCTCCTACTAGGTGAAATGCGGAATGATTTATACATCACTATAGAAAGGGGAGAATTTGAGAAAGGAGGAAAGAGTGTGGCCAGAAATGTGGAAGTTACGATGTTCATTGTAGAGAGTAGCGGCCAGACCTTGAAGGTACGTTAATGCTGGATTCTTTGTGATAAAACAGTTCCACATCCTTGCTTTGGGTTCATCTTTAATGCAATCAGTTAATTTCTGACTTGCAGTTTTTCCAATCTTATGTTTCTTTTCCACCCCTGTGTAGTTTTTTTTTTTTAATTATGAAAATGCCTTTCAGAAAAGAAAGTAGGAAAAAGAAAGGCTTTTACAGTTTGTTTAATTGTGTCAGCAATGTCCTCATAACAGCTGTTCCTTAAATGCGGCATTTTTATGCCATTTCATTTTTCCCCTTTCATCTGTCATAGTTTTGAAGATGCATACTTTTGCTTTTGGCAGTTGGTAAAACAAAACAAAAATCATACGTCATCCTATGTATTTTCATTTTAACCAAAATAGGGCGTGAGGATTAAGCTCTTACTAATTGGGGTTATAATATCAGGTTCCTCTATGGAAGAAGTGTTTCATGTGAGCCCGGGGCTTAGTGAGTTTTACAGGAAGGCACAGAACAGGCTTTTGGCTGTGGCAGGTTGAGAATTTTATCATGTAGTTGACTCCAAATTGGCCACGCAGTTGCCCATCTCACTCATGTCACTGAGGTCCACCCTTAGCCGAATAGACCCTGGGAGACCAGCCTCAGGATGAAACAGACACAGCCTGTCAGCAGAAGCAAGTGCAGAAACAGGCCTGTAAAGAACTGAGGAGGTAATTTCACCTGAAGTGCTATTTGGGGAACAGGCAGATACAGCAAAGCAATTGCTCTGCTCCTCCCCACATCATCTTGAAATGAAGCTGTCTTTAACCTGCATATTTCCTTTATTAGGATTTTATCTCCTTTGGCTCTGGAGAGCCACCAGCTAGCGAGTACCACTCCTTTGTGCTTTATCATAACAACAGTCCCAGGTGGTCTGAGCTACTGAAACTTCCTATCCCTGTGGATAAATTCAGGGGCGCGCACATCCGCTTCGAGTTTCGGCATTGTTCCAGTAAGTGTTTGGCAGGATTGTCTCCGTGGCTTTGTTGTGCTGGGTAGTCTGCTAACTGAGCTGAAACAACATTGTGGGCTAATCTGTAGAAAGTGTTTGACAAATCAGCGACCTCCACAAGGGAGAAACGAAGGTGAGTAAAGTCCTGGGAGGTGAATGGGCTCACTTCTCAAAGAACCAATAACCTCTGTGGAAGCACAGTTGCAAGAGGGGAAGGAAACAGAATACCTATGGAAGTCTACAGGGTTCTTCTTAAGTTGTTCACTTTCATAAAAACCAGTTCATCACTCTCACAGTCTGGAAAGACTAGATAGAATGAGAAGATGCAGCAGTAAAGACCTGACTGGCTCAGGTGGTTTTAGGCAGTCCTGACCCATCTGCTGTCTCTCCAGCCAAGAGCTGATCCAGCTCTTAGACAGCTCAGGGGAACCCTCGGGGACATTCCTAGGCATGTGAAGTCACTAGAAAAGCCTCTGATTGGTTCCAATACATATTGATTTGCATATATCTACATCACCGTGCATTCTCAAACAGTATTCAAATGAGGATCAAGTAATGTCAACTCAAACAGGTCTTAGAGATGATGTGAAGTAATTTCCCCATTTTATAGATCTAAAAAACCCAAGACATACAGACGTTACAGGATTTATTCATGTGGACATTACTTATCCATAATGTTATCATTTCCTGTTGTCTCTATTTTAATTCTTTTGCATTCATTACCACTCTCTGAAGCCCCCACTCTCTGCCTCCACCAGCCCCCAGTCCAGGGATCTTCTGGTTTTCCCTGTGCCCCAGAAGTGTGCACTTCTGGTAGTGTACATTGTGACCAGAGAAGGTTCTGGTGAATCTTGCTTCAAGAGCAGTATAATAATCAAGAGAGGGACTTCCCTGGTGGCCACAGTGGTTAAGAATCCACCTGCCAATGCAGGGGACATGGGTTCGAGCCCTGGTCCGGGAAGATCCCACATGCCGTGGAGCAACTAAGCCTGTGCGCCACAACTACTGAAGCCCACATGCCTAGAGCCCATGCTCCGCAACAAGAGAAGCCACTGCAATGAGAAACCCACGCACCACAACGAAGAGTAGCCCCCTCTTGCTGCAACTGGAGAAAGCCCGTTTGCAGCAACAAAGACCCAACACAGCCATAAATAAATAGATAGATAGATAGATAGATAGATAGATAGATAGATAGATAAAATCAAGAGGTAGAGAAGAATCACATTATTGGGGAAGCAGCAGGCTCCTCTCCAGTCTGAAAGGAACAGAGGCATTGCCAGTAGATATGCGGTGACCTTGCCTGAGTGCTATGTAACTCACCCAAGATTCAGGGAGAGGAGAAGGACTTTGTCTTGTTTTTGGGACTTTGGAATGTTTTGGAATTGGCTCAGAAGCTCCACAAGTTATGCTTTTGTGGATATTTCAGAATATAGGGAGATGGCTAGCAGGGTCTTACCATTCTTCCAAATTCCTAGAAGAGTTTCATGGGTAGGATTTAAAGTGGGAAAAAATAAAGGACTTTCCATGTTCCATACCATTCCTTCCACCAATCTTTGTTATAAATGCTCACTTGGGCCTAATATGAGCTTTGAGCTTTAAGGAAGAAAAAGAGGAAAATAAAAGTGAAATGGGAGAAAAAGGAGAAAGAACATTTGGAGAAAGTTACTATAACTCAGAACTTGGAAACTGGACTATAGGTGATTTTCAGTAGAACCTGTTAGATCTCTGCCATCTTGTCCTTGTACTTCAAACATTGTCCACAGGTTTGTTTTTTTTTAATGTTCATTGTTAAAATTCAGAAGAAACAGCAACATGTAAAGAAGAAAGAAAATCCCTACAAATAATCAGTGTAGTCATTTTATCACATGAACTTCCAAGTGTTCTTTGTGTGTACATGTATTTATTTTAAAATATTTATTCATGAAACAGATTTATTAAATACTTGCTATATGTCAACCATTTTACTGGGCATTGAAAATACATCAGTGAACACAACAAAATACCTCCTCTCATAGATCTTTCACTCTAGAGAGGGAAGACAGACCACACTTGAGCAAATAAATCTATAATATATCAAGTAGTGTTAAATACAGTGAAGAAGACTAAACTGGAGTTGGGTGCTAGAAAGCAGTGGTGCTATGTTGCTGTTTTACATAGGGCAGTGAGGATAGACCTCTCTGATAAAGAGGTGTGTCAACAACAACATAAAAGAAGTGAAGGTGTGAGCCTTTGGGTATCTGGGGAAAAAATATTTCAGGCATATAGAACAGTAAGTATAAAACACTTGAGGTTGAAACATGGTTGGCACGAAACATGTTTGGCACTTTCAAGGAATAGCAAGGAGGCCAGAATGAGCAAGTGAGAGAGTTTGGAGGTGAGAACCAGAGAATTAGCAGGGGAGCCAGATCCCCTATTGTCTTTTAGGTCATGGGAAGGACTTTGGACTTTATTTGGAGTGAGAAGAGGCATTAGAGGTTTTAGTTTGAAGATAAGTCTGGCTGCTATATGGATGATAGATTGCAGGTGGGCCAGATGGGAACAGGCCATTTAGGAGGCTCATGCAGTCCTCCAAGTAAGAGATTTAAATGGTTTGATTCTTGTCTACAGATTTATTGACAGATTGGATGTGAAAGAAGGAGAAAATTCAAGGTTGACCCCAACATTTTGGCCTCATAATGAAGTGGTCATTTAATGAAGTGGGAAAGACAACAGGAAGAATCCGGAGAGCAAAACTCAAACATTCCATTTAAAATATGTCAAGGCTGAGAAGTCTATTAGACATTCAAGATATCAAGTAGGCAGTTGAATGAGATCCAAGCCGAAGACTTAAACTTGATAATGAGAACATATAGTTCAGTGGTGTGCTGTAAATATTTAACCAGCACTCAGGGTGATGGAGAGGGGAGGGGAAGCCCTAAATTATAGCATTTGCTGATTCCATGGGGTAAATACTCCCACTGTGGTCAATTTCAAGCTGCCAACGTGACGTCACGGATCTCGGAGTTGGGGAAAGATGCATACTGTCAGCTCTTGTGAGCCAGTGCAGGCCAGCTCCAGCACATCACAGATGTCGAAGATTTTCAAAGCTATGAGACTGGTGCGATGTCTAAGTAAGTTTAGATAGCAAAGGAAGTCGAAGGATGGATCCCTGGGGCACTGACATCTTTAGATTTGGGGAGAATGTAAAGTAGCCATTATGTGGATTAAGAAGGAATAGCCAGTGAGGTTGAAGGAAAATCAAGGAAGAGTAGAATCCAGGAGACTAAATGAAGAAAGTTTTTCAAGAGGGGATTGATCAGATGTGTCAGGTACCAGTGATAAATAAGGTAAGGACAGAGAAATTATCACCTGATTTGGCATCATGGAGGTCACTGAACCTGACAAGCTGTTCTAGTGGGTTTGTGGTGTTGAAAGCCTGGCTGGAGTGAGTCAAAGAGTAAGCTGGAGAAAAGGAAGGGCAGACAGTGAGTATAGACAAATCTTTTGAGAAACTTTGCTATAAAGAATACAGGTGAGCAGGGAAATGGGATAGTAGCTATAAAAAAAAAGTGGGTCACCAGAAGTTGGTTTTTTGGTGTTGTTCTTTTTTAAGATGGATCATTTAAAGCATGTTTGTTAGAGAGAAATCATTCAGTAGAGAGGAAAAACTGATGTAGAAGAGTGGGGACAGCTGTAGGAGCAGTGTCCTTGAGTTGGGGAAGGAGCAGGGCACCCGGTGCTCAAGGTTAAGAATTCGCCTTGGCTAGGAGCAGTTCAGACCTAGTACAGTAAGACAGATGCAGGTGGGTAATAGGTGGATGCTAGGGCGTGTGGGAATTCTCTCTACGTGAGTGAAAGTGAGGGAAGTGTCAAGGTATTGGAGGCTTGAGAGGAGAGGAGAATGGATGAAATTATTGTCTGGAAAAGTAGAAGAGTGAGTTTATTAGGTAAATGTAGAAAGTTTGCCTATCCCGGGGCGCTTTTGTGGTTAGTGCACATTAATTAAACTTAGATTAGTGTAGGCATGGAATGAGCCACAAATTGGATTTTACAAGGGTGCAGTGTTATTAGTGGAAGTGTGGAGGGGGGAGGGGTTGAGGGTATTCTCAAGGAAGTGATTAGAATGATAGACCACAGAAATGGGAAGTTGGAGTGGAGGGGATGGAGGGATTGAGGGATGGGTCAATAAACTGAGGGTCCCAGGGGGCAGAATTGTTGGAGTTGAGGTACAAGAAAGAATGAATTGGAAAGTTAGGAGGTAGAATCCATGAACTCAGGGTTTTTATTAGTAAAAGAGGATCGTGTTATGCATATTATATATAACAGTCCGTTCAGTTTATTAATCCTGATCTAATAGCTCAGGACAAAAGGCCATGCACTTTAATCTTTGTTTGGTATTTATTTCTATTTTATAGCAGAAGGCAAATTTGGGGAAACTGTTGCTTTGTTCCTTATCTTTTTTTTATCTGTTTTATCTTTGTTTTATCTGTTTTTATGCACCTTGGATTCTTTTTATCTTTCTGAATTGAATACCAAAAACCACACCAAAATGACAGTCAAATCAACTTAGAAAATTATTTGTAAATAAGTCTTCTCCCCTAAATCATAAGTTCCATACCCAGCACGCTCATTGACATAGAAATCTCTTCCCAGAGATCTTTGCTGTGACTTTTGTTTAACTTTAAAGGGTACTGATATTTCCACAGTTTACCCCTGGGGTTGAAATCAATGATTTTAAAAGAAGAACCGTTGGTATAATCACATTTTCCGGGATGTCCTCATGCTAGGGGCCTAAGCTAGCCAGCCAGAATTACTACTCTCTGCACAGGGTTCCATGTCCCTGTGGTTAAATGCCAGAAGCAGTGTGTTTGTTGCTAGAGCCTCTTGTCTAATCCTCAGGATCACCATATCTGACACCTCTAGTGAGGGTCTTACTGCATCCCAAAGCTGGACTTCTCTATCAAGTATAACCTCCACTTATGCACTTGTGTGGGAGAGAATAACCGTCCAGCCCATAATGGCTGCCAGCCCTGCAACTCTTCCCTACACGTCTAAATACGAGAGGGTCCAGTTGAACAAACCAGGTTCTTTCCATGCTTTCTCCATTTTTGGAGAAAAAGAAGGTGTGTGGAAAGAACTGCAGTGGTACTGAAGAGATCTAGAATAGGTTACCTGACATTGTAGATCTCAATTTCCTTTTCTATAAACAATTGCCAATGACCCTTGACATTTCTAGCTGTTGTAATTCACAATTAGGCATCTGAAAACCTCATTGCCTCATTTCCAACTTCCAGAATACTACTGCAGTAAGCTCTTATCAAACTATAGAATGCTGTTTATGTTTTTCAGCATGCCTTATTCCAAGGAGGTGGCTTCCGTAGGGCTCTGTGTTTACACACGTGGCTGTAGGGAGAGTTCTGTCATGGACCAAAGCAGAGCTGAGAGCCTCCCTTTCCAGGAGGAGTAAGCAAAATATTGCATTTCACATTCATTCATTCACTCGTTCATTTGTTTACTGTACATTTATTGAGAACCTACTATGTTCTTGGCATTCTTTGAGATACCAAGAATAGATTAAATTAATTAGACAAGAATCCTGCCCTCCATGGTGCTTACGTTCAGGAGTGGAGGGTAGGTTGTGAGGAGAAGAAACAGGAAATCCACAAATTAAAAAAAAGAAAAAAGAAAGAAAACCACCATAATTTCAGATAGTGAATCCCATGAAGCAAATTAGTCAAGGAATGTAACTTGCAGATTATAAGGCAGGAATATGGGGTTAGAGGGTGGCTACTGTAGATAGAGGTCCCATCATAAAAGCTGCTCTTCATTGTGTAAAAGGAGCTGGCGTGTGTGTGTGTCGTGATCATCATTCTTGATGATCACGCATCGTCACAGTCTGTGTATCTGAACACAGTTGTGTAAGCATACACTTAAATAATTGACTAATTTTCACAGGGAATTATGGTCAATATCTTGTAATAACCTATAATGGAAAAGAATCTGAAAAATATATATATATATATGACTGAATCACTTTGCCATACACCTGAAACTAACACAACATTGTAAATCAACTATACTTCAATTAATTCCAAAAAATTGTCTCATTTTTTTTTTCCCCTACAGCAAAGGAGAAAGGAGAGAAGAAGTTGTTTGGCTTCTCCTTCGTCCCCCTGATGCAGGAAGATGGTAGGACTCTTCCAGATGGCACTCACGAGCTCATTGTGCATAAGGTAACGTCAGTCAGATGTTGGGGGCAGCTGTGAAAAACAGGGCTGAATTACTAACTCACTGTTTTATCCTCACTGTGGAAAAGAGAAAAAAAATGACTGCAAAGATACTCTTCTGCAAGATTGCTGACAGCGAGAGTGTCTTTTGAGAATATTGTCTCTATATTCTGTCATATTCTAACACCTATTTTAAAGATGATTTATTTTTTCATCTTAATTGAAGTGTAGGTATTTGGGTAAGTCTATAGGGTGACCTTAAAGTCCTTTCCCTTGCTGTGATAGGATTAGATAAACCTTACAAATAAATTTTTAAATAGTCCCAATACCTGCTTTCTTATCTGAAGATCTGTTTACCCCCAGAAGCAAATTTAGCAAGGTCAGCTTTACATTTTTCTTGTCTGCTGCTCTCACTAAGCAAGCAGAGAAATGGCTGTTCTTTGTCATGACAACTTTAGTGGTTGTTACTTTCTATTTTTTGCATCAAGAATTGTCATAAAGGGGCTTCCCTGGTGGCGCAGTGGTTGAGAGTCCTCCTGCCGATGCAGGGGACACGGGCTCGTGCCCCGGTCTGGGAGGATCCCACATGCCGTGGAGCGGCTGGGCCCGTGAGCCATGGCCGCTGAGCCTGCGCGTCCGGAGCCTGTGCTCCGCAGCGGGAGAGGCCACAGCAGTGAGAGGCCCGCGTACCGCAAAAAAAAAAAAACAAACAAAAAAAAAGAAAGAATTGTCATAAAAACATTTGGAACAAAGGATAGTGTAGGAGGCAACAAAAACCAAACTCACGAAACAAGAGATCCTTAGAAATTATCGGAGAATACCTGTAATAATGAAGTATAGAATAAAAACACTAGCAACTATGAAAGAGAGAATTAAAGTACGTGATCTTTTCCAAAATATTTCTCCTTTGCGCTTCTGCATTTCTGTAACCACATGCTATTCCAAGCTCTTGTCACCTCTCACCTGGGCTAACTAGTCCTGCCGACCTGCACCTTATCTCCCTCTAGTCCATTTTCCAGCCAGCCAGGGCGACCCATCTAAGGTGCAGATCTCACCAGGCCCCTTTCTGATATAAACCCACTGAAAAGCTCCCCATTGCCAAGAGGGAGAATTGCAGGCTCTCAGCGTGCGTCAGGCTGCCTCTTCCCTATTGCTTCACCTCTCACCACTTGTGGTCGTCTACCTGATGCCATAGCCACATCCAGCTCTTCCTGGTCCCTCACCTCCTGCCTGCTGGTTCCCCCTGCTCCACCTGGCACACCTGCCTCCCCCTGTCTCCCCGCAGCTGACACCTCCTCATCCACAGAGGCGCACCTTGGCCAGAACCTTTATTCAGGAGAATGGTCCCCACGCCCCCGCCCCCTACTCCCTGGATTTCCAGCGGGCTAAGTGCACTCCCATGAGTTCCCTGGATATCTACACACATCTCTTACCATTGTCCTCATTACATTGTCCCATGATTGTCTGATGATCCCTTGACTTAACTCTGGTAGATATATGAGCCCTTCAGGAGCAACAACTGTGTCAGAGGCGTTCTGGCATGCGGCAGATGTGCGGTGAAGATATACTGAATGAATGAAGGAGATTACAAACAAAAACTTTCTTTACCTTTGGATTATTACTAGTAAAATGAGTGTCCCTGCACAAGACACCTGGTAATTTTTGTTTGTGTATGTATATGTATGTGTATATTTCTTGAATCGTTTATTTTCTAGTTGTTTGTTCAACACATTGACTACAAACTGCAGGGCAGGCCCTCTTCTAGTGACTGGGAATATAGTGGCGAACAAAACGGTTAAAGTCCCTCCATTTCTGACACGTACGTTCTCTAGACTTCAAAAGTGACTTAAAGGAGCTCACAGTGTTAAAATACAAAGAAAAAATATTTTAAAGCAGAGTAACCACTAAAGCAAACAGAGGAGCTAAATGCACTAGACACCTGAGATGATCTATTTATATCACCTTTAGGTCTGAGGCCCCTTTATGTGATACGGGTAACATGACAGCCAATGTCTTCAGCTACAGTTTTCCGAAAGACATAAATGGTACTTGATATGAATGTTTGTGATCTTGCCTCTGCATACCATTAAATCTTCACACAGAAAAGGCAAGGCTAAGGTTATCATTAGCTTCCTAATAATATTTAAAAGAATAAATCACTTCTTTATGACATTTCACCGTGTGGGCTCTCTCACCTGTGGGTCAGAGGGTGTTTTTTGGGCAGGTGCTAAGTTTCCAGTCAAGTTCAGGTTGACTTCCTCTAAACTAGTATGAATAACACCAAGATTCTTACTTGCTAATTAGAGATACCCATCTACTTAAAATGCCAGGAGGACAGGTAGCAGAGCTTCCTTCTCCATGTGAGCATTTAGGAGTCCAACTGGTATTGATTCCCAGACAGTCATTCTACTCCGTTACCAGGGGCCTGTCGTGGTGCCTTTGGCAGAACCATTTTTCTCAGAAGTAGAGCTTTGAATCATCTCAAGCCCTTCCACAAATTTTCACTGAATACCCAGAATTCCAATCCATAAAACATTATGAAAATTTATTTGAGCATCAACAATTTAAACGGCAGGTGTTCCCAATGATCTTTCTCCATCACAGAGGAGGCTGAGAATGGTATCTGTAGATCATCTAATTTGGGGCAGACCTACATTGTGCAGATCCATCAGGAAGCATTAGCTCCACCGAAAAACCCTAAGTAACTGAGTTGTCTTATGATTAGGGTTATTGTTGCTTAAAGAGGTATGGAATACCTGCCAAGCATAACATCTTATGTTTTTCGTCTAGTTGATGCCATGCTTTTCGTTTTCATAGCACTGAGCCAAGAAGTTCAGTTTCAGCTTAAGGCCACTTGCAGGTTATGATTATAAAACCATATTATGAGCATAATGCTTATCCTTCCTCTGCCATGACAGGAAGGAGCACAGCTTCCTGATGATTGCAGCCTTGAATTTATTAATTTAAAAAAAGTTGAACGAAAAAAACAAAGAAAGTTTGGGAGACGAGTGGATTTCAAATTACTGGGTAAAGAAAATAGCCCATTTAATAAGTGGTGTTGAGATGACCACAGGGGGTGTTAGAGGGAAAAATAAAGAGCTGGATCACTACCTTGCTTCTTATACCAAAGCAATTCCCAGATTATATGTAAAAAATAAAACTGTAAGAGCCTATATACTATGAGTGAACATTTTTAGAAAGTTTAGGTAAAGAGGGCCTTTCTAATGATGATGCCTCTCAGCTGTTACAAATCAGGTACAAAAAAATGTGTAACTTTGGCTAAATAAAGTTTAAAACATTTTTATTGATAAAATCATCATAATCAAGGCTAAAAGACACATGATAAACTGAAACATGGTTGCAACACAGCTTACAAAGGGGGACTATTCCCAATTTAAGGAAAGTTATTACAAATAAGTAAAAAAATAAAAAACAAAAAAATTTGCAAAATGCTACAAACAAGCTATTCAAAAATAATAAATACAAGAATATAAAATAAATATATGAATAATCTAAGAAATGTAAGTTAAATAAGAATGGGAAATCTTTTGGCCCATTAGGTTGGTAAAGACTTTTAAAACTGAGAATTGGCAAAGAAGATTAAAGGGAAATGAACACTCTCTTGCATTCATAGAGGGAAATGGGAATAGTATTGTCTTTCTGGAGGGCAGTTTGGCAATACAATATTTTAAATGTGTACATCCTTTGGCTCAGCCATTCCACATCTTGGTATTTATTGGGAGGAGATAATAAGATAAGGTAAGCAAACATGATTCAATGATGATCGATGCAGACTCCTTAAAATATGGAAAACTTGAAAGTAATCTAAATTAGCAATAACATAGGTCTGGTTAGATACATGAGTTAGTTATATCCATATAATGAATGAAATACTACATAGTTATTGAAATAATGTCTAGTGGAAATTTTTATGTGCATAGAAAAATGTTTATAATATATTGATAAACAGCATTTTATATATGCATACATTTAGCATAAAACCATTTTTATAAAATTATGTAACTGCATGTCCACATGTATATATGTGCATAGCAGTGCTTGGAAGGATGTCCTAAAATATAAAACCACGACTTTATTTTTAAATTTCGTTCTCTTTTTTTTCTCCCTTTTCAGTGGTTCACACGAAACTTTTCTCTTTTTTTCACATCTTTATTGGAGTATAATTGCTTTACAATGGTGTGTTAGTTTCTGCTGTATAGCAAAGTGAATCAGCTATACATATACATACATTCCCATATCTCTTCCTCTTGCATCTCCCTCCCAGCCTCCCTATCCCCCACTCTAGGTGGACACAAAGCATTGAGCTGATCTCCCTGTGCTATGTGGCTGCTTCCCACTAGCTATCTATTTTACATTTGGTAGTGTATATATGTCCATGCCACTCTCTCACTTCATCCCAGCTTGCCCTTCCCCCTCCGCCATGTCCTCAAGTCCATTTTCTACATCTGTGTCTTTAGTCCTGTCCTGCCCCTAGGTTCTTCAGAACCACTTTTTTTTTTTTTTCCATATATATGTGTTAGCATACGGTATTTGTTTTTCTCTTTCTGACTTACCTCACTCTGTATGACTGTCTATAGGTCCATCCACCTCTCTTTACAAATAACTCAATTTCATTTCCTATTATGGCTGAGTAATATTCTATTGTATATATGTGCCACATCTTCTTTATCCATTCATCTGTCGATGGACACTTAGGTTGCCTCCATGTCCTGGCTATTGTAAATAGAGCTGCAATGAACACTGTGGTACATGACTCTTTTTGAATTATGGTTTTCTCAGTGCCACCAGGGAAGCCCCTCATTGTAGTTTTGATTTGCATTTCTCTAATAATTAGTGATGTTGAGCAGCTTTTCATGTGCTTCTTGGCCATCCATATCTCTTTTTTGGAGAAATGTCTATTTAGGTCTTCTGCCCGTTTTTGGACTGGGTTGTTTGTTTTTTTGATATTGAGCTGCATGAGCTGCTAGTACATTTTGGAGATTAATCCTTTGTCAGTTGCTTCATTTGCAAATATTTTCTTCCATTCTGAGGGTTGTCTTTTCATCTTGTTTATGGTTTCCTTTGCTGTGCAAAAGCTTTTAAATTTCATTAGGTCCCATTTGTTTATTTTTGGTTTTATTTCCATTTCTCTAGGAGATGGGTCAGAAAGGATCTTGCTGTGATTGATGTCATAGAGTGTTCTGCCTATGTTTTCCTCTAAGAGTTTGATA
>NC_041218.1:38340785-38341410 GCF_002837175.3 Physeter macrocephalus
TATGGTGTTAGGGAGTGTTCTAATTTCATTCTTTTACATGTAGCTGTCCAGTTTTCCCAGCACCACTTATTGAAGAGCCTGTCTTTTCTCCATTGTACATTCTTGCCTCCTTTATCAAAGATAAGGTGACTATATGTGCGTGGTTTTATCTCTGGGCTTTCTATCCTGTTCCACTGATCTATATTTCTGTTTTGTGCTGGTACCATACTGTCTTGTTTACTGTAGCTTTATAGTATAGTCTGAAGTCAGGGAGCCTGATTCCTCCAGCTCCGTTTTTCTTTCTCAAGATAGCTTTGGCTATTTGGAGTCTTTTGTGTTTCCACACAAATTGCGCAATTTTTTTGTTCTATTTCTATAAAAAATGCCATTCGTAGTTTGACAGGATTACATTGAATCTGTAGATTGCTTTGGGTAGTATAGTCATTTTCACAGTGTTGATTCTTCCTATCCAAGTTCATGGTATATCTCTCCATCTGTTTGTATCATCTTCAGTTTCTTTCGTCAGTGTCTTACAGTTTTCTGCATACAGGTCTTTTGTCTCTTTAGGAAGGTTTATTCCTAGGTATTTTATTCTTTTTGTTGCAATGGTAAATGGGAGTGTTTCCTTAATTTCTCTTTCAGATTT
>NC_041218.1:38341786-38358883 GCF_002837175.3 Physeter macrocephalus
TTTTCATTTATTTCTGGTCTGATCTTTATGATTTCTTTCCTTCTGCTAACTTTGGAGTATTTTTGTTCTTCTTTTTCCTATTGCTTTAGTTGTAAGGTTAGATTGTTTATTTGAGATGTTTCTTGTTCCTTGAGGTAGGACTGTATTGCTATAAAAGGCCCTCTTTGAACTGCTTTTACTGCATCCCATATGTTTTGAGTCATCGTGTTTTCATTGTCATTTGTTTCTAGGTATTTTTTGATTTCCTCCTTGATCTCTTCAATTATCTCTTGGTTATTTAATAGTGTATTATTTAGCCTCCATGTGTTTGTATTTTTTACAGCTCTTTTCCTGTAATTGATATCTAGTCTCATAGCATTGTGGTCAGAAAAGTTACTTGATATGACTTCAATTTTCTTAAATTTACCAAGGCTTGATTTGCGACCCAAGCTATGATATATCCTGGAGAATGTTCCATGAGCACTTGAGAAAAAAGTGCCTTCTGTTGTTTTGGATGGAAAGTCCTATAACTATCAATTAAGTCCATCTTGTTTAATGTATCATTTAAAGCTGTGTTTCCTTATTTATTTTCATTTTGGTTGATCTGTCCATTGGTGAAAGTGGGGTGTTAAAGTTCCCTACTATTATTGTGTTACGGTTGATTTCCCCTTTTATTGTTGTTAGCATTTGCCTTATGTATTGAGATGCTCCTGTATTGGGTGCATAAATATTTATAATTTTTATATCTTCTTCTTGGATTGATCCCTTGGTCATTATGTAGTGTTCTTCTTTGTCTCTTATAATAGTCTTTATTTTAAATTCTATTTTTTCTCATATGAGACCTGCTACTCCAGCTTTCTTTTGGTTTCCATTTTCATGGAATATCTTTTCTCATCCCCTTACTTTCAGTCTGTATGTGTCCCTAGGTCTGTAGTGGGTCTCTTGCAGACAGCATATGTACAGGTCTTGTTTTTGTATCCATTCAGCCAGTCTTTGTCTTTTGGTTGGAGCATTTAATCCATGTACATTTAGGGTAGTTATCGATATGTATGTTCCCTTTACCATTTTCTTAATTGTTTGGAGTTTGTTATTGTAAGTCTTTTCCTTCTCTTGTGTTGCCTGCCTAGAGAAGTTCCTTAGCTTTTGTTGTAAAGCTTGTTTGGTGGTGCTGAATTCTCTTAGCTTTTGCTTATCTCTAAAGGTTTTAATTTCTCCATAGAGTCTGAATGAGATCCTTACTGGGTAGAGTAATCTTGGTTGTAGGTTTTTTCCTTTCACCACTTTAAATATGTCCTGCCACTCCCTTCAGGCTTGCGGACTTTCTCTGAAAGATCAGCTGTTAACCTTATAGGGATTCTCTTGTATGTTAATTGTTGCTTTTCCCTCGCTGCTTTTAATATTTTTTCTTTGTATTTAATTTTTGATAGTTTGATTAATATGTGTCTTGGGGTGTTTCTCCTTGGATTTATCCTATATGGGACTGTCTGCGCTTCCTGGACTTGATTGAATATTTCCTTACCCATATTAGGGAAGTTTTCAAGTATAATCTCTTCAAGTATTTTCTCAGTCCCTTTTTTTTCCTCTACTTCTTCTGGTACCCCTATAATTCAAATGTTGGTGCCTTTAATGTTGTGCCATAGGTCTCTGAGATTGTCCTCAATTCTTTGTTGTTTTTTTTTTTTTTTTGTGGTATGCGGGTCTCTCACTGTTGTGGCCTCTCCCGTTGTGGAGCACAGGCTCCGGACACGCAGGCTCAGCAGCCATGGCTTACGGGCCTAGCCCCTCCACGGCAAGTGGGATCTTCCCAGACCAGGGCATGAACCCGTGTCCCCTGCATCGGCAGGTGGACTCTCAACCACTGTGCCCCCAGGGAAGCCCTGTCCTCAATTCTTTTCATTCTTTTTTGTTTATTCTGCTCTGCAGTAGTTATTTCCACTATTTTATCTTCCAGGTCACTTATCCATTCTTCTGCCTCTGTTATTCTGCTATTGATTCCTTCTAGAGAATTTTAATTTTATTTATTGTGTTGTTCATCATTGTTTGTTTGCCCTTTAGTTCTTCTAGGTCCTTGTTAAACATTTCTTGTATTTTCTCTATTCACTTTCTAAGAATTTGTATCCTCTTTACTATCATTACTCTGAATTCTTTGTCAGGTAGACTGCCTATTTCCTCTTCATTTGTTTGGTCTGGTAGGTTTTTACCTTGCTTCTTCATCTGCTGTGTATTTCTCTGTCTTCTCATTTTGTTTAACCTACTGCGTTTGGGGTCTTCGTTTCACAGGCTGCAGGTTCGTAGTTCCCGTTGTTTTTGGTGTCTGCTCCCAGTGGTTAAGGTTGGTTCAGTGGGTTGTGTAGGCTTCTTGGTGGAGGGGAGTGTTGCCTGTGTTCAGGTAGATAAGGCTGGGTCTTGTGTTTCTGGTGGGCAGGACCCCATCGGGTGGTGTGTTTTGGGGTGTCTCTGAACTTATTATGATTTTAGGCAGCCTCTCTACTAATGGGTGGTTTTGTGTTCCTGTCTTGCTAGTTGTTTGGCATAGGGTATCCAGCACTGTAGCTTGGTGGTCGTTGACTGGAGCTGGGCTTTAGTGTTGAGACAGAGATCTCTGGGAGAGCTCTCGCCAATTGATATAATGTGGGGTCAGGAGGTCTCTGGTGCTCTGGCCTGACACCCAGCCAGAGCACCAAGACCCTATCAGCCACACAGCTCAGAAGAAAAGGGAGGGAAGGAGGGAAATAAATAAAAATTAATAAATAAGTAAATAAAATAAAGTTATTAAAATAGAAAAAAATTATTAAAAATGAAAAAGGTAATTTAAAAAAGGAGAAAGAACGAAGAGAGCAGCGAAACCAAAAAACAAATCCTCTAATGATAACAAGTGCTAAAAACTATACTAAAAAGAAACAAGAACAAAAAAAGGACAGTCAGAACCCTAGGACAAATGGCAAAAGCAATGCTATAGAGACAAATCACAGAAAGAAGCATACACATACACACTCACAAAAAGAGAAAAAGGAAAAAAAAAATATATATATATATATAAAATTTAAAAAGGACGAGAGCAGCCAAATCAGTAAACAAATCTACCAGTGATAATAAGCTCTAAATACTAAACTAAGATAAACATAAAACCAGAAACAAATTAGATGCAGAAAGCAAACTCCAAGTCTACAGTTGCTCCCAAAGTCCAGTGCCTCAATTTTGGGATAATTCATTGTCTATTCAGGTATTCCAGAGATGCAAGGTACATCAAGTTGACTGTGGAGATTTAATCCGCTGCTCCTGAGGCTGCTGGGAGAGATTTCCCTTTCTCTTCTTTGTTCGCACAGCTCCTGGGGTTCAGCTTTGGATTTGGCCCCGCCTCTGCGTGTTGGTCGCCTGAGTGCGTCTTTTGGGAGGTCTGAGGTCTTCTGCCAGCGTTCAAGAGGTGTTCTGTAGGAGTTGTTCCATGTGTAGATGTAGTTTTGATGTATTTGTGGGGAGGAAGGTGATCTCCATGTCTTACTCCTTTGCCATCTTTAAAGCACCTCCCAGCTCAGTCTACTTGAAAGCAGTGGCCTCTAAAATCTCAGCAATGGCAGCAAGAGAATAATCCTCTGAGCTCTCCTCTCTGAAAATTAGGACACCGTGCCATGTGTCGGTGCAGCATACGAGGAAATCCGTGGGTGACATCAAAGTGTCCTTTGTGACTCAGGGGTCTGTCTGTCAAACCAAACAGACGTCATGCACAGCACCATCCTCTTCTGAAAAGTCCTGCATCTAGGCTTCAAATGCAGAGCTCCATCAGAAGGATCCTGAGTGCCCCCAAAATCCTGCCTGGCTTCAGCCCCAGTGACCTCTCTGAACCTATTCCCTGTCTTCAGAACAGAGTCAGGGTTAGCACTCAGTTTTGCTGGGAGAATAAGTGCATGTAAAATGCCTGGCTCCGAGCTCTTACTGAAACCAAGCAGGACCCAGAGGGACTCCTGGACACAGAAGTATTTTTACATTTCTTAAAGGTTTTATTAGTGGGCACATGTCATTTAAAAACATTAAAATCTTCATTTTGAAAAAGTAAAAATGAGAAGAGACAGAAAGTTAGACCTAGCTTTGTTTTATACCATTTAATAATGGAGATTGATCTAACTCAAGGCCGTTCTTCTGTCATAAAATCTTGACACTATTGTTAATGGTAAGGTTTTGAAGAAACATTATTTGCCTCAGATCTTTATAAACCATATTCCAGGTCATTCATTGACAGGTACTGTCTATGAAATCTAAGGTTGATGAAAGACAGAAAAAAATGCTTTTAAATAAAGTGTCCTTAACTCTTTCTTGTAGATATGACACAGAGAATAACTGTGGCTCATAGTAGACTATTTAGATTTAAAATCTACTTGCTCCTTGTGTAAGGTATTAGTTTGAAAGACTCAATCCTGTGATGAGCTAAGAAAAAAGCTGCTGTGTTGAAGACGGTTTAGTAGCTTAATTTGGGCCTAAAATTTGTGAAAGAGATAGTTTCCCTCTGTGACAATGGCTGGACTCCTCTTCTGAGTGTGTTTTAAGGAAATGGTTCTCACAGAGTTAACAGTCAGTAGTGTGGCAAGGACCCGGACTCATCCTTTATGGCAGGAGCTAAAGAATTCTAAGGGCAAAGCTCCCTTTCAAGGTTGTTTTCACCTTTACATGACTGATAGTAAGTTTGGAGGGGTGTTCAATGGAGATAAACTCTGAAATCTACAAAAATCTGAATGTCACAGCTTTAGGAAGATAAGTGAAAGAACTTGGTTAGTCAGCATTAAAGATTTTGTGCTTCCAGAGTCCCTTTTCAACTCTCAGAACATCAGTAATATCTCCAAGTGGTTGATGGCTAAACCCAAAACCTGTCTTTGGAATTGCTAACTTGCTCGTAACAGTATTTAATCTTACCAAGTTCTGTTATTTTGTTGCATTCCAGTAGGATTGTTGTCTTCCTTAACTTCGTAGGGATATTTTTGGCTACCCGGCGCCAGCTACCTGCTGGAAAGCAAGTAAAGAAAAGAGATTGAAATAATGAGCTTAAGATAATTCATTTTCCGAAAGTCAAGTCTCTTAAGGAGAATAATGTGAGAATCCAAAGAAGGAGGATAGAAAGTTAGTAGCTGTGCCCTCAAGTCTCCATTCTGACTTATTCCAGTGAAGGATTTTTAGTTCTTAGAAGTACATTCTAAAATACCGTCAGGGGCTTCCCTGGTGGTGCAGTGGTTAAGAATCTGCCTACCAATGCAGGGGACACAGGTTTCGAGCCCTGGTCCAGGAAGATCCCACATGCCACAAAGCAACTAAGCCTGTACGCCACAACTACTGAGCCTGCGCTCCACAGCAAGAGAAGCCACTGCAATGAGAAGCCCGTGCACCACAACCAAGAGTAGCCCCCACTTGCCGCAAGGAGAGAAAGCCCTTGCGCAGCAACGAAGACCCAATGCGGCCAAAAGTAAATTAATTAATTAATTAATTAATTAAAAATAAAATACCGTCAGGTCTAGGATGTATGCATAAACAAATAATAATAATAATAATACAGGGCTTCCCTGGTGGCGCAGTGGTTGAGAGTCCGCCTGCCGATGCAGGAGACACGGGTTCGTGCCCCGGTCCGGGAAGATCCCACATGCCGCGGAGCGGCTGGGCCCCTGAGCCATGGCCGCTGAACCTGCGCGTCTGGAGCCTGTGCTCCGCAACGGGAGAGGCCACAACAGTGAGAGGCCCACGTACTGCAAAAAATAATAATAATAATAATAATAATCATACAATCTACCTTTAAGGAAATTGGAGTTTTGCAAATTCATTACTGTTGATTAACACCACTATAGCTCAAGTGACCCAGCTCAGCCAGGCTGGGGTTTTGCTTGGTAGAGAATCTGATCCCTTAGAGTGGGATCTATTGCTTCTGAGCAAGAGAAGGACCAGATAAGAAGTCAGCTAAATAGAGGATGATCATGTTTCCTGGTTGGAAAGGGATTAATTTAATGTATGGCCTAGATTGCAAGAGTCTTTTATGAGTTTATTTATTTCACTTTTGCTCCCTAAAAGTTTGTTCGTTAACGCTTTGTGGCTCATATTTTTTCCCTGCAACTTTTCAGTTTCTTATGCTATATCCCAGTTCCTCACCTAGTCCATGGAAGTCCAGCACAGCCCCTCTGCACTCATTACCATGTTTGAGGTAGATTTCTCAGATTGAGTTGCTCTCCACTTACCCTTTCCTAGAGTATGTTTATATTTATAAGTAAAATGAAAAAAATGAGAGGAATCTGAAAAATTCAGATGGTCTGATAGGTTTGTCACCCATCTTGCTGTCCAGAGAACTCTGCATGCTGCTCCAACTGTTCTGAAAGAGACACCCCTGTAACCATGATCAGTAGATCTTAGACAAACCCGAAACACATCTGTCCACCGTGGGCTTGGGCACAGGAGAATCAGTCATATAACCCTTGTTTTATTACACACTGTGAGAGAAATTAAATAGTAAACACCTGCAAAATTAAATTAAAAAGTAGATAACCTGGTAAGTTTAGCATGAAAGCATGCCAAACTGAACACAGAAGCTGAACAGGAAAAAAAAAAAAGAAAAGGCTAAGATGGGGGAATTCCCTGATGGTCCAGTGGTTAGGACTCTGCACTTCCACTGCAGGGGGCATAGGTTCGATCCCTGGCCAGGGAACTGAGATCCCACATGCCTCACAGCAAGGCCAAAAAAAAATGTCTAAGATAATTTCATAAGTGGACTTGGTCTTAACACTGAAGGCTATTAGTGTGACGTGCAGGAAGCCCTTTCATTCTGCCTCAACTGAACCCTTGGCTCTCCTGCCGAGAGAGCTTCCTGTGTGGCCTCTGGAGTAGAGAGGGCTCATCTTCTGAAGCCTTGTGTCTAGTGTCTGGACGTCTCTAAATGCCCCAGTGCCTTTAAAGATACTGGTTTTCCACCCTCTTGTAAAGAGCTTCCCTGCCCTCCATAAGGCTCATTCCATACAGTGCTGCAACTTTCTACCCATCCTAGTTACTGCGTTCTACCTGTATAGATATTCCTGGCCAGCAAGGAAGAGGGGAGGATGGGGTGGTGGGTGGCTGTTTCCTTTCCCACAGTCAGCCTAGCCCCTCGTTCAAAGTTGTCTCCTCCTTTTGGTTGACCTGTCCAGTGCCCTCTCCTCTTATTTCTTGGTCACTTCAACTCCAGTGACCTTCATTTGTGTTCTGCTTCACTGTGGTCTCTCTCTTGTCCTTCCTTCATCCTCAGCCAGCAGGACCTCCCATGTGTGCTAAATAAATACTGGATGCATGCATGCACGGGTGCATGGATGGATGCATGCATGGATGAATGAGATCATCCAGAGCCACTTCTAATCAAAAATCGTAAATTCTTGATATCCTGACCACAACCTTTCAACCTTCCAATTTTCTATTAATACTATACCTATTTTTCAGTCTTATTCTCCTCCAATAAACCCCACCTGACTTCACTTTCTTCTTTTTATTATTCAGACTATCCCTTGATCTTTAGTTCTGCTGTACCTTCATGGGAAGTAAAAACCAGCCCTAGATCAGTCTGTCAACATCGCCCCCTCCTCTACTCCTCCTTAGGTGGTTAAACATTAATTAGTGGAGGGAATTATACAGTTCCTATAGGTTAGCATCAGCCTGATGGGTATAGAAGCAGGACCATCCACACTGCAGGCCAGCTAATCAGCTCCCCCTTTCGGTCCCCACAAGAGCTAGCGACAAGATTGTACCATTCTGCATACCTCACCACTTCCCGTGTCCTTAACAGAGAAAACAGAAGCCATCAGACAGGAACTTCCTTAACTTCCTGTGTTCTCTCCTCTGCCGTCTGCAAACTGATCTGCATCCTTCCCTTCCTTCCTGCTTCCTGTCTCAGGGGATGGGGCAAGACTCCTTCCCTCCAAGGCTGATTCTTCCACCTGCTTCCCTCAGGATCTTCCTTCCTCCTGAGTCCCCTGGGACCGTGCTCCTCTCAATGTCCGCTTTTGCTCCTGCAGCTATGTTTCCTCTCTTCTGGCAGTAGTCTCAGATTTTTTAACATGCTCAGGCCTTTTTCTTTAAAGACAAACAAAATTGTAATAGCTACCACACTGCCTCTTCCCTTCCCATCTCAGCCACCTGCGGGAAAGGCCAGTCTTCACTCACTGTCTCTGCTTCCTGCCACTCTCTTCCATTTGTTCCTCAGGCTATTTCTGTCCCCGCAGCTAAAATGAAGTTTCTCCTTTGAGGTCACTAACACTGACGCTGGGGCCAACACTACTGGACCCTTTCTAAATATTTCCCTAGTTGACTTCCCTGTAGCCTGACACACTATTGATTACCCTTCTTGAACATCGCATATTCCATGGTCTGTCTGACAGTGTTCACCTTAGTTTCATCCTTCGTCTCCTTTGAGTACTCTTCTCTCTTATCTGCATCTTTTTTTTTTTAATTTTACTGAAGTATAATTGATTTACAATGTTGTATTAATTTCTGCTGTACAGCATAGTGACTCAGCTATACACACAGATATTCTTTTTCATGTTCTTTTCTATTCTGGTTTATCACAGGATATTGAATATAGTTCCCTGTGCTATACAGTAGGACCTTGTTGTGTATCCATCCTATATATATATCAGTTTATATCTTATCGGCATCTTAAATGTTGGTGCTATTGTGGATTTAATCCTTGGACACCATCTCATGCACTTCCGTGGGTTAACCTGCCTCATGTCTGCTGCTGACACCCAGCTCTGGGCTTGGAGCCCAGAACTTTTACCAGCCTACTGAACATCTTCAGTTCGGTTCACCAGAGATGCCTCAAGCTCAGCTTGTCCAAAACTGAGTTCTTTATGCCATCTCCATCCTCTCCTGCGGTGAACAGAAGCCTGCAGTTTTTCTTGACTTCTCACACTCACCCCCATATCTAAATGCTTGGTTTCACGACCAGTCATTGCCACCTCCTTGGTAGTACGTTAATCTAGGGAATTTAAACCAGGTGTCAGAATCACCTTGAGTTTTTCTTATTTAAGATGTTTACGGTAGTCCCAAGGCTTTTTTGCTACTGAAAAGAATCACGGCGTTTAGCCACACTAAACTACATATAGCTGTCTGACTACACCTGTACTTTTTTGTTGTGGCCTCTCCCGTTGCGGAGGACAGGCTCCGGACGCGCAGGCTCAGCGGCCATGGCTCACGGGCCCAGCCGCTCCGCGGCATGTGGGATCCTCCCAGACCGGGGCGCGAACCCGGTTCCCCTGCATCGGCAGGCGGACGCGCAACCACTGCGCCACCAGGGAAGCCCACCTGTACTTTTTAAAACAGTTGTTTTTTAAGTTATTTTAGAGTCACAGAAGAGTTGCAAAAATAGTACAGAAAACTCCCATATACCCTTCACCCAACTTCTCCTTATGTTAACATCTTACATAACCATATCACATTTATTGAAACTAAATTAACCTTGGTATAGTACTGTTAACCCAAAACTTATTTAGATTTCACACGTTTTTCCAGTAATGTCATTTTTCTAGTCTAGGATCTAATCCAGGATCCCACAGTGCATTTAGTTGCCGTATCTCCATAGTCTTATATATGTACTTTTTTCCCCCAGTGTCTTTCTATGTATGGTTTATTCCACATAACTTGCCTTTCTCTCCCTTGCCTGCCTGGTGAGCCTTACTCTTTGTGACTGAGGTCAGATAGCCTCTTTCCCATAAGGTTTCCTTTCCCTTCCCTGGCAGAGCTGGAATCCAGGGATCTTTATCACAGCTTTGTAATCAGTATTAACAGATGAATGCAGAGGTCAGGCATGTCATGCCCTCACAGACAGGGACTGTGTTTATTTCCTTGTTACATTCTTTATACCGAATTAAAGGACTGTCAAATAGTAGGACTTTAATAAATGTTTAGTCATGACATTAAGGGTGACTAATCATGTTGAAAGAATCCCCAGAAGAAGGTATTTTGCTTCCACAACTGGTTCGATTAACTGGCAATATATCGTTTCAACTAGATTGTCTAAATTACTATAGTCTTTCATTTAATTCTCTACTTCCTGCAAATTACAGGCCCCTTAATTTGATTAACATACTATGAATCTCTGTACCAGTGTATTTCTGAAGAAATTTTTAATCTGTTTCTCTCAATCACGTAGCTTGCCTTATTGCAGATACCATGTTTCTGGAAGAGTGTCTGTGACTGACCATTGCATCTCTTTCTTGTGCCTAGGACAGTGGTCAAAAAGTAGCCTGGGGTGTGATGCAACATTCAATGCTGTACCAACTGATTTTAATTCTGGACAAGGAAATAGACTGTGACCATGCTATATAATCTCACAGAAGACAGAGGCTACTCCTGCTGCCACATAGCCTGCATTTTAACTCTTCTGTAAGAATCTGAGGGAACACATCCCTCCTGTCAGATCTGATTCGTCTCGAGTAACGCAAAGGGCTGGCTTTCTTCTCCCTCTTCTCTAATTTGTAATAAATTAACTTCATTTTAAAATGACTTGCACAGATCCCAGCCTATCAAAGCAAACACAGAGAATTGTCCTTTCCTGTGACAATGACATTGTTTTGTTCCCACAATCCAGTAGCAGCCTCAAGAGGCTGTGGTCATGTCGCCCTGTCTGTCCTAGAAAGAATGGCTCAGTTAATCGTTCCCTCATCTCTCTGTCATCATACACCTACCATAACGCCAGGAAGACTTTAACTGTGTCTGTGTCTGTCGCAGGAGGACAGGGAGGACAGTCCTTATTCTCATATCCATGTTGCCTTGTTCCATGCCTGCACTGGATTTGATGAAAAAAAAAAAAATCGTCCCCATGTCAAAACCAAATCAGTTGTGTTCCAAGTGTTCCCCGGAATGCAAGTGATCCGCATGTAACCCCCCACGTAGTTTAGGGGTGTGACCGGATTCCACTGCGGTGGCCAAACCATCTGTCAACTCCATGCAGTGTAATTTTGTGCAAAACTGCAGTTTCTTGGTGTCGAGCCTACCTTGCTCAGATTCGCAGGCCTTCAGACACCCAGCCACAGCTCCTTTGTACTGTTGTTCCAATTAAAACGCAGGCAGTGCCATGCTGTCCTTTAGCAGCTTCATTTCCCTGACTTCATTAACTCTTCGCCCTTCACCTGGAAGGAGGTTGCTCGTCCCTGTTTGTTTTCTCCCATCCTTGCTGCGGTTCAGACTCCTACTCACACAGTGCAGACCCTTCTCCCACCCGGCGGAAGAATGCTCGAGGAATTCACTGCTGACTCTTGCTCACTCCCTGGCTTCTGCTGGTGAGCTGTGGGTCTCCTCTTAAGAGTCTTCACAACCTTTTTGGCTTAAACCCTTGCTGACCACTGCCCCTGCCTTACAGGCCTATCTTCTGGAACCCATTTCTATTCTTCACTGATCTTCAACCTCATTTCTCTGCCATAAATTCTCTCTCATCTAGTGACTGAACGAATGATCTCTGTCTCATCTGTTGTGTTTCCAGTCTCCCATGTCATGCCTCCTCTGCTCCTACCTGCCCCTCTTCCCCACTGCATCCAGATCACGTGATCCCTTTTGCTCCCTGAGTGGTTTCAGAACGTCAACTGGCCATTTCACTGTAGGACTCGTAGCCATTTCACTGTAGGACTCATAGCCATTTCATGTATGAAACTATTTCAGATCCACAGACCACTCTAAGCTCTCTCCCAGGGTGTCTTCCACAAACATACCTTTGTTTTGAAAAATGAACTTTTGGGGGGTCTTTCTTAGACATACCCACCATTCAGTATGTTATCTATAAATTGATACATTTTAAATTTGTTGTAGCAAAACTCAAAGCCTGGTTAAAACAAGAGTCATTGGAAGAGTCAATGGAAGAGTCATTGTAGTCATAACTACTCTGTCGTAATATAGTAGTTGTAAGCACAAACTTTGGTTGAGATCCTGGCTCTGATAGCTACTAATACTGTGATATTGAGCAAATCACATAAGCTCCCCAGGTTACAATGTCCTGCCTCATAGGATTATTATCAGAGTAAGGAAATACACACAGAGTGCTTAGCCTAAATGGTGGTTGCTTGGATTGCCTTTAAAAGCTCCAGTGTTGTGTGATGTGTTATGGGTGCATGCTGAAAACCTGAGGACAAGAAAAGATAGGCCATGAGATTTTCTCTGCAGGCCACTTAAGTTCTTTGGAAATAGATTAAAACTCTAACCCCATACCTAGCATATGGCCTTGACTCCTACTGGACAAAAAAAAACAGCTCTGAACTCCTGGTAAAGATAGTAAAGGGTTCACAGAGACCAAAGGGTAATTATGTACTTTTCTTTACTGAGTTTAGGGGTAGAATTGCTACCCACCCACCCCCCACTTTCTCCCCACACCAACAGCAACACACACAGCACACACATATGCACACCAGTATTGTTGGTGCAAGGTCTTCAGATAACTTTTGTGTCCAGAGTAATGTTTGTATTAGTTACTGTATTTTGCATTGAGTAAGGGTGATAGAGTTTAGCTGTAAGAAGCTCTCAAGGTGTCACATCTTGGAATCAGAGAGACTCCGATGCTGAGGTCTTGGTTCCCCAGGCTGGGAGAGAAGTGCAGTGAACTAGAAGAGGTGACACTGACCTGGCCACAGTGACTGGCCCCGGTGAAGGCAGCCAAGGCTTCTATTCACGGTGCCCGCTATGGACACGACACAGCAGTGACTGGTCCCTGACTGCCAGTTGAACTACATGAGCTCAGCAAGCAGGAATTCTAAGAGGCTTCCACAAGTGCTCAAGAGCAGGCAGCTAGTTAGTTAGCTGGGGGCAAGGGGGTTAAGAGATCTATCTATAGGGGCAGGATTTCTGTGAACAGATGGAGCATACCAGAACAGGGCATACTCCAGCTTCTGGGGAGGAGGTCTAGAAATAGCTAGACAGTGTCTAGACAGGGTTTGCATGAGGCTTCAGTCCCAATAGGAGGTATGGTTCGACAAATGGAGCATAAGTCAGGCTGGGGATGGCAGACCAGAGCATGTTTCTGACCCCATAGACCAGATCCAGGCAGGAAATAGGTCCAGTATGGGTTGCTGTGACTCAAGTTATAGCTTGCTGTGCTCCAAGCCCTAATACCAAGAACACGATTGAGGAGAGGGGACGGTGACCCCAAGTTCCAGAACATTACCTTGCCTAAGCACTTTTTCTCAGGAAAGCATCTGAAGTGTTCGCTTTATAATTATTCTTTAAACTATATATGCATTCTTCTGTCTAAATGAAATATCTTGCAGTAATAAAAGAAAGCATTTGGAGTCATAACATGAGGAGAGAGTTATGGAGGCTGTTTATTGTGTTTATTGGTCCTCCCGTTACTGGACAGGTGTGCTGGGAAGAACATCTTGTAATATTCTGATTCTCTTTCTCTCAACTTGTTAGAGAGGTCTTTCTTAAAGCTTTATTATTAAAAATTTTTTGTAAATCACACAAAGTAGTCTAGAAAACCAGAGGGATTCTGTGCTTAATTTCCTACCTGTTCCCAAGACACTAGCCTTGAAAATATTTAAAGAAATAAGGTTCCTAAGTTTATACTCAAAATAAGCTAAGCTATACCATCTCTGTATCTGTTACAATATTTTTTCTCAGAATTTTAATATAAAATCACCTTCGTTACAAAAGCAGTATACAGATAAATAAAATAAAAACACCAGACTGTCATTACCCAAACAATGTTAACTGTTCACCCCTTAGTGTATATCTTTCTGAATGTTTTTCTGTATGGACTTCGTTTACCCAAATGATACATATTTTTAATAGACTTTTTAAAAGAGCAGTTTTAGTGTACAGTAAAGTTGAGAGTCAAGTACAGAGATTTCCCTTCCACCCATTGCCTCCACACATACGGAGCCTCCCCCATTAGCAACATCACTCACCAGAATGGTACATTTTTTACCAAGGGTGAACCTACATTGAAACATCATCATCACCCAAAGTCCATAGTTCACCGTAGGGTTCACTCTTGGTTTTGTATATTCTGTGGGTTTGGACAAATGTATAGTGACATGTATCCATCATGATAATATCATACTGCCTTAGAAAAATCTGTGCTCTGCCTGTTCATCCTTTCTCCTACTCCCAACCCCTGGCAACCACTGATCTTTTTTACTGTCTCCATAGTTTTGCCCTTTCTAGAATGTCACATAGTTGGAGTCATACAGTATGTAGCCTTTTGAGATTGGCTTCTTTCACTTAGTGATATGCATCAAGGTTCCTCCATGTCTTTTCATGGCTTCGTAGCTCACTTCTTTTTAGCACTGGATGGTATTCCATTTTCTGGTTGTACCACAGTTTATCTGTTCATGTACTGAAGGATATCTAGATTGCTTCATTATATATATATCTTTTAATTTCCTTTTTTCAGTTAATGACTTTTCCAATCTTTAATTTTTTTAATCTCATCTAGAACTTAGTCAGTGTATAAATTTCAAAAAAAAAAATTCTTTTCAGCAAGTTTGTCCAAATCCAGGACCATTACATTGTATCTGGCTATCTATCTCTTAAGTGTTGTTTAATCTAGAACAATCCTTTTTTTCACAAAACTTGATTTGAAGAGACAAAGCCAAGCATCCTACAGAAAGTGCTGCCTTCTGACTTTGTCTGGTTGCTTCCCCCTAACATGCAGCATGTTGCTCTGTCCCTCGTGTTTCCTGTGAAGTAGAAGCTGAACCTGTAGGTGTAACAGATTCAGATTCCACAGCTTTGTAAGAACACATTGCAGATGATGATGTGTTTCTTTGCGTTGCCCTGCATTAGAGGGCTGACAACCCAGTCCCCCCACGGGCAGTTACATCTGTCTGGCCAGTAGGAGGTAACCTGTGTGGCATCATATGAATGTTCATCTCCTCATCAACAGTTTTCCTGCTGGATTTAGCACTTAGCGACAATCATTGACTAAAATAAGAATTACACTAGGAATGTGAAACTGTATTTTTTAAAACCTGTAATTCCTTTTACATTTGTTGGCTGGCATTTTCTGTAGAGACTGCTCAACATAGTGGAGCTATTAGATTATCCTGAAATACAGAGTCCTTTAATTGCCAGTTTTCAAAGTAAGGAGTTGTTTAATATCCGCCTCAGAGGAGATGTGGGAAGAATGTAAGCACTTTTTTTAAATGCTATGGTCACTGCAGTATGATTTCTTGAGCACTTCCAATGTATCAGGCTCTATGATAAAGGCCTTATGTAATCTAATTCTTACGATGGCACAGTGAGGTTTTAGAGAGAGAAAACGGAAATCACAAGAGGTTAAACAACTTGATACAGTTACTTGTGTGGGAAGTAACAGAGATAGGATTCAAACCGAAATGGGTCTGAGTCCAAAATCCGTGCATAATTCCTCTTAGACATTTTTGTTGCATTTTACTTAAAAGCCAAATTCTATTTGTAATAATATTTGGAATATTTCCCGGTTCATAAACACTAGAGATGGATATCATGCTTAATAATTCTCATGAGGTCTCTTCTCTCCCCTTCCCCATTTTAAAAAATATTTTTTACAGTGTGAAGAAAACACAAATCTTCAGGATACTACCCGCTACCTCAAACTTCCTTTTTCCAAGGGCATTCTCCTTGGGAATAATAATCAAGCCATGAAGGCCACGAAGGAGTCTTTTTGGATAACATCTTTTCTCTGTTCCACAAAACTCACACAAAATGGTAATGTATAATACTGTTTTATTTGAAAGCCCTTGTATTTAAGTATTCATGTGAATTTTGATAGGATATTCAATAAACATCAATGTTATGTATAATAACTTTGCCCTAGAAAAAATGTTGATCCTTCTGTTTGTGATTTCCAATAATATGAAAACAATTGTGACCCAATGATCTCTTAAATGCATGTAGTTTAAGGACTATAGAATTATCCCAGTATTGGAACCCAAGTACACAACTCTTCAAAATAAACCGTCAAACCCAGCTGCTTTAAAAAAAAAAAAAAAAAAAAGACAAAGATTAGATTACCACCACCTTAATCTCTCTTGCTTTATAGCTCCATAGACAGTGCTAATTGCAGACTTTAGAGTGAAGGCTGTTTTTTGTTTAATTAGATGGATATTGCTTTTCTATTCTAGCATTACTTTTTATGTCAGTGATTGTTTAGCAAGTTATGATTAATAAAGCAAGCTCTTCTCCTTGGCAAATTGTCGTGAAAACATTGTCTATAACGAAGGAAGCAAATTAAACATTTTTGAGTTCTTCATGGTTGCCATGTAAGCCTTCTGGAAAGCATCCTGAATGCCATATTAATAAAATCAGATTCATTATGTTGAAGAGAATCACTTCATAATAAGGCACAGCTCTTCCTTGACTTAGGATTGGGTTACATCCCGATAAACCCATGGTAACTTGAATAAGGTAAGTAGAATATGCATTTATTACACCTAACCTACAAAACATCATAGCTTAGCCTAGCCTACATTAAACATGCCCAGAACACTTACATTAGCTTACAACTGGGCAAAATTTTCTAACACAAAGCCTATATTATAATAGTGTTGGATATCTCATGTGATTTATTGGATACTGCACTGAAAGTGAAAAACAGAATGGTTGTATAGGTACAGAATGGTTGTAACTGGTGTTGGTTGTTTACCTTCGAGTTCACATGGCTGTCTGGGAGCTGGGGCTCAATGCCCAGCATCGCAAGAGGGTATTGTACCTGTGTTAGCATGTGGCTAACCCAGGAAAAGAGCAAAACTCAAAATTCGAAGTATGGTTTCTAAATGATTTCATATCACTTTCATACTCATGTAAAGTCAAAAAATCTTAAGTCAAACCATCCTAAGTCAGGGCCCTGTATTGTGAGTCAAAAAATGCTCCTGTGCTTAAACTTTTGTAAGTGTTATTAGTTCTTTCTTCTGTGTCACATAGTAAGAAATATGTTTCTTTTCTTAGAACATGGAATGAGAAAAGAAGCAAATTGTGGCATTGTTATAATGACCACTTTTAAGATACCACTCAATTTGTCATGTATTGCTACTTAGTATTTATATAGAAGTTGGCAAATGGCAAATGATTCTTTCACATTTATCTTGGGTTTTGTTTCTCCCCTTCCAAAAGTATTTTTGGGAATTTTTTTTTTTTTTTTTTTTTTTTTTTCCGGTACCCGGG
>NC_041218.1:38358933-38364198 GCF_002837175.3 Physeter macrocephalus
GCACAGGCTCCGGACGCGCAGGCTCAGCGGCCATGGCTCACGGGCCCAGCTGCTCCACGGCATGTGGGATCTTCCTGGACCGGGGCACGAACCCGTGTCCCCTGCATCGGCAGGCGGACTCTCAACCACTGCGCCACCAGGGAAGCCCCTGGGAAATATTTTTTAAAAATCAACTACATAATTCATTTTTAGTAAATCTGATTGAAAGTAGCTATTGCCAAGTTATGTCATTATACCAGACTTTATCAGTATTCAGTGGTTAATGATTTTACTTAAATAAAACCTTCATTGACAGAACTCTATAATGACTATAAAGCATTTACCTCAGGCATTTTTTGTGGGAACAGTCTAACCCCATGGAGGTTATGAAGATAATAAAATCAACATGTTACTGACTCCCTTCGGTGGAATTTTTATTCATCTCATGTGGATTAGTTGTGTGTCTGTTATAGAGTCTAAGTTCACATTTAACTGATTGTCTCCATTAGACTATTTTCAGCTTATATTAGTTATCTGTTGCTGCTGTAGTAATTACTGTAAGCTTATTGGCTTAAAGCAACAATAATTTATTATCTTACAATTTTGGAGGTCAAAAGTCTGCAGTCAGTTTCATGGGGCCTAATTCAAGGTGTCGGCAGGGCCACATTCCCTCTGAAATCTCTTGGAGAGGATCCTTTTACTTACCTTTTCTAGCTTCTAGGAACCACCTGCATTCCTTGGCTCCTGGCCCCTTTCTCCATCTTCAAAGCCAGCAGCATAGCATCTTCACATCTCTCTGACTCTAACCATCTTCCATCTTCTAGGAACCCCTGTGATTAGAGCGGGCCCACCAAATCATCCAGGATAATACCCCTATTTAAAAGATCTTTAACTTAATCACACCTGTAAAATCTCTTTTGCCATGTAAGATAAACATATTCACAGGTTCCAGGGATTAGAATACGGACATCTTTGGGGACTATTGTTCTGCCAATGACACAAATCTAACAATAGATTATCTGCCATCAAAATATTCGGCCCTGGGCTTCCCTGGTGGCGCAGTGGTTGGGAGTCCACCTGCCGATGCAGGGGACGCGGGTTCGTGCCCCGGTCTGGGGGGATCCCGCATGCCGCGGAGCGGCTGGGCCCGTGAGCCATGGCCTCTGGGCCTGCGCGTCCGGAGCCTGTGCTCCACAACGGGAGAGGCCACAGCAGTGAGAGGCCCGCATACAGAAAAAAAAAAAAATTAAAAAAAAATATTTGGCCCTGCATCCTTCATTTTTTTCTAGTTCTAGGGTTTAGGATATTAGAATTGTGAACATAAGACAGAGGGAACAAAATCCTGATAATTAGAAGCTGCTACTTTGTAAAAGCAGAGAACATTTTCAGGTAAATAAACTATTCATGAAACCATTATATTAAACATCTCTCTATATGGAAGGCAATGCTTGACTCATTGTTGAAGACTAATAAGTGCTTAATTATCATTTTGACATTGATTAACCTTGTCAGTGTAAGACAGCTCAAAATGAAGCAGGAAATGAATAGTGTGTTTCAGACATGGGAAGGAGGAAGGAAGTTAGTTGAGCTTTCTGAAATTCACATGCTAGACACATGTCTCTGTGTAGAAGTAATCCAGTTCCAAATTGGAATTAAATTGCTTTGTATTCATTTTACTTGACTTGGAAAGTTTACAAATCCCATTACCATTACAATTGGGCATTTAGTAAGTGATGTTGGTCTCTAGGAACAGTTTCCTAGAGCAGATTTGCATTTCAGGGTTTCTAAAGTGTGTCTGCACACTCTGTCTGTGTTCCAATGTCATTCTTAGATAGCATACCGAGGCCAGAGCACTCAGCTAGACGTCTGTGATTGCCAAATCGAGTAGATATTTTAAGCTTCTTAAAAGTGGGGATCAGAAAAGAAATTACTTGTTTGTCAGCTTCCTTGGACTGTTAAACACAACTGTTTAAAAAGTTACGAGAAAATAAAAACAGTGCTTAAATTAAGTCTAACGTTTGTGCAGGTACTTACTGCCCCACGTTCCTTTCCTCCCCCCAGTGATGGGTGGTTTATTCAGTCTCTTCCTGAGATTGTGATTAAAAAAAACAAAAGTAGGGATCATGCCATCTACCTATTTTATAGCTCTTGGTAAAGATTAGGCATACAGTCAGTATACACGTAAATGATAATTGAATGGAATGTATAAAATTCACATTTTTCAGTAGTAGGTCCTAGCTCCAAATTTGTAACTAATGTATCTTCAAATGGCTAAAATAGAGACCTAAGAGATGACAATTTTGACTTGATTCTGAGTTCTTGGCGTACATGAATTTTTTTTTTAAGTATTTAAATTTTTTATTTTAATTCTGTAACAGTGACATTTTGCTAAGGAAAAAAAATGTTTCCTCACACAACACACCTTAAAATAGGCTTTTGAGGAAAATATCTTATAATATATAGAAATTAAAAGATAACAATGAGAGGGCTGGCATACATGATTAATTATGTCCAGACGGACATACTACTTTTCTCTTGGCTCCATCGGGAGCAGTCTCAAAATTCCTCAGGCTTCTCACAGGAAAGATGAACAGCCCCATCCTGATCTGATTGTCTGGACCACTGTCATCTGTTGCCCGGCTCTGCTGATGACAGTCCTACTCCTGGTGCCCCACTGCTGCCTCTGTTGATGCCACTTTGCAGCCGGTAGAGCTGCCATCTTCCCCTGCACACCCTCCACCCCCCACCCACCCCCACGGTGGGCAGCGTCCTGCACGCCTCTGTAGCAGCCTCGCTCTGAAGGGCAGGGAAAGAGAGGGAGGGGACGGAGTGAGCGCTGGACGGGACGTGGAGTGGGAAGTGAAGAGTGAATGGTCGGGGGAATTTCAAAAGAGGGGCTGCCAGGGAAGGGAGGCATCCTGAAGTTAGATGCAGGAAGTCAGAGGGAGGTAGCAAACATAGGAGGAGAATCCTGGAATGCCACATCTACTGCAGCTGGTCTTGCCCTGTGGAATCGCTCATCTAAATATGACCAATCATTTTTTAAAAGGTTTCAATCATACCTCCAGGGTGTCCAAGTTAGACATGAATATTTAAAATTTTCAGGATTTTCTGTTATGAAAATAGTCATAAGTCTCTTTTTCAATGTCAGTATTGAAAAAAAATTCCCTCATTTTTCTAGTTCTAAACCCGCCTCCTCCTCTTACCCCTATTTGTTATAGGGAAATATTCTCATTTAGTACCAAATTTCTTTCTTTTAAGTTGTTTGTGAAGTTTTTCTTTTGAATCTGACTTTGGGGGAGGTTGCTTGTATTTCCTCTTGAGATTCTTATGCTTTTTTCACATCTTTATTCACTACATCATATTTTCTTTCTCATCATAACTACTCTTCCTTGATCTCTTGGATTGTGTTTGTTTGCTTTGTTTCTTGTTTCCACATCGGTCTTTCTGTCTCTCAGCAAGTCCCATTTGGGTTTTTCTTGAAACAAGTGCTTTGAAGTAGAAAAGCCCTCCTGGCTTCTCTCTTGGCCGTTCTAGTCTCTCAGCCCCACTGAGCACCAGGAGACCAGCCCTGCCAGGTTCCCCTGCCCGGGGCACATCCTGCTCGCACATGCCTTGTCAGTTCTTACTGCTTTCATTGGCCTCCAGACACCACCGTCTCCCTGATCCCTTTGGAGACCAGTGAAGCTGGACACCATGTTCAGGACCTTCTGCCCAGGAAGGATGAGGGAAGGATTTATTCCCTCACCAGGTGAAGAGGTTCCCTGAGGACCCTGCTAGACTCAGGGCCCACGTGTTGTCAGTTCAGGGAAAGGAGGAAATTGAAGAGCTGGGCCAGAGTCTAGTATGGAAGATGATCATGGAGTCCAGGAACTGGCCCTCTCAGGTCCAAAGGCTCACTAGATGGTCTGACAGTTGACTGGCTTTGTCATCACTGTGCAGGGACCTTCTAATCATGCCAGATTTGGGCCACATTGTCAAGAAGACCTTCATTGCCAAGTGGAATTTGTTGCTAGGCAGAGTGCCATATGCTGGGGGCACAAGTATGAATAAAGTGGGTTCCCAGCCCTCAAGAATCTCCCACTTTAATGGGAGGAGGCAGAAAATCATTCAGCCAGTATTTACCAAGTGCCTGCTGTGTGCCTGCCCTGTTCCAAATGCTGGCAGTATATGTTAGGGCCAAACTCGCACACTCTCTTGTTCTGCTGGAATTTACAGTCTAGTGGGGGCAAAGACAGATAGCTAGCCTGAGAACTGAAGGATAAGTAGGAGTTTGTAAGTCAAGGGCATTGGGAAGGGAGAAATAATTAGAATACACTGTAATAAATGCCATTTAGAGGCCTAGTGGGAGGGCCTGGGAGCCTGCAACTTGGGTGACCAAGAGGCAATGTGGGTAAGAATTCAGCGTTTACAGTAGAACACTTTCGTGTGAGAGGCTGTTCTCTATTAAGGCAACTAATTTTCCTTTTCTGTCTGGAAAGGTGATATGCTTGATCTTTTGAAATGGAGAACCCACCCAGACAAGATCACAGGCTGTCTCTCTAAATTAAAAGAAATTGATGGCTCAGAGATAGTAAAGGTATATGCTATTTTGTTATCCCTCTCTTAGAAATTTATGGGATAAAGAATATTTAGAGGGGAAGAACAGATGATATTTTATTTATGCTTTTACTTCTTTATCCAACAGTTTCTGCAAGATACACTGGATACCTTGTTTGGAATTTTAGATGAAAATTCCCAAAAATATGGGTCTAAAGTGTTTGATTCTTTGGTGAGTTTAAATTCACTTTAACTATATCTTAATTTTGTCTCTTAATCTTGACTTTCCTAAGGCTGTTTATAAATGTGCACATAATAGCATGAGCTTACTTGAAAAGAAACCTTCCCCCTCCCCTCTACCAAAAAAAAAATCTTAGTTTGTGTTCAGTTTTATAAAGCTCCATTTTTTAATTTTTTTTTTTTTAGGTTCACATAATAAATTTGCTGCAAGATAGCAAATTTCATCATTTTAAACCTGTAATGGACACTTATATTGAGAGTCACTTTGCTGGGGCACTTGCATACAGGTAAGGCCCTTTATCTTGTAATTGGTTTAGAAGCAGTTTCTTTTGAGCTTTTTAAAGCAGAACCAACTATATAGGAAAATTTAAAAGGGAACGTAGGAAGAAATGAAGCACAACCACTGAAGTGTCTCTTGAGACAGTTTCTTCCTTTCTCACACACCTCCTTTTTTTTTTTTTTTTTTTTTTTTTTTTTGCGGCACGCGGGCCTCTCACTGTTGTGGCC
>NC_041218.1:38364272-38369765 GCF_002837175.3 Physeter macrocephalus
CTCACGGGCCCAGCCGCTCCGCGGCATGAGGGATCTCCCCGGACCGGGGCACGAACCCGTGTCCCCTGCATCGGCAGGAGGATTCTCAACCACTGCGCCACCAGGGAAGCCCTCACACACCTCCTTTTAATGGCTGGAACTTATTTTGATTAAAAGGGGAAAAAAAAAGAACTTCCTGAATTCTATACCTGAAACCTAAAATATAAGGTATTTTCTTCTTGTCTCTATTTCACTTGATATTCTTTAGTCTAAAATATCTGGTTATTTCACTCTGGCTGTCAAGAGCCCCATTTAATCACCACACTCCTTGATGATTCTAGATGTCTTTAAGAAAGAAATATGATGGGAAAACAATCTTTGCCATCATACCATTTTAAAGTCATTTGTTCATTCATCTGTTAATATTTACTGAGTGCCTACTGCATACCAGGCACTATGCTTTGTGCTGATCATATGAAGACCTGGTCCCTGGCTGCAAGCAGTTCAGTCATTGGACTCTACCCTTTGTTACCAGCTGCCATTTTAACTGCTGGTCCTTTCCTGTCAGCTCAGATTATGCAAGCAAGGCTAAAAGTGAATGAATAATGACATGCTTTAGCTGGTTCCTGCCTCCACGTAGCCCAGGTGATGGTTGCCAGAAGGTGACAATGTCCCTCTTTCTGTCCTATCGTGACATCTTCCGGTTTGGGGCCTTGCTTAAATACAGCCCTGAAATGTACCCCAAAGTTCTATCTCCCCATTACACTGTTGTCATTGCTATTCTGCCAAAGTTTTTCCCTTATACTTTAAGCACCTATGGGTATGTACATGCACAATCATCTATTCCCAGAGGTGTGTTTAAAGAGCATGGAATCAGGGTTTTCCCCATCTAGGTATTGTATAAAAGATAGTAGGTAATCAGTTAAGCATTTGATCCTATTCCTTTGGGTATTCCCCACCATGGCCTGGTAAGATTTACGCCTCTGACGTTTAAATGAATGGAGTCATTTTTCCAAGACTTGACCCTCTGCCAACATGAGTTTTTCAGAGGGTGAAATGTAACAACAGAGATAGTTTTGAAATGTTGGCCCGACTTTGCCCCTTGGCCTAACAAGTTGGGCTCTGGCGTGAGGTGGTCACCACCTCCGACTGAGACTGTCATTGGAAGGTAGAGAACAAGGTTGTAATTTCTAAATTTCAGGTTGGCCAGGAAGGCAGCTAATAAGTCCTAATAAGACAAATAAGGCCCGTGGAATCGTCTTGAGCTGTGGGTGGCCAGAAACTCACCGACAGATCATCTTCAAAATAGCACTCCCAGCAGCATCTACCTACTGGCACATCCATGGATTCTCTCCCGACAGGAAAGAGGAGCATTTTAAAAAATTGCTCTGTTTCCTAGAAACCAAGAACTGACCAGTGTTAACGGTCACACAACTGCAATCTTGAGTATTTGGGGGGGGTGGAGGTTAATTCAATTTTTGTTTCTTAAAACAATGAGACTTGGGTTTTCTGGAAATTACTAAGAAATACTTTGACGGTAAGCCTCATTCTTCCCACAGGTCAGAGAATTGGCTTGATAACTCCATGGGGGTGTGCTTTGAAATGGGGAGGTATTACCTTCATCCTTCCCCACTCCCCCTTTTGCCTCCAGCCGAATATTTCATCCAACTGTTTACGTAGTCGCTGGGGAGGAAATCCCAATTAGCAGTTGTCCGAGATTGACCCTGACAGTCATATTCAGGCACTCCCTTGGCCAGAGTCCTTTTCTCAGATATTTGTGTTCACCCATTGGAAGCACTGCCAGAAACAGCAGGGCCGATGGAATATGTCCAGATTGAAAGGAATCTCACTGGGAGGAAGTGTTGTTTCTCTCTTCAGCTTCAAAAAAGGGGTAGTGATGTTGATATGCAGACTTTGTAAAATTATTATGTTATGGCAGTTGGACAGAATAATGTGAGAACTGTTGGGAAATGAAGCCTCCTCGTGATAAACATAAGCATTTGATTTGTTGGCATTTAATTGAGAATGAGAGCAATTCTACCTTCTGCACGCCTCCTTGTATTTTAGAGATCTCATCAAAGTGCTCAAGTGGTATGTGGACAGGATCACAGAAGCGGAGAGACAAGAGCACATCCAGGAGGTGTTGAAGGTAATGACACGCTGTCAATAACAGATCACAGTCTAACAGTGCTGTTGCGTGGTGATGCCTAAACGAATTGGTTTCCTCTACACAGACAGTAATTGGTGATGATGTATTACTGACATTCCAATTCAAGGATCTTAATCAGTTTATGGCTACTGCAGAGCTGATGAAATTTGAAAGGGCCTTTGCCAGCCTTGCCCACTGGAACCTGCCTGGCATTGAATCCTTACTCCTCTGGGCTCTGAACACTTGAAGTCTAGGATTGGCAGGAGGAAGGGTTGAAAAGAAGAGAAGACTGCAGATGGGCATTTAAGCTTAGAAGTTCCTGGCTCTTGCTTCCACCGCCCTGACAGAGACCATCTGAGGACCATTTGTCTTAAGAGAGGATAATAGGATGGCTTAGCAGGGATCACAGTGAGGAAACCTGAGGTTTTACCGGGTCTCATGGTTTAACACTGCCCATATCTCTGGGCCCTACGTGCTCAGTATACATGGAGAGGTTGATACCTTACCTGCAAACATGTTTGTAAAGAATATAGATTCTTAAAAGGATTGTCCAGTAACAGCTCTGGCAGTCTTTTGATTTCTATAATTGAGTATACCCTATTTGACGTCAGTAGATAAAAGTAAACAGGTGTACATTTTAAAAAACAAGCATTGTACCCATTATAAATTTGTCATTTGGGGCCAATTGAAGGTAAAATGCAAGTGGCAAGAGTACCTACCAGCAAAGCAAAATACGTTTTGAAAAACAGACCGCTGTCTCTTTGTTGATTAAATTTAAAAAATCACCTGAGGATCAGAAACATTTAATGTTCATACCTCTCAAGAATTATGTAGAATTTCAAAATTATCTATACGTTTTCTCTCATTAGGCATCAGAGAAAAATGGCTCTTTCCCTACGAGTAAATACTCTTCAAAAATCTCACGGGGCCTTAGTATTTAAGTCAATATTTTAAAAGTCTAATGTTGTGCTATGGTTTTTGTGCTGTGTCATTGTCAAATAAATACCTTTGGTTTCCTTTGAAACTAATGTTTTAAAAATTTTGTTTTAAGGCCCAGGAATATATTTTTAAGTATATCGTTCAGTCTCGAAGGCTGTTTTCCCTCGCCACCGGCGGACAGAATGAGGAGGAATTTCGCTGCTGCATTCAGGAGCTCTTCATGTCAGTCCGTTTTTTTCTTTCACAAGAAAGCAAAGGGTCTGGAGCATTATCTCAATCACAGGTAATTTTTTTTTCATCTCTGCTGAATAGAGGAAAAATGAGTCCAATTTATTTTTTTTTTACACAGCCGCGTAAGTGAATATTTTCTCCATCAGCAATCTGTAGCTCCAGCTTATATTTGTAGCTTAACTGACTTTGAATAGACTTTTAAAAAGTCCCTCAGCTTCCAAATGCCAGCAGAGCAGAAGTTAGGTTGCCTTTCCTCGGACTGTTCTCGCTCTGAATGGAGAGCCTGTTGGTTTGCACCAGCCTCCATTCCAGTTTCTAGAACACATACTGACAGAGACACCCTGTCACCTTCAGCCAAGGGGAAGGAATTTCCCTCTAGCCAATCTGCTGCAGTTGTTTTCCCCAGGCCTTGTGCTGCTTTTTTTTTTAGTTCCCCGACCAGGGATGGAACCCGAGCCCTGGCAGTGAGAGCGCCGAGTCCTAACCACTGGACTACCAGAGAACTCCCTTGTGCTGCATTTTAATCTGTGGACTTGAGACTCATTATATTGGTCTCAGCTAAATTGCGTGTTGTTTTGTCTTATTTAACTTGACGCTAATTGTCCTGGGACTGATCTGCTATGACCAGTGCTGAGCGGTTGCTGCCAAATTCTATGCCCAGGAGTAGCTCCCCATGTTTTGTTTAAGAACAGGATCTATACACTTTCCAAATAGCGTGGCCTTGAACATGTGCCGAGAGATAATTCTGAATATCTTTCTCTACACTTTCTTAGTCCTTCTTGTACCCGTTTAATTCTAATAACTTGGTTTAATAATTTGTCAGATGGAGAAGCAACCTCTTTACTACCATCCCCTGGAGACCTGAGAATTATAATCACTGAGAGTTGGGATATAAAATGGGAGATTAGGAGACAAAACTAGATCCCTAAGAGTATTGTTGTAATTTGGTGTCATTTGACATTTGGAAGGCGTTATATATAATGGCAAAACACTAGAAATGTACCAACCCCCCCAATAATAGAGCCATGTTTTTCTGACTGTTTGGGGGCTATTCTTGTTACTTTCTTCTTTGCAGAGGTGGACTCATCTTCCATCTGGTTAAGGATACAGGCTCTTTTAATGTCATTTTGGCTTCTCTTGTCAACGGTACAATCACTGCACGTTAGGAAACTTGCCAGAAGCCTCAGTGTCAAGTTGCCCACTAACCAGACCCTACTTATCAGACATTGATATTTGAAAAGGATACTCTAACAGCTTAATATATATTCCTTTAGATCAAAGTTCTCAGAAGTTCACTACTTTTATAAAAGCTATTGAAAAGTTGAGTTTTCATTTTGAGATTTTTCTGAAACAAAACAAAACAAGCCTTTATCAGTTACAGGGATAAAACTTACTTAATCCATAACTGAAAAATATTCTTTTACTCTTAAGAGTAACTTTAAGTCATGGTTTCTTTTTTTTTTTTTTTTTTTTTTGTGGTATGCGGGCCTCCTTCTGCTGTGGCCTCTCCCGTTGCGGAGCACAGGCTCCGGACGCGCAGGCCCAGCGGCCATGGCTCACGGGCCCAGCCGCTCCGCGGCACGCGGGATCCTCCCAGACCGGGGCGCGAACCCGGTTCCCCTGCATCGGCAGGCGGACGCACAACCACTGCGCCACCAGGGAAGCCCCATGGTTTCTTAATGAGATGCCTTTGTAGGGACTCAAGAGATTTTTCTCTTCTTTAAAGTTGGAGAAATATTCTTTTACCTTAGTTGTGTTTCCACCGAATCCTAGCAGTCACCCTGAGATGATTTCAGCTGCTAAGGTACAACCACAATACAGACCAGCCTCCTTTTCTTTGTTTAACATACTCAACTCCAACTGCTCTTGATTCTCTAAGTTCTACCCCTCCATCAAGATAGTAAAACAACTTTAGCACCATTAAAGAATCATATTTGATTCTTCTTTTTTGGCCCTTAGCTTTTTATCAAGAAATGATATATAAAATGTGTAATAGTTTCTAAATATCTTCGTAAACTCTACTGAAGTCATTCTCTATTATTTTATGCAGTATCCTATACTTGTAAATTTTTTTTTAACATCTTTATTGGAGTATAACTGTTTTACAATAGTGTGTTAGTTTCTCCTTTACAACAAAGTGAATCAGTTATACATATACATATGTTCCCATATGTCTTCCCTCTTGCGTCTCCCTC